>NC_080835.1:40265968-40571291 GCF_030435755.1 Ochotona princeps | reverse complement strand
CCAGGAGCCTTCCCCATCGCACCAGGCTCAGACTACCAGGACTCAGCAAAGCTGATGGGTCGTGCCCTGGGCTGCCCTTCCCAAGGCATTCAGTGACTAAAAATACCCCCACCACCCCCTGCTCTGTTTCAATTCTGTGTGACCTAGAGTGAGCTCCAACCCTTCCCTGGGTCTCGGTTTTCTTATCTGTAAACTGGGCTTTTTCTGGTCTTACAGCTCTTCAATTTTAGCAGCTCCTTTTCCAGTTCCCACCCCAGGATCGCAGTGCCAGCCCCTGGAGTATCAGGGTGAGGGGGTGCCGTGCTGGCTTCACGGAGTTCAGGGGGCACAGCAGCCTGGATCACAGTTTCCATTGTGTCGGGGCCACTGAATATGGAGTTAGGGATAAAGCACCACCTCCCCACCTGCCTGCAGTCGCGAAGGTCCCCCCAGCGGTCACTTTGCAAGCAGAAGGAAGGAGGAAGGAAAGGTCAGCAGGTGGCGCTGCACACACGCGGGGAGCGGCGGGGCGGAGCTGCAGGCCATGCTCAGCACCGGGCGAGGGGCACGGCAGACGGGGGCTCTTACTTGGCAGCTGTTAGACAAAGGTGTAGTGGAGTCCGTTGCTTAAGGGGGGATAAGGTGGCACCGTCCTGGAGGACAGGGGGCCTTTAGGCGGGAGGAGGGCCAGGTGCTGCGCTAGACGGGCACACAGGAATTAAGCGGTATGTTAGAGTCCCCAGTAACAACCACACGCGGCAAGTGGGCAAGGGGTGCAGGTGGTGAGGCCTGGCCTGGGAGGGGGCAGGCTGGGGAACCGGGCCCAGATGGGCATGCACTTCCCAGATGGGTCCCTGAGCCAGAAGAGGGAGCCCAGAGTGAGTGAGGACAGCCACAGCAAAGGCTGCCTTTGGAGCTGCAAGGGGAAAGGCTGCTGGCTGCGCTGGTTTGTCCTTGAGTCAGCGGGCGGCAAGGAAGCAGAGGCTGGCAGACCCGCAGTCAGGGCAAGCACAGGTGAGAAGGGGTCGCCTGACTCGGGGGGGGGGGGACCCTGGGTATGAGGAGGAGCTCCAGAAGCTGCCGACCAGGGCCCCAGGGTGGGGCACCGTGGCTGGTCGTTTTTCATGTCATTGGCCACCCATGCAGACCACCTCAGTCCATCCCTTGCGTCCTCGGAGGGCGTGAGGACAGCACAGGTGTTAGGACTGTGCAGGATCAGCATGCAGGACGGCAAACAGGATTCCTACGGAGACTGCGCCCCTGCCCTCCCCAGGCCACACAGCCCAGGGCACTGTGGGCCCCCACGCTCTCGCTTCTAGACCTCTGGCCAGGCTTGGAGGACTGACAGGGGCTAGGAGCCCACCTAAGGCTCTAGGGCCATACCCTCAGCGCCACCTGCACACTTAGTGGCCTCTCCCTGGGGAGCAGCAGGACTAGGTGCACAGGGGCAGCAGACTGCCTACACACAGACACACCGTGCATACATACACACAAGCACGTGTGGACACACATGACCCCACCCTATGTAGGAGGCCTTTATTCAACTGGCCTGTTAAGTCCTGGCCTTTGGCACAGGGACACTGACAGTCAACTGTGGCTGTGGCATGGGCGTCTCTGGAAGGGCTATGCACCCTCCTCTTCATCATACCAGAGACTTGAGTTTGGCACCCAGGCTGAGAAGCTTCTTCTCTGCTCCCCATCACAGAGGAATTCCAAACACCCTCTTCCCCTCTCGGGGACCTCCTGCCCCCCATACTATTGGGCCTGTCCTCACTCCCCCCAGCCCCACTGTGCTCACACTACCCTCTGGTCAGGAGCACATACTCCCGGCCCTCAGCCAACAGGCCTGATGCCTGACGTCCTACTGACTCCCTGGCCTGGACCAAGCTGTGTCGGGCCTGAGCCCCAGGGAGCAGCGTCCACGAGTTGGGGCAGCCCCAGTCTTACCTGCCACCTGCTTACTGCGCTGAGAGGCCTCGGAGGCCAGCGCATAGGAGATATTGATGATGCGCTCCTGCTCCTGCAGCTGCGAGTCCAGGTCGGCCACACTGCTCCGGTCCTGGCCTGATGGCGGCTGCAGGTTGCACATACTGCGGGGGGGGGGGGGGGGATGTGGGTCTTAGGCCACACTGCTCCGGTCCTGGCCTGATGGCGGCTGCAGGTTGCACATACTGCAGGGGGGGGGGATGTGGGTCTTAGGCCACACTGCTCCGGTCCTGGCCTGATGGCAGCTGCAGGTTGCACATACTGCGAGGGGGGGGGGGGGGGGTGGGTCTTAGGCCACACTGCTCCGGTCCTGGCCTGATGGCAGCTGCAGGTTGCACATACTGCGGGGGGGGGGGGGTGGGGGGGGTATGTGGGTCTTAGGCACCCCTGGGTCCCCAACACCTTGTGAAATAGGACCAGTGGAGTGGGGAGCATGAGGCGGAAATTGTAGGACCTCCTCCCAGGTAAAGGTGTGCACGTGTCCCCCTCGGTCACTCCAACAGCAGTCTTGCTTCCCTTTTAGGAGGGCCACAGGCCTCACATCCAGCTAGAGGATCTCATCGGGTTCAGACAGGAAATGGCCAACCTGGCTCTCAAAGAGTGGCTTACACACCAAGGGATTTTGCTGCCCAAGCCACAGAGGCCTAGGGGGACAGCAAAGCTCCTTCCCAGGATCCCAGGGCAGCACCCAGAAAGGTGGGAAAAGTCTCTGTCCCTGTAAGGACAAGAATGTGTCTCCTACAGTCTGGTGGTCTGTGCAAGGGAGCATGGACCCCAATGCTGGCATGGCCACAGCTGCTTTCCAACCTTGTCTGCGATGTGGGCATGCTTAGCTCCACTGCCCGCACTTGTCAGGGCTGCTGGGGCACAGATGAAGGGAGCAAGTGCTTCCCCAAGGATCTGGGGAAGCTCACTCACTGGTGACATGCTGGCTACCAGCCTGCTCTCTCCAACCAGGGAGCCTGACACTGAGGCCTGGCACCCACCACCTGTCAGCCTGACAGGGCCCGCATAGCTGGGACAGCAATGAGGTCGGGCCCTGGGAGTTATCAAGACCCAGGCAGCTGGGGCTGACCTTGACCGGGTGAGGATGTTGCGGATCTTCTCAGCTTTACGATACCGAGCCTGCAGCTCCTCGAGGCTGGGGGGCTCTTCGGGGTCCAGCTCTACATAGCGCTCCGGGATGGAGACCTTCTCCGGTTTGGCCAGCTGGGAAGAGAATCAGCAGGGTTGAGAGGGCGCCAACAGCTTCCACAGAGGTTAAGGAACGGGCCTGTACACAACACTCATCCGTTACGGAGTTGGGATCTGAACCTGGGTCTCACTCCAAAGCCTGTGCTCTTTCTGCTGCACCAGAGAATCCTCTAGCAGCCAGGAGGAGGGATGGCAGACTCCGGGTGCTGTCCCAGAGGTCCCTGAGACATCTCCAGCTGCAGGAACCCAACAAGGGCCTCCCACAGTGGGGGGGGGGACTTGTGCCAACTGCTTCCTACGCCCGGAGTGCTCTTTTAAAATGGTGATTTTTTTTTCTTTGCCTTTTAGACATGTTCTTTATTTGACAGAAACAGAAAGGGATCTCCCATCCACTGTTTTTTTTTTTTTTCCTCCCTAAAAGGCTGGAACCAGTAGCTAGAAACTCCATGCAGGCCTCTGACACAGGTGGCAGGAATCCTACTCCTTACGCCACCACTGCTGCCTCCCAGAGTGCCCGTTCCCAGGAAGCCGGAACTGGGAGTGCAGCTGGCATCCAGATGCTGGCACTGTAGGATGGGATGTGGCCACAGCCAGGAACATGTTGGGCGCTGTGTCTAATGTGCACCACTGGGTTCTAGTGACTCAGCCCTTGGACGTTCTAAAAGCCTTCTCTGGCTTTGTTTTCTCAACCTCGCTGTTCTGTTTCCGGCCACTGATGTCTCTTGCTGTCCACGGCAACGACATGGCACTGATGGATGGATGCTGGACGGAAGGAAGCAACAATGCCTTTTCTCTCTACAGAACTCTTCTGACGGAGACAAGAGGGAACAGGCTGTAGCTTCTGCCTTTCAGGGAGTCAGGGCCCAAGAGGGCACCTCAGCAGTATCTCACTTAAACCCAGCAGCAAACTCAGCTTGGTGAACTTTTGCTCCGGCTGGAGAATGCAGAAGGCAACTTCTGGATGCCTAAGTGAACTTTGACCTCCTTCAACTGCTCCTAAGAACAAGCTGAACCCAATCCCAGGGCAAATGCCATCCTAAGATTTAAACCTCCCAGTCCTTTCACTAGGCAGGATGATGGCAAGAAATAACCTCTTCTGTTTCATTTCCAATGAGGGCAGATCCAGGGGAAGGAAGATTACATTGTAGCAGGAGAGATTTAGGTTAGCAATAAAGCGGGACTTTTCCCAAGGGCTGGCAGGCCAACAGGGACACTATAGGACCCACTTCCCCTGTCAGGACCGCAGGTGGATGCTTCTCTTGTGGATATGTTTTGGGTGCCAAGAGGACAGGCTGGGGCCTGGCCTGGTGAAGCCCTGGAGCCCTAACAGCCTTCTCTGTGCTCACAGCCCAGGGAGCTCCAGGTGGGCTGTGGGCACTGCTGGCCAAGCTTGCTGCCTGTGAGTGGACCTGCCCCTCCTCCAGCAGCAGGAGGCCTAGCAGCCCAGTTCCCCTTTGGTACTGGTTCTCACATCAGACCCCTCCAGTTGACTGAGCTCCTACCTACATCCACCCATCATGTGAGGACCTCTCTGCTCCAGAAGTGACAGGACAGGTCAAGTCCTTGTAGCAAGGTTTCTGGAGGGGTGGGCATTTAGCCTAGGGGCTGAAATGCAGATACTGTGTCCTAGTTCTGTACTGCAACACCTGGATTTGATTCCTGGCTGCGTCTCCTGACTCCAGGTTGCAAATACAGACCCTGGGACGCAGTGCTGATGGCTCAGGTAGCCATTTGTGGCCCATCGTGTGATACATTTAGCCCAGGATTCATCAGCACATTTTATGGCAGCCCTAAAGTGTGTGCTAGGCCTGGTGTCAGGCAGCTAGGGATACAGGGGTGAAGCCAGCAGCCACAGTCCTGCGGAGTATACACATAGCTCAGTGCTGCCCACAGGGGACCACCTCGGTCTTGGCCTTGAGTCTTTCATCCTCGGTTCTCTTCCCTTGCAGGGAGACCTCCAGACAGGTAGAGACCCAGGGTGTCCCTGTTTTCCCCGGCCTGTCCGGTCATGATGCATTTGCACCACCAGAGGGCGCCAGAAGACTTCAGCCCAGAACTGTGTAGTGTGCATGTTCAGTCAGGGGTGGAGGTCTGATTGGTCAAGTCGGCTTCATCAGTCTGCAGGCACCCGACCCCGGGTGCTGTTGCAGGGAACATCTGACAATTACTGCATCACCTTCCACAGGTTTCCCAATCGTGCCTATCCAAAACTGCAGGAACAAGTGGACACAACCCACTTTTCTGGTAAGAAAGTTCAGTTGACAGCCTGCCCACCAACCCCAAGAGGAGTGCGGAGCTTTCACTGAAACACTGGGGCTCCCTTCACAGCCTCAGGGGGCCATCTGGGCCCCGAGTGAGCCATGCCTTGTCCCTAGCTGGGAGGGGTGGCAGGCTGGAGAGTCCCCAGGGAAGCCCCTCCCTCACCTCTCTGCTGATGTCCAGGTCATAGTCTTGAGGTTCCAGGTCCAGCTCGGTCACAGGCGTGGCCTGCACCTTCAGCCAGCCGTCCTCCTCCTTGTCCTTTCTCTCCCCTTGCACGGCCCGGTCCAGCAGCTGCAGGTCAAACTCCTGCTCACGCTTCCACTGGCAACAGAACAAGAGGGTGAAATGCAGCCCACTCCCTCCCTGGCCCAAGTGTCACTCTGGCTCCATTTTGGACAGGCCTGGCCTATGGGCATAGGGTCTTTGGGAAGAAGGGCCTGGGGTCTGGTGCTAGGCCTCCATGCAGAATGGAAAAGGGGGGTCCCTGTCCCCTTCATGTGGCCTGCTCCAGACGCTGTCTGCTCTCTGGTCTTACCCCAGTTCCCTCACTGAGTTCAACAGGGCATGGATCAGAGACCTCCGACTTCAGGGTCTCAGCAGATCTAAGAGGGTGACCCCCTAACAGAACCTGAGAACATTAGGGTAAGGCACCTGTCCCATCTACTCAGAGGTGATGGGACAAGCAAGCGCTGGGAGACCCTGCACTTGCCTTTCTGTTGGGAGTTCCCATCAGGACGCCATGCCAGCCCTGCACCCACTCAGGGTAGGGGAGGACCCAGCAGGAACAGCCCAGGGCCGGAGCGGCAGACAGAGCCATGGGGGTAAAATGGCATCTTGTTTGAGATGGGTGTTTTCTTGAGGGAAAAACCCAAATTTGCGTAAAATCCAAATGCCACACCCAGTGCCGTGGGATCCATGGCTGTTTGGTAGCAAACCTCTTTTCCCAAGAGGGAAAACCTAACCCAGGTGTTCCGGGAGATCCAAGCATGGCCATCCAGCTGCAGGACGGCCCCTTGTTCGCCCAGGGCCTGCGTCCGTATGAGCCTGGGGCCGCTGAGCAGGTCACTGGGAAGAGCAGGGGTTCACAGCTTCCTCTTGAGCGGAAGCAAGGCAGACACCGATTTACCAGGGGTCTCCTCGTGGCCCCCATGCCAGTCACCACTTGGAGCCCCTGCCAACCAACTAGGACTGCCTCAGGTGCCCTGTGCCCCCAAACCCCAAACCTCTAGCCCAGTAGCACATTCCACCCATTCATGCACAAGCTCTCAATACTAATTGCAAACCAATGCATCTGCCCTTTGTCCAATAATTTGGCAGGATGAGGCAGCTGAAATTCCAGGCATGAAAAAATGGACTGAAGCACAAAGAAAATGCACATTTTCACCCACGCTCCCAAGTGCTCTGAACAGAGAGGGCCTCTGGGCAAGCCAGCCTGATTGCATCTACAGACAGGAAAGCTGCCTCTACTCTCCCAGCGAGCCTAGGGAAGAACCACGCCAATCCACAACCATTAAGCAACTCGTTTATTGGCGTTGATGCACAGACTTACATGAGCCTTTTTCAAAAAGAACAAAAAAATGACAATGTGTTTAAATGACGATTCTGCAATAACCTCTACATTAGCGACTTCAGGTAGTAAAAGGTGTTACTGCGTATGACATTTGGTTACAAAGTTTTAAAGTGAGCAGCTCTGCACCCTTTCATGATAGGAGTGTCCTGGGTCTTATCCCGTGGGTGTCTAACAGCTGCAGAGAAACCCTCTGAAAATCTAGAATATGTTGCTATCTGTTCATGTTATTAAATATCAGGAACACACAAGGTTTCCCATTAAGAAGTGGCGGGATAGGACCGGAGGAATTGAAACCAAACAACCTCAGACTTGGGAGAACTTATTCACACGTGCAAACTCTGAAGTCCGTGTCTACTGCTCAGGTATAAGGCATGGATTAGGGTCAACACTCCGTGCCCAGACCTCCGCCAATGACTGTGGTCTCCAGGCAGCGGTTGGGCTCAGGCTTGGGGGACGGCTTTGGGCAGGAGTGAGCAGGCCTGGAGGAGGGCAGCGGAAAGGCAATTCACACACCTGCTTGCTAGGCTAGCGTGACAAAAGCTGCTATGATAAGCCTGGTAATAAGGAGCACCAGCCAGTTAGAAAACGTTAGGTGCATATCGGAAGCGTCTGTAAACACAATCAGGCAGGATTAGAGAGGCAATGAGCGGTCACACTAAAAGCCGAAGAGCTTGTGCCATGAATTAGGGGAAGGACAGTCAGGCTAGAGGTCTAGGAGACACAGGATGTCCAACAACACGGGAAAAATCACGTGGAATGTCTCCAAGTGGGATCGAAGGTGACTGGGGGCTGTAGTGCCAGGACGCACCACTAGGGGGCAGCACCGACTCCCCCAGCTGGCCCATCAGCACCACAGGTTGTGGGGCCAGACCCGGCAGCAGGTCGGCTGAGGTTTTGGGAGGCTGGTTGATTCGTTTGCGCTTTTCCTCATCAAATCCTATCCCTGTCTCCCTTCACCAGCTTGCATCCCCACACTCCCCAGTACTTCATCTTTGCCAGGATCCCGAATGCCTGCAGAGATCCCTCTCCTGGCCTGGCTCTGAGAATATGCCAGGTGTGTCCTCAAGGTCTGGGGGGCTCTGCCTTGGGAGCCGCACTCCAGTTCTGGGTCCAGGTGGTGCTCTGGCCTGGGGCGTGCTGCACAACCGACCCCTGTGGGAGCGTTTGCAGTCAGAACCATCTGTGTCAACCAGCGGCCCATGGGCTAGGGTGTGCTGTCCTGCTCTTGCTCCCCGCCCCAGCCCTGCTGCCTGGCCCCTCCTAACATACTGAGCCCACGTCCCCGGGGAGTGGAGGGCTGAGGTAGCGCGACGCAGGAGGGCCAGTCCGCTCTCCGTGGCTCAACGTCTTCTTGCGCTCGCGGACCAGGGCCTTCTGGTGGCGCTTCATGCGCTCCAGCTGCTCCTCGGCGCTCATGCGGCCCCGCTGCTGGTCCCCTGAGTACAGGCGCTCCAAGGCACTCTTGGGTCTCTGAGGAAGGGGAGAGACACACAGGAGCTGTGCTGGGAATGGGCGGTGGCCACCCTGAGGCCTTGTCCCCATTCTTGTTCGCTTGCTCCTCTCAGGCTGGGCCGCTCTCAATCACACAGACCCACCCTCCCTCCAAGTACCAGGGTGCCTTCAGCCGTCCCAGGCTCTCTGGGTAGCACCCCATTCTGCAGATGTGTATGCTGAGGCCCAGGCCTGTCCAGGTGGACACACACGTGGCCAGCGATGAGGCTGCACTCTGGGAGGCAGACCCCTTGGACTCGCTCCCAGGTCCCTGACAGGCAGGCCGAGGGGTGGAAGATGTTTGTATGGATGAGGGAGGGGTCCTCTGGAAACAGAGAGGGGGCAGTAGGTGCCAGGGGCCCTACCGGATGGGGGGGGTAAGGTATCAAGGCCACCCCGGATGGCATCCCTATGGCTCGCCAGGTGCATTGGCCACTGTGACTTCAGAGCCCCCTCTCTGTGCCTCTGGAGGGGCAGGGAGGCCCTGGCTAAGGCTGGTCACTCACAGGAGAGGGTACCTTGCTGCTTTCGGCGTTGAGGCCCCTCCGGAGCGTGACGTAGGGGGCGATGGTGGATGACTGCTGCAGCCGTGATGTGGACCCCGAGAGTCCTTCGCCAGCCGAAGGAGGAGCACAAGCCAATTTATGGTGGGGCAGACGGGATGTACCCCCTGTAGTCCCCCCCCCCGATTGGACCCCTGGGGGTGGGAGAGCAAGGCCAGGTTGGGAGATTGGGGGGGCATCTGTCCCCACTGTGGGCTCCCCTGAACTTTTCTTGCTGGCAGATGGGCAGCTTGGAGGAGGGGCCGTGCCCTTTGGGCATCCTGTACATCCCAGCTCGGGCAGACAGCAAGGATGGAGCAGGCATGCTGGCTCAGACAGGCCTTGCAGAGCCACAGAGAGGCCAGGGGACAGAGCTGCAGCGGCCAGCAGGAGGCAGTGCCCAGCCTGCAGGGGCAGAGGCCCTGCCGTATCATGAAGGACTAGCTGGCAGCTCACGCCCTAACACTATTCTGAACACTAGGTGGAAAGTGCTTAACCAGCACCAGGCCAGATGCCTCTGGTATCCCAGTTCCTGCCTGAAGTCAGAGGTGATAAAACAGGGACAGGACCAGGATGCGGTCCAGAGGCCGCGGCCTCCCTGCCAATGTGGTGAGTGGTGATGGGGCCCTGCAGGGCTCCACCCCGGGGCTTGCCTTACCTCTGCCCGGCAGTGTCTGGTACCTGTTGTCTAGGCCCACGAGTCCCAGCGAGGACTGGGCCACATCCCCGCCAAGGGTTGCCAGCTCAGGCTCACTAACGTATGACCGGAGCTCCACCTGTGGGCAGTCCCAGGCTGTCACACCTGTCCAACCTCTGTCTTCCCTCCACCCACACACAGCAGGCCACCCTTCCAGCTCACCCTGGAGTCCCCGTTCACACACTGGCCCAGCTCCCGGTCTCGCTTCCTCTCGTCCGACTGCCGCTTGAGGCCCCGCACGGAGGTATGCCGGATGATGGTGGCCTCCCTGGGCAGCGGGGGCACAGCTGGCGGCTGGTCCTCAGGGCTGTACAGCTCGGGGAGCGGGGGCCTGGGAGGTGCCTCGTCTTCCTGCTCAGAAAGAGAATCAGAGCCAATGCCCGCGGAGATGCAGTTGGAGGTGGGTGGGTTAAGTAGCATGGCCACAGTGTACACCCAAGGGCTGGGCCTGTCCACCTCAGGGACCACCTCAGCCAAGGCCACAGACACCTGCCTTAGAGGAGCCATGAAGAGTCAGCATGGCGAGCAGTGGGTCCAACCGCCACCTACAACTTGGCATTCCATACCCATTCCATAATGCACCTGGGAAAGTAGCAGGAGGTGGTTCAAGTGGTTGGGCCCCTGTCACCCACGGGGGAGAGCTGGAAGAAACTTTTGGCTTTTGACTTCTGCCTGGCCTAGCCCTGCTGTTGCTGGGGAATGAACCAGCAGGTAGAACATAAATTTCTGTCCCTGTATCTCTCTCTATAACTTTGCTTTTCAAATAAATAAAATTTTCCCAAGTGCTACCTCTATATCCAGTGTTCCCAAATCCAGGACCCAGGCCTTCTGGGTCTGTGCTCTTGGCACTGAATGAAGCCACCTGCTCCCCTTACTTGGTGCAAGATGGGGGTGGGGTTGGAGGGATGCTCACTGTGATTTCTAAGCAGGTCCCCCCCGCCAGAGCAGCCGTCTCTCCCACTCCACGCACTCAGACGCGGGGGCCCCTGGCCCGGCGCACTGGCTCCTGTGGCAGCATCCGCCTCCTCCTGCCCTTCTGATCGGAATGTGCTTGGTGACAACACATTTCCTCCTTCCTGACGCCGCCAGCAGAGGCGGCCAGGAAGAGTGACTCACAGCTGCCATGCGGCCCGCTCCCTGACATGCAGTAGCGGAATTGCTTCCCCCTGAATTCCAGTCCACAAGGCTCCTGGAAGCCTGCATGTCATTTCCACAGCAAGAGATGGGCACCTCCCCCTGGCTGCCACTAATCACCCCTACCCCAGGGAGGGACACTGTGCCCCCTCCCTCTTAGCTCTCCTCTTCCAGTCTAATATGGCTTTGCTTTCAAAATCTTGCTCAGGCAAAAGCAGGCCAAGCATGATCAGCATTTTTTAAGAAAACAATGCACTTCCCTGAGATGGGACAATGGGGCACCTGCCTCAGGCACCCAGGGCCTCTCCCAGGGGAGGCCGGCAGGACTTCCGCCTCACCACCAGCCAAGCAAATTAGATGGACTGTCTCCAAAGCAAGGAAATGGAATGACAGAGCGAAGGAGGGAGGCATCTTATTATGCACATATATATGAGACTATTATCTAATAAAAGATGACATTAAATTCAAGAAGACAAGTCAACAGCTTGCAACAGTATAGGTGAATCTCAAAAAAGAATGTGGAAGAAAAGATGCCAGCTGAAGAAGTCCAGTCCTCTGTATCGGCATGAAGAAAGTGTGTCAGGGGGCTGGCATGGCGACACTGCACACTAAGCCTCTGCCTGCAGAGCCGACACCCCATCTGGGTGCGGTTTGAGTCCTGGCAGCTCTACTTCCGATCCAGCTCCTTGCTTGTAGCAGCTGGCAAAGCCCTACTTGTTGTTCTGAGTGTTGGTGTAACATGGGTGGGACCCTTTATTATTTTTTTTTTGTTAAATTATTGTCCTCTGTCCTTTTCCAGGGTGGGCGCTACTGTTTCACAGCTATAAACACTCAAATCCGGCTTCCAGCTCCACAGAATGCTACAACTGATCAACTCACAGGTACTGCCAGAGGCGGTGAGGCAGAGCACCACAAGGGACCCTGACTCCGTACCAAGTTCAGAAGGTTCTGCCCGAGGGTCCTGGGGGGCTGGGCTGTGTGAGGAGCAGCCTCGGCAATGTTCTGCATAAGGGAAAGCTGAGGGCACAGTGAGAACACCAAGGCTGGAATCCGGGCGCTCAGCTAACAGGTCCTCCCTTTCCTCGACTGGCCCACCTGCCCACTGGTGGGCACCCTGCCCTGCCTCAGCAGCTGTCTGCCCGTGCCTGCCCCGCCTGTGCTATGGTGAGGCTCCGGTTTGCTGTTGTGATGCGGGGCCGAGAAGAGTGCTGAGATCCTCCAGCTCTGAGCCCTGGGCCCTGGCCAGAAGCAGGTGGATGGCAAGGTCTAGTACATGAACTCCCGTGGAGTGCACCAACCTTAACAGAGATCCCACATCCAGGTGGTGCCCGGGCAAAGCTCCCCAAAGCCCTGCAGAAACCCACCTCAAGGTGCCCTCAGCCACATTCTTGGGCCAGACCCCTTATGTCCTCCAGCTTGGGGACAGGAACTAGCATATTTCCTCACCAAAGCTTTCAGGTCCTCAAAGTCTGTGTAACCAGATTGTGCCAACAACTTGGACCCTCTCCGTGCCAGGCAAGCCAAGGTGTGTGGGGCCCTGACAAGCTCTTGGGCCACAGACGTGACCTGGGGTTGGGGGTCTAAGTAGGCAGTAAAGGGCATGGGCTCCAAGTGGAGATGGCCCGCAAGCTGTGGCTGGATTCCCCAACCCTGAGGCCCTCAGCAAATGTCAAGAACCTGGGGTTCAGTGCTTCCATCTGTGGGATCAGGGGCCCTGCCCTCCATGCCCATGACCCATGGTGGGGTCTGGCATGGATCACAAGTGGTTGTCACAGCAAGCACAGCGTGGGGCATGGACGCTCTGCAGCTGGAATCTTCTCATTGCCTGCACACTCTGTGGCTGCAGGAGAGCTCTTGGCAGGCTTGCACGGAGCCCTGCACGGGGACGGCCTTACCCACAGCCATGGGCCTCTCTGCACGGCAGTCACAAATTCCACCCCATCACCCAGCACAGTCACTTCTCGCTGGGCCCCAATTCTCCCCACTGCAAAATGGGAGGTTTTGGCTAAGTCATCCCTCAGTGTGCACCCAGTCCTGAGGGCCTGGGCACAGCCGCGGTGGCAGGCAAAGCACACTCAGGCTCCTTAGCCACTCCGACTCCAACCATCTCCCTTTCCTGACCCAAGCCTTCCGGCAAGTTTCTCCAGAGGTGCCTGGATACTCACAACGCCATTGCCAGCCTTGGTCTTGGTGGGTGACTGCAAGGGTGACGTCACTTTCCTCAGCTGGGGCGGGTGAGGTCGGTAGGGCACGTAGGTTTGCAGCTGGGGGAAGAGTCGCACCTCCAGAGGGGTCCGCACGGGGCTGGAGGGAGGGCTGGGCTGCGGGGTCGGCTTGCTCTCCACAGGTGCAGCCGAGAGTGAAGGCACAGGCGGGTGAGGGAACAAAGGCACCGTTTTCCTCTCTGAGGGGCAAGAGGGAAGCAAAGATGGTGTAAAACAGACCTCCTTCACCAGAGGACATGGGAGACAGCCCCACAGGGCTGGGAAGTGATCACACGCACCCGGATTTTTGACCGATTCCACCAGGATTCTGAAGTTCTCTTTATTTGCACTCAGACCTGCAAGGACATCTTCGATCCTCCACAGATCTTTCTGGATCTGCGATTTCTCCTGAGGAAGACAGATGGATGGTCCATTGGTTTCATGATAGCCAGCCAGAAGTTTCTTCTGAGCCTCTATCCTTGCATTTCCCAATAAATCCTTGCCTGGGGCAGCATTCCCTTCAGAAACTACATGTGGGTAAGTACAGGCAGTGCAAGCCATGGTCTTGGCAAGAATTTCAGAGTGGCTATCACCTGTGAAGGTGGCTGTTTCTACTCCCTTTTCTAAAAATTTATTTTTTTATTACAAAGTCAGATATACAGAGAGAAAGAGAGATACAGAGAAAGATCTTCCATTCGATGATTCACTCCCCAAGTGAGCGCAATGGCTGGTGCTGCGCTGATCTGAAGCCAGGAACCAGGAACTTCTTCTAGGTCTCCCACACGGGGGCAGGGTCCCAAATCTTTGGGCCATCCTCGACTGCTTTCCCAGGCCACAGGCAGGGAGCTGGATGGGAAGTGGAGCCACTGGGATTATAATTGGCACCCATATGGGATCCCGGGGCGTTCAAAACAAGGAATTTAGCCACTAGCCCTCCGTGCCAGGCCCTACTCCTTGTTTTTTTTTTAATTCATGTATAGGCCCTGGCATTGTGGAAGAGCTGGTTAAGCTGCTGTCTGCCATGCTGACAGCCCATATGAGTGCAGGGTCAAGTGCTGGTTACTCTGTTCCCTGCTAATGTGCCTGGAAGAGACAGCAGAAGATGGCGTAAGTACTTACACCCCTGTCACCCAGGTGGGAGACCTGGATGGAGTTCCTGGCTCCCAGCTTAGGCAGGCCCAACGAGGAAGATCAACGTCTCTCTGACTCTGCCTTTCAAACAATCTTAAAAAAAAGAAAAAAAAAAAAGAATCCATGCAGGATTTTTTACCATGTACATTTTGCATGACCCCGCTGAAGGAATCCACTTAGATGGGCTATCTTGGGCAATCAGCTCCACAGACATGGAGCTGAACAGGCGCTGCCCGAGATGGACAAGAGGGGACCGTCATGTGTGTCAGCTGTAACCCGCCTCCAGAGTGCCCCCACTCCTGCCGTGGTCCGTTCCTCTGATGCTCCCATGGGTAAGGGAAGAGTGTCAAGACCTGTCTCCACGCCCCTGCCCTCCCACAGCGAAGGGACCCCAGAGCTCCATGATGAGTCAAGGGCAGCTGAGGAGGGAACACGGGGGGGTTTCCTTCTTGTACCCTCATACCACACGGGCAGGGAGGCTCCCACCTGCTGGCATCAGCACAGGCCTACACAACCTGTCCGTGTCCTGTTCTACCTCCACCTCTCACATGGCTTCCTGGGTGCCCCAGGGGCTACAAGATTCTCGGGAAGTAAAGCCACCCTACTTTAATAAAAAAGCACTGATTTTCTCACCGCTGACCTTGGCTATAGGGAGCTACCAAGTCCTGGGACTGAGAAGCTGTGTGTGGGCCTGCGAACGCAGCTCCAGGGTTCGTGATGCAACGGGGCTCAACCGGTGTGCCTGGTCTAGGACTATTCAAGATGCAGTACAGACGGCTCCAAGCAGGGCTCTGTCACTTCCCAGGGCACTGAGCACTCGGAAACAGGTGAGTAGTGCCTACGGCTAGGCAGGAATCCAGCCCCAGGCTCCTGGCTCTGGGTCGGCCTCTATGCTAGTGAACTGATACGTGCCAGGCTCAGTCCTCCAGCGACGCTGGGGCAGGGCCTATGACACTGTCATGTGTGCTCTGGAGGGCAACAGGAACACTGGGCTTGCTGCACATTAAAGCTCCATGAAATAAGACACAGTGGAAGTACAAGTGGCCACTAGTTTTTGGCAAGATGTTTGGGCTCTAGTCATTAAATCAATGCACATTAAACCTGGATGTTGCTTGTAAGCCAGCAAACTGGCAAGAACTAAAAGACTGGTGGCAAGGGCCCAGCATGGTAGCCTAGTGGCTAAATCCTTGCCTTGCATGCACCATGATCCTGTATGGGCTCTGGTTTGTGTCCTGGATGCTCCACTTCCCATCCAGCTCCCTGCTTGTGGCCTGGGAGAGCAGTAGAGGACGGCCTAAAGCCTTGGGATCCTACACCCACGTGGGAGACCTGGAAGAAGCGCCTGACTCCTGGCTTCAGATCAGCTAAGCACTGGCCATTGTGGCCACTTGGGGAATTAACCAGCAGATGGAAGATGTGTCTCTTTGTCTCTCCTTCTCTCTGTAAATCTGCCTTTCCAATAAAAATAAATAAATCTTGAAAAAAAAAAAAAAGACTGGTGGTGGTAATGGCTGGTAAGAGTGTGGACAAACAGGGCCAGCCCTCCCATTCGCTGAGGAGGGAGGATCAATCAGTGCCCTCTTCTTGAAGGATCTGGTAGTGTTTGTCATCTCTGAACCCATTTCAACCCAGTGAGTCCCCTCCTCGAAGCCAACCTTGAATAAATGCTTCTCAAGGTTTGAAAAAGCAGCTACCTGGATGCTCACTACAGCAGCATTTACCAAAGCCACACACGGAGATACAACTTAAATGTCCATAAAGAGAAATGATTAAATAAATCAGGGAATAGCCAGACTATGACACAGTACGTAGTTGGGGTGGCACTGTGGCATAGTGGTTGAAGCCACCGTTTGCAGCATCAGCATCCCACATGGACATCTGTTGGGGTCCCAGTTGCTCTACTTCTGATCCAGCTCCCTGATAGCATGCCTGGGAAGCATGCTGATAGCATGAACAATGGCTTGGGTCCTTGGGCCCCTGTACCCACATGGGAGACCCAGGCGTTACAGGCAGCTCCTGGCTTTGGCCATTGTGGCCAGCCAAGAAGTCAATCAGTAGATGGAAGACCTCTCTCTCCCTCTGTGACTCTGTCTTTCAAATAAATAAATAAATATTTTAAAAATGGACATAGCAAGGCCTGGCACGATGGCCTAGCAGCTAAAGTCCTTGCCTTGAATGTGCCAGGATCCCATATGGGCACTGGTTCTAGTCCCGGCAGCTCCACTTCCCATCCAGCTCCCTGCTTGTGGCCTGGAAAGGCAGTCGAGGACGGCCCAATGCTTTGGGATCCTACACCCGTGTGGGAGACCTGGAGGAGGTTCTTGGCTCCTGGCTCCAGATTGGCACAGCACTGGCCGTTGCGCTCACTTGGGGAGTGAATCATTGGACGGAAGATCTTCCTCTCTGTCTCTCCTCCTTTCTATATATATCTGGCTTTGTAATAAAAATAAATAAATCTTTTTAAAAAATGGACATAGAAGCAAAGAAGAATTATTGAACTTAATCGACAGGCCGGTGCTGCCCAGCTCTGGGATTATGGACATTTTTTGTAACCTGGGACATCTGACACAGGAGCCACCAAGTGCATGTGGCTAGCGAGTATCTGCAGTGTGTCTGGTGGAAGAGAGGATCACCTTTTAAATTTTAGCATTCTAAAGATCTATTTTTATTTGGAAGGCAGAGTTATAGAAATAAGTAGAGACAGAGAGAGAAGGAAATTTCCATTGATGGGTTTACTTCTCAAATGACTGCAATGCACAGAGCTCAGCTAATCCGAAGCCAGGAATTTCATCTGAGTCTCCCACTGGGTGTAGGGGCCCAAGGACTTTGGCCATCCTCTGCTGCCTTCCCAGGAGCTGGACTGGAAGTGCAACAGCTGGGACACAAACCGGTGCCCATATGAAATGCCAATGCCACAGTTGGAAGCTTAGTCTACTACGCCACAGCACCAGCCTCTACATTTTAGTTTTAAGTTGTATTTAAATAGTCATTGTGTTAGGTAACATAAATGGGGGAAGTGGAGGGAGAGGAGAGGAATCTTTTCCGGAAGAATTTCCAGAACAGGAGTCATGATCCAAAAAAGAAAGTGAGCAGCTGAAGCCTGGGCAAATGGCAGCAGCATCTCACACGGGAACACAGATGAGTCCCAGCTGTGCCACTTGTGATCCATGCTGGCTAATGTGTCTGGGAAAGCAGCACAAGGTGCTCCAAGTGTTTGGACTCCTGCTACCTGTGTGGAAGACCTGGACAGAGTCCCTGGCTCCTGGCTTCCGCCTGGCCCAGACCCAGCCATTGTGGCCATTTGCAGAGTAAGCCAGTAAATGAAAGATGTCCATGACTTTCAAATAAATAAAACAAATCTTTTTTAAAGAAACTAAGTTATGAAACAATGTGTGTGAACCTCTTTAAGTAAGCCCTGCACCTGCTCCCACTTTCAGATACATGATACAATTCTGTGCGAGTGCTTACTTTTAGAAACCCATGAAAATGGCACGGCTGATAACATCGCAGACTGCAAGTACTGATTCTATATAGGATGGTGGGGGATGGGGACAGATAGGGAAGAACTTCAATATTTTGTGTAAATGCTTCTCACTGGTCTATTTAGAGAGGTGTTCATATATTATTCACATCATTACAGAAATGTGAAGAATGAATAGGTAAAACAAAAATCTAAACAACAAAAAAGAAAAACAAAAATCTACTGCTAAAATTCATACAGATCACTAGAGGCCAAAAAAACAGGCATAACAGGAGGAGATGGTTTGGGAGCTGGTAATGACAATGGATAGCTTGACTAATTAGGCTGACAATATTCAAGTGTTTTCAAGCCACTGAGCGCAAGACTGGCTGGCTACCCCAATGGAGTAGGGAATACTGGGAGGCTGGGGAACCCAATCTGTAAGAGAAACCCCACAGGTGCTGTCATCATCCTACCTTTTGGGGAGAGGAAGCTTTCAGTGGGAGGAGGCTGCCCATCACCCAGCCTGGCAAAGGGCCCAGCAATACAATGACCCTGGAGGCCACAGGGGCCTGGATGGACCGACCTCCCTCCACCTAGCAGGGAAACGCCTGATAGCATTCGCCTTTCGTGACTGCAGGAGGGCAGGCAGTTGGGGGCTGCTGCTGCTGTGTAAGTGATGAGCTGGGAACCCAAGCTGGGGCTAAGACTCCCAGGTGTACTGAGCCCTCTCGACACCTTGTAAGGCACTTGGGATTGGTGTCTGATCAGAACTACAATGGTGGGCCCGGCGGCGTGGCCTAGCGGCTAAAGTCCTCGCCTTGAACGCGCCAGGATCCCACATGGGCGCCGGTTCTAATCCCAGTGGCTCCACTTCCCATCCAGCTCCCTGCTGGTGGCCTGGGAAAGCAGTCGAGGACGGTCCAAAGATTTGGGACCCTGCACCCACATGGGAGACCTGGAAGAGGTTCCTGGCTCCTGGCTTCAGATCAGCGCAGCACCAGCCATTGCGCTCACTTGGGGAGTGAATCATCGAATGGAAGATCTTCCCCTCTGTCTCTCTTCCTCTCTGTGTATCTGACTTTGTAACAAAAATAAATTAATTAAAAAAAAAAAAAAGAAGTACAATGGCTCCCAAACTTGGAGTGCAGAGAGGCAGCAGGAGTTGGGTAAGGCCCCTTCTTCAGTGTGGCCTCATAGAAGAGCTTGGGGTGTCCTCTTTATAGAGCTGGAGGGTCCAGGCCGAGAGGGAGAAGGCCCCGGCAGAGAAAGCCTCTGAGTTGTGGAGGTGGGAAGAGCTGAGTCACCTGGAAGAAGAAGGCTTTTCTGTGCTGCTCCTGCAGGGCCTGTTTCAGCTGCTCCACGTCGCGCTCCAGCTTCAGGTATTCGTTCCAGGCATTCTCCATCTCCTGTTGGGCAAGCAAATGCTGCTGGGCCCCTGCCTGCAGGACACCTCCTGGGCTCCTATGCTGCTGACCACTGCTGACCCAGCCAGGGGAAGGGGAGAGCAGGGGCGGGGATGAGGGGATGGAAGGGATGCAGGAGAAGAAAGGGGAGGAAGAGGAGGAAGGGATCCAGGAACAGAGGAGGGGAAAGAATACAGGATCTGCTCATTGGTACTCTGACCCTGGCCACCTGCACACCATCAGATTGACAAATAAACAACTGGAAATTCTGACAGCTTAGAATAACCTGCAGAGATCAGGGGAACAGACCTATAGGCTGTTCTGAGAAATCTGGTCCCTTGGGTGTCATCAGCTTGGGTGGAGACAGCCATGGCCGCTCTGGACAAGCCACAGTCAGGACGCGGCCTGGAGGAGCCTTGCTCTTCTGAGACTCCTGTGCTCAGCTGCCAGGTCAGCTGTGGCTTGGGCAATGAGCCCAGTAGTCACCTGACCAGCCCATCCAGGAGGGACAGTGCCTGAGCCTTCTGCACCCGTTACGCACCGTGGACTCCCGGGAGAGCTCAGCCCGTATGTGGACAAGGTCCTCCTGAAGCAACCTCTGCTGGTAGGCGATCTTCTCCAGGTGCTGGGGCTGGTCTCGGTACTGCTCCATCTGCCGGTGTAACACCTCCAGCACCGACTCCAGCTGGTCCTGCACCGGGGAGGCCCCAAGAGCAACAGGCTGGGACCAGAGGTCTCCCTCTACCCCCGCAGGAAGCCAACAAAGCTGCTGGGCCTGATCAAGGTGGGGAGGAGCCAGAGGCAAGCTGAGGTTGAGGGGGAGGGCGCTCTGCAGCCAGTTCTGACTTAACTCACAGGACAAGTCACCTAACAGCTCGGCCTCACACCCTCATCTAACTCCACAGCCAGTAAAAGATGAGGACAAACCAATGAGTGGGAGGAAAACTCTTTAGGCCCTTGGAAGAAAGGGACAGACTATACTTCTTCAGCAACACAGCCTTACTGAAATACAAAAAGAGCAAAGAAAGCAAGCACTGATGGCCCAAGGGCTGTTCCTGCTGTCCTGCCTCCCATCCAGATGTGCCGCCTCCAAGGCCCAGGTCCAGGAGGAAGGAGCTTTGGGAGCTGAGCTAGTACAGCTGTAGGCACATCTCCAGGGAGCCAGACTCCTTGGCTTCGGGGGGGCCTGGAGGGCATCATACAACCTCCTCTCAGGAGAGATGGGCCAGGGGGCGGGGCGAGGGTGGAGCTTCACATAAATGGGCAGGTACTCCCTAGATCTCCAGGAGCACCTTTTAAACCCAGAGACACTGTCCCACATGAACTACCCCAGGCTGTCCAATGCTAACTCAAGACCAGGCTGTGTCTTAGCAAAGCAGACAAGACACCCCCATCTCCGCTACGCTCTTGCCGCACTGAAGCGCACTTTATTCTCCTTGAGAGCCCGGATCTTGTCTTCCAAGTCCTGGAGGATCCTGTCTTGTTCACAGAAGACACTCAGCTTCACCTGGAGACGGGAAAGGTTGGAGAGGAGCTGAGAGGTTGCTTCGGGTGTGCGACGGGGAAGGCTCTGGCCACAGCAGCACCGGGGCCTGTCAGCAGCTGCCCGCCCTGGGTCTGGGGTGGGGGTGGCGATTGGGGCCCCAGCCCGCCACCCTGCTTACTCACATCAGTGTCACTCTCAGCGATCTTCACGGGCTTTAGACTTCGATCCTTGACAAGGTCCCGGCCTGTCATCTGGGAGGTGAACAGTGTGAAGGGGATTTAGTCACAGTGTTGAGGATCAGGACTTGGGAAGCTCTACGATGGGTGCACGCCCCAGCAGTGCCAGGTAGGAGCATGGCACACAAGGGGCAAAAAGGCGAGCAGTAGCTGCTTTCTTTCCTTGCTGATTTCCATTTCAAGGTAAAACCGATACCTTTCTGTGATCCTAGAAGCACTTGCGTCTCGAGTTAAAGAAAATGTAGATGTTCAATCTACAGGGCCATCTGTTTTGGAAGAATGTTATTTACTCAAAGTGAGTGTGAGAAATCAGCGTGAATCTTGGGAGATTTGCTGCTGATAGGACAGAGGTGAGCTCCTGAACCTGGGGACAAGCACTGATCACAGAAGTCCGTCACTGCTGCCCAGGGGGATGGGTGGACCTGCAGGCCGACTCCAAGCAGCCCACTTTCCCTGGAGGAGCCCTCCTCCCTCACCCCACCCTTCTCGGGAGAGGTCCTGACCAAGGGGAGAAGACTCGCAGGGTTTTTACTGGATTCTTAAATTGCTGAAGCTGGTATGTACTTACGTAAGTCATAAGTTACCATGTCTTCTCAAGAAAAAAAAACACAAAGCAACAGACAAGTCATCCAAACTTAGGGGCCAATGAACTTCACATTTCCCATCCTTCACCTGACCAGGGTGGACAATTTGTCCATCTCACACTGACTCCTAAGTAGCTAAACCAAACTCTCCATTCTGTAGGCTCACTTCCCCTAAATCTGCCTCTTAACTAAAAGCTGTGTGGAGGTAAAGGGAGGTCACTTTTTAACAGATCACCCTAATGGCCAAGTGAAGGTGAAGCTTGGCCAGGTCTACAGGGCACTCCTTTTTCCTGACCTCCCTAGCCAAGACAGGTGTGTCTGTGCTCTGCAGACGGTCCAGGAGGCACGGCCAGAGCCTGTGCACTCCCTCTCCTACTCCATTTGGGAGGCCGTGCACATCTGTGAATGTGAATCTGGGGTAGAAGGCTACTAGCAGACATTCACCTCACAGCTCAAACCAATATGCCCAGCTGTCCTGCCATATTCCTTCTCTTTGTGAATCAGCACATCAGCAAAACCAAAGGTCAAAGGTCAGAGAGTATGGCCTCTCCACACCTGGGCTGATGACTGATCTGGGGCTTCAGACATGCCCCACCACTCCCCATACTTCCTGCAGTCCCACAGTAGAGGGCTGGGGTCATGGCCTTACTGATCTTGGTCCTGAACCCAAGGCCTGCATAAGGGAAGGCATTCCACAAACGTTTACTGAACTGCCCATGGGCCAAAGGGAAACACCCTTGGGTCTGGGGAGGAGGGTTCCTGAAGAAATCAGAACTCCAGCCAAATTCTGCTTTTCCAACCAGCAGGTGATGTGTACATATAAGCATACACACAGTACATGACACACGGGCTCCCACAACAGTCCACGGACACTTCTGTGCTGTCCCATACCACGAGAGATGAGGGGGGCAAGAAAGAGCATGGAATTCACCCTGGTGAACCACACATAGCTGAGCTGCCCAGGAGAGACCTGGGCTTTCAACTCGGGGCAACCCAGGAGAAAAGGCAGGGAAAAGCAGTGAAGCCCTAGTGGTGCCTGCGTCCAAGGGCAGAACAAAGCGCTGGTCTCCTCTGCAGGAGGGATGACCCTGGACTCGCTGCTTGGATAGAACTGCTTTCAAACTAAGATATGCTTTAAGGATTTTGTCCCTCAGTGAAATATTCTCTCCAGTTCACTAAAGCTTTTTACAGCCGATCATCTTTTTGATACTTAAACAATAAAGCCGGAAATCTACTTGAGCAATGCTCCATTTATCCAGCAATATCAGAAAAGAAGTGAGACACTCCATACTCCATGCATAAAGACAAAAGCGTTCTAAAATACGCTCTTCACTGCCTTCATAGGATGCTGCATATACACGCCTCCTCTCTCTCTTCCCAAGGATATTATCACTCCCTCTCTTCTAAGACTTCCCCTGGTTCCCTCAATGTGCTGTTAGGCATCAGAAGCACTGAAAGTTCCAGAGAGCAGATGCTGACTTCGCTCTCTTTAACTGCCCAGCAGTATGTTCCTCCCACATGTAAGTTGGCCGTGGGCTCAGAAAGGCCATCTGGGTCATCTACTCCCCTCACCCCAGCAGTCACCTCACTAAGGGACAGTGTACAGACAACAACAACCTCCCAGCCTGGCCAGGGCCTTGCACCTTGAGGCTGTTTGGCAAATGCTTGCCCCAGGAGTTTGTGAGCAGTTGAGACTAAGGGGCCTTGGCTCTGTTTCCCACAGAGTGAAGGCCTCAGGTGTTGGGGCCAGACCGTGGGATGCTGTTCGCGTAGCTTCTGAGCTCCAGAGAGCTGAGGCTCCTGTGACTTCAAGTAGCTTCACCAAGATGATGCCACCAAAATTTCCTTTCAGAATTGTGCTCTTCTGATAGCAATGTTTAAAACATGGTGGGTGACTTGCCCCCAACACCTCTGTCACAGGCGGGGTGGAGGTGGGGGACATCCATTGATTTGGGGAGGGCACTGTTTTGGTCTAGTCCAGAGACATGCACATCCTGCCCCAGGGCAAAGCCACCTGAATCCCAGAACCCTAGTGGGATCCAAGGCGACTGGTAACGGCCACCCCTTCCCAGGAACCTCACGCTCAGCTCTATCTGGTAATTCCTGGTCATGGAAGCAGACAAGCATAATGGACACACGACATGAGCCGTTGGCAAGCCAGGCAAGCTCCCCCACCCCTTGGCAGCACAGAGAGATGGAGTCACAGGACGCCACAGATGAGGGGCTTGGCCTGCTGTGTTGGCTGGAATGCCGGGGAGAGCTTCAGTGGAAGGAAAAGAAATCAAAATGACTTGCGGGAAGCCTGGGACGGTCAGGAGAGCGACTGGTTAAGCAAGTGATGGAGTCGGCACTGAGCCAGAAGCAATGGAATGGCCCGCTCCGAGACCCGGATCAGATCATCTTACGCTCCTCCTGGGCCGACAGCCCCGTGCTGACTTCTTCAGCACTTTGTAAAGCACGTTGATCAAAGGCTCATTATTTTTAATCTGTTCCAGACAAAAAAGGCAGATACAACAAAATGTAACAGGTGAGACAGGAAACGACACTTGAAGCGGCCAGAATCTGGGTAACTGGTGGGGGACAGGAGATGGGGGTGCCAGGAGAACATGGAATGAACACTTCAGACAACCAGTCTGAAACCTGGTGATGCTGCCTCGCAGTGGTCAGCACCTTCATGACCTTCACTGCCCGCCTTGGTCCCATGGGCACTATGCACAGGCTGGCTTCGTGCGGGTGCCAACCTCAGTGCCTGCTTCTTTCCTGGCTCTGCTTCAGGGGCCCAGGAGGCATCAGAGGAGAGCTTTGCTTCCCGGTTGGTGCTCCCTTGAGTGCAGAATGGGGCCATGTCCCTTCTCACACCTGCCCAGCATCTCTTTCACCCCAGGTTCTCTGCATCAACAACACCTGCAGTGTACCTCAATGATGACATCTTAACACTGGTTTCAGATGCTTCCAACTCCTTCAGGGACCACAGCCTCCACTCTCTAGGACAGCAGAGTTAACCCTTGGCTGGATACCTGAGTCACCTGGTATGCCCAAGTCCCACTCAAAGAGATTCTGCTGTAACTGGCCTGGGACGGGCATTAGTGTTTTTAAAGCCCCAATGGGTGATTCTAACAGGTACCAGGACGGTGAACAGCTGCTCCATACAGAGGGTCTCGCACTATAGCAGGTATCAGGATTAACAAAACACCCAGATGAACTGGGATCTACTTCTCAACGTTCCCACTGAACAGGTCTGGGGTGAGACCCAAGATTTTGCACTTCTAACAAATTTCTTGCTTTTGCAGATGTTCCTGGTCTAGGGACCACACTTGAGAATCAAAATAATTTTTACAAAAATATTCATTTGAAAGCCAGGGTAGGGTGAAAGGAAGAGGAGGAAAGAAGGAGAGAGAGGTAGAGAGACAAAAAATGAATCTTTTATTTGCTGGTTCACTTTCCAGATGGCTACAAAGGCTGGGGCTGGGTCAGGCAGTAGCCAGAAGCCAGAAATTCCATCCTATCTCCCACTTGGGTGGCAGTGGCCCACTTACTTGGGCCATCTTCTGCTGCAAGAAGCTGTATCAGAAGTGGAGTGGTCAGTATGTGAACCAGCACCCATATGGGATGCTGGAACTGTATGGGGTGGCTTAATTGGCTGTGCCATAACGCCAATCCCCAAAACAATGTTTCTAAACCTGGTTGCAGATGAGAACACCCAAGGCCCTTGCTGTTGTTGCTTTAAGAATAATACCTGAATATGACCAATTAAACCACAGTTTCTAAGTGCTAAAAAAAAATAAGCATCTATATTCATTTTAAAAGCTCCTCAGTAGTTCAGGGTTCATCTCCACTTCACAGACCTCAAATTTTGCACAAAAATTACCCTTTTGCTTGATAAAGAGGCAAAATTCTGCGCACCACAGATTCTAACTCAGTAGGGCCCTCCAGATCTGCATTTTTTAAAAAAATCAAACTCCTATGTGATCCTATAGGATGTGTGTTCCCAGGTCACAAACTGTCAGTCCCAGCTCCAGAAGCTGACTTAGGAAACAGACAATGGACACAGAATCCCTGACTTTAGATTCAAATAATCGGCGAGGTTCCAGAGCTCCACAGACCTAGAGCTGCCATGCGACTCTCAGTGTAGTCAAGAGCATCACTAGAGATGACCACTGCCTTCTCCATCTCCCAAGGCATCACCTGAGCCTTGGCATCACAGATGCTCTCGTCCCCCTCATGCTCCCAGGTGTGCTCCCCAGCTGCATAAACACAGCTCAGGTGGTCAGTAGCAGTAAACTCCATGCCCCACCCTCCTGAGCCTGCTGGCGTGCAGCTTCCATGCTGGGGAACATGACACCATGAACACAAGTTCAGGGTAGGGCAAAGCACTGGTATGTGGAGCAAGGCAGGTGTGAAGGTGGTCTCTGGTTCAAATCCCAGTTGAGTAACATTGCAGAGGTCACTTCTCTGATTCTTGGGTACCTGGTCTCTAAGTCAGGGAAAATAGTTTCTACTGCTCAAGGTTGCTGGGAGGGTCAAAGGAGACAAATGCATGTCAAGTGCCCAGGTGCTGCCAGGCAGAACAGAAGCTGAATCCACATAGACCCTTTGTACTCTGGCACCACCAAGGAAAATGCCAGAGAAGCAAACTTGTTCCCCAAATACACATTAGGCAGGACAATTTCTAAGAGACTGACAGGTGCCTGGGTATGATTGCTGGGCACCATGGAAGCGATGCTTCCTCACAGATAAAAGGTTCCACATTGGGAAGTAATCTTCACTGATCTTGGAAGCTGAGCCAGTTGATCAGATGGGAAGATGGGCTCTGGATCCTTAAGCCCCTGGCCCTTGGGACAGGGACATGGAGAACCCCAAGTCAACAAGGCAGGGGTCAGCAGATCAGATGCCAGGTGGGGACATGTTCCATCTTCAGATGCAAGGACTCAGAAGTGAACTCTTGCCAGCAGGTGGCCCCCAGGGGCTATGCTTGGCTCTGCTTCTACTCCCACAGTGGTCCACAGGATCTAGATCTGCACTCAGTCATGTCCAGAGGCCCTCTTCTCAGATCACTACCATTTGCCTCACTGGTACACTGAGACTGGCAGTTTACCACACCTGGGGTCCTACCAGAAAAGCCTTTGGGTCCAGCTCGGTGGCGTAGCAAGTAACGCTGGCATCCTATATGGATGCCAGTTCTATCCCTGACTGCTCCACATCTGATCCAGCTCTCTACTGAGGCACCTGGAAAAGCAGTGGAGAATGGCTCCAGTACTTCAACTCCTGCACCCAAGGGGGAGATAGGAGACCTGGAAAAAGCCCTTGGCTTTGAAACAACCAGCATCGGACACTGTGACCATTTAGTGAATGAACCAGCAGATGGAAGATATCTCTGTCTCTAACTTTCAAATAAACAAAAGGAAGGAAGGAAGAAAGGAAGAAAGGGGAGAAGGGAGGGTTGTGTTTCTTGCACTACACTGAAAGCTCTCTGCTTGAGACAGCCACCCGCCTGCCTAACCCTCCCTGTGGCCCACACCAGAGCTGGACAGTCTCTGCCTCTCCTAGCCTGTCCTTGGCTCCTTCAATCATCTTTCATGGAGCTGCACTACCTGTTTTGGGTTTCTTTACTCCCTGCAACCTGCTCCCCACTAGGGGACTCTTCCCTCCTGGCACAGGGATGCTGGGGAGAATAGGGGATAATGTTTGTTCTGCAGGAAAGGCAGCAGAAGGTGGCACACCCAGGGAAGTAGAACAGTGACCATGTGGCCTGAGCCCCGAGAACGTAGCTTCTGGCACTGGAAAGTGGCCTGCTCTCCTTTGATTTAGCAGGTAGATTTGGGTAGTGGACACTTGTAAGCCATGGGTCTGCCAGCCTTCGACACACCTGAGCTGATCCCAGCCCACCCCTGTTCTGGACCTTGAAGTAGGACACCCAGGAGGGAAGCCTGCATCTCAGCTGGGTCCAAGCAGGGCAGAGCAGGCCTCCTCACCGCTGGCAGGTGTATCAGAACTGTCACACACACATACACACACATACAGCGCAACATCTTCGCTCCTGTGTGATGCAGGTGTGCCTAGCCTGTGTGGGAGACCAGCCTGCCAGCATGGCTTAAGCAGCAGTGACATTTTGCAGCCGACATAGCTATTTTCCATGACAGACAGCGACTAATTCCACAAAACTAGTCACAGGATGGAATTCTGAGTGCACACACAGCACCTCGCTGGTCAGATGCAGCCTGTCTCCAGCCCAGCCAAGCACGCTCCGCAGCAAGTGCACGGCTTGGTGTCCGCAGCAGAGAAAGCAACATTCCAAGGTCTTGAAGAGCATGGGTTTCTTCTCTCCATGGGGGGTGAAGAGGACTTGCCTGTCCCTGTAGGATGCAGCAGGGCGGACTGGGCCACCCAGCCATGGGGGAGTCCCAAGTCCTGCAGTTTCACTACTTCCCATTACTCACTTAAGCTGTGTGACTTGGCTGATATGCAAGCTGGAAGACATCTAGACCCTGAGATAACCTCGTCACCTACCTCACATCCTAAAGCCAGGTCTGTCGTTTTGCTCCTTTCCTGATCCCTAAAGTAGAGTCGGGGCCTCCGTGACCCACCTCCACCTTCTCTCCAAGGCCCTAGCTACATTGCCATGTCTGGATTCTCCTTGCCTCCCAAGGCTCCCCCTCCCCCTTTAGTTTCAATCAAACTCAGACCTCCGGCTCTTCCAGGCTGGACACTCATGCCATCTCCTCCCAGAAGCCAACCCGGTGCTCTCACAAACACTGCCTCCCATCATCGCAGCTCTGGGAGCTGAGCCGACTTGGCGTAAAGATGCATGTCTGTCATTTGGGGCTGCTTCCTTTCCCCGCCTGCACTATTTAAGGAACTTTCTAAAGACTAGGGAGACTTGATGTTCCTCTGGCATTCCCAACCCCCAGCCCATGGCTTCTGCAGAGCTGGGGACAATGCAAGTGTCCCACAGATCCCTAAATGAGCTGGCTGACTGGAGCTTCTCCATCTGCTGCTGCCTTAGGGCAGAAAGTTCACAGCCCTGCTGCCCGAAGATCCCATGTCCCTGGGGATGCAGGGAGGCCTCTCCGGCCCCTCACCACTGCTCACAGCCACTTCCTTTGGGCCAGCTCACATAGGATCAGGCAGGGAAGCCTTCTCACAGTGGGTGCCTGCAGACAGCTGCAGTTAGGGCACGGCAGCGGCTCTCTGAGGCAAAAAGCCTGTTGCTCCCACATGAGGCTTTTTGGACCTTTCTCTGCTTCCAAGGTTGATTTGGATCCTGGGCCTTATCAGCTACAGGGGCAACCCAGGGTTCACTTGCTGTGACCTAATGGGAGGGGGAGGTGGGGAGCTACTGACAAGACTCAAAGCCACACCATTCCAAGTGGACTTTGCTCCCCGAGCAACAGCACCAGAGTCCACCAAGTCATTGTGGTCCAGCACGCTGAACCAGTCACACATCCCGCCCCCACTGGAGGCCCCTGCAATGGAATTGGTCACTTCTGATTCCAACCCCAAGAAGGAGGAGCTTGAGATGGTGCACTGTAATGCATGAGCCACTGCAAAGGACAGGGTTTGAGGCTGTGAGAGAGCGCACGGCTCTGGCTCAGAATGCAGACGCCTACATCTGGTAGCTGGATCCACCCAACCTGCCTGGCCTTGGGCAGCGCCCTCCAGGGGCACTTGCCATGGGGAAGCAGGATCCCTGGCCTCACTCACCTTTAGATCCAGGTACTCCAGGTCTTTCTTCAGCTGGAGGTAGGTATCGTCAGCCTTTAAAAGAAGCAAAGGAGTGGGGAGGGCAGGAAACTGTTAGGAACACACAGGGTTTGCAGAAGTCAGGGCTCTGTGTGTGATTCAGCAACACTGCACAGCCTTGGGGACAGCAGACCAACACACCACCGGGGCCACGGAGGTAGCACACATATCTTGGCACAGCTCAGCACCCTCGGCAGCATGGCAGACCCTGCAGGTCACGTGGGGAAAGCCAGCCGGGCCCCGCATCAGTTGGGCAGGGCAGGGGGGCGGGTAATTCTGAAGAGCTGCAGCAGCCATGCAGCTGGGCTCAGAAGATGGAATGAGGAGGTACACTTGGAAACAGTCCCCATACCTGCTCCACTCTGAGAGGGGCACCCTTCACATGCATGAAGGTGGACACCCCGATAGGTATGGATGGTGCTTGAAAAGCCCAAGAAGGTGAGCTGGGGGGTGTGACAATGGGTTCCAGCAGCTGCTGGAGGGTTCCTGGACATTTGGCTGTTTTTTGGTTAGCATGGTGTCAGAGTGACCATTTCAGGAGCTACTGCAGAAAGGTTTGGGATCAGCTCTATCCATTGCACAGCCCAACCAATCCATCAAGTTCTCCTGTGCCACAAATGGCAACAGCAAAAACTAAGAAAAACCAGATTGCCTAGAACCCTGCTCCCTCATAGAGCAGGTTACAGACCCTGTGGGCACAGGAAGGGGCTGCCGAAGTATAAGAAGGACAGCCCAGCCAGCACTCCCTCAGTGGACAAACGGGTTGGGCAGTGGGTGAGGGCCCTTGCTTGCAGCTCTGATGTAAACTAATCCCATAAATCTACTTTGGGAGCAGGAGTGCAGGCAGGGTTTTAGGCATCAGAAAGCCTATGGGCCCACTGCCAGGGACACCTGGTATCTTGCAAGGACTTCTGTCTATAACGGATACCCTAACCCATGCCTACGTACGTATTCAGCCGGCCCAGCCCCTCCACTCTTTTTTTTTTCTTTAATATCTTTTTTTTATTATTATTATTTTTAATTCATTAATTACATTGTATTATGTAACACAGTTTCATAGGTACTTGGATTCTCCCCACCCCCAGCCCCTCCACTCTTTGCAAGGCAGTAAGAAGCACAGAGCCGAGGAACACTACAAGAAGTCACCCAACTTTGTGCCTTATGGGCATGCACCAGTCCACTCTTTCCGAGTTCCCTGGGTCTCACTAACACAGGACAGTGAAGGAAGTGGCAGTCCTGTCACCCTTGTCACCAGGAGGGACCTTCCCTACCTGAGGACAACAAACCCACTGGGACATCAGTCTGTGCCGCCCAAGGTCTCCCAGTCTCCCTAAAACCTGCTCTCCCAAGCCCAAGGTCCTAGTCATGACCGAGAACACCAGGCAGGCAGGCCCTGACTCTGGCTCCAGTCTGTAGGCTTCAGATGTGTGTTCTGCATGTGATCACGGTTCCATCCCTGCCTAACTCCGCCCAGGTTCCCACGAGCTAGCAGAGCACTGTCTGGAAAAGAGAGAACACCCTGCTTTGTCCATCCAGTCTGCTCAACATTCCCCATGTCCTCAGCATCCCCAGGGAGGCCACACTGGCCACAGGCGTAACAGCTGCCATAGCCCTCCGGACATGACCACACAGCTAACTTGGCAGTCAACACACACACACACACACACACACACACACACACACACACACACACACATACACACACACACAGAAGCCACAGACCAGGGTTCCCAGCCCCATGCAGCCCCTCCCCAGCCCCAGAGCATCTGGCAACAGCAGCCAGAAGCAGACAGGCAGGGGAGGAAGACAAGAACAAGGAAGCGAGTGTAGACCACAGCACAAGAACAAGGGACCACAAGGCTCCTGCCCCGGTCCCGTAAGCCCACTGGCGCTGACCTGGCAGGAGGGCAGGGTCAGCTGGTGTTGCAGTAATTGGCCCACGGCGAAATTCCGCACACTGGCCAGCTTGGCCTGGTGCCGCCGCAGCCGGGCGAGAAGCAGCGAGAGCTCCTCCAGCTGCGAGTGCGCAGACACACGGGCAGGAAGTCAGTCACCATGGGGTCACACCACCGGCACAAGCACACTGCTCACCCTGCACACATTCACTCCGTCATCGGTGCAAGCAACGGGGCTGGTGGGAGGCCATTTTGGTCAGGGAGGCAGTGACCAGCAGTGCGGCCTCAAGTGGGTTAATACAGAGTTAATCAATCCAAGACCCAACCACTGAAGCAGAAAAGGGAATCACTGAGACGAGAGAGACACAGAGGCTTCCGGGAAAATGCTACTTGGAAAGGGAACACAGGCCCAGTGCTCCTCAATGATCCTGCTCTCCACCCCCAAGCCCTTCTAGAGCCTGGGACAGACTCCATTGTCAGCCTGGGGACCCCACACGCCATGGGACATCTGTGGGCATTAGTGTCCTGCAGTGCCAACAGGCTCATGGCTGCCCTGTGGACTGCATCTGATGGGGGAGAGAAAGGCCCGTCCCTGTAAGCTGCCCCATGTCTGCTGCCTGAAGGAGGAGATGAGGAACTGCTTACCGATTTGCCATGCAAACTTGGGGCGCTGACAGTGTGGGTCATGTAACCCATGGAGGGCATGGAGCGGCGGTCCAGGTGAGAGGAGTTCTGCAAGCAGGGACATAACAGGTCACACGGAGCACCAGGCTGGAGCCACATGCTCTGCCACCCACGCCCAGGGACCCTCCACCATGTGCTACATCACCTCTCGGACTCCTACCCAACTGTAACACGGGAACCCACCCTGCCTCTCTGGGTCAAACTAAGATCAACTGCAGAAGCCCACTTGGAGAGATAAAATCTAAATTGAGAGAGGCTGGCACCATGGCATAGCAGGTGAGGCCACCCCCTGCAGTGCCTGCATTCCCACATAAACGAGGGTTCAGGCCCCAGCTGCCCCACTTCTGATTCCCCTCCCTGCTTGTGGCGTGGGAAGGCAGTGGAGGGGATGGCCCAAGTACTGGGACCCCTGTTTTCACATGGGAGATCCGGAATAAGCTTCTGGCTCCTAGCTTCAGCCCAGTCCGGCATGGGCTATTACAGCTATTTTGGAAATGAACCAGCAAGTAGAAGACTTGTCTTACAAATTGGCATTTTAAATAAAGTAAATAAAATCATTAAAAAAAAAAAGACTTAAATTGACTGGATCTTTTTCTGCCTCCCAGGCTGTAAGAAAGCTGACTTGTAGTTGTGTGAACCTGTGTGAGGCACTTGGCTTATCAATACCTCAGAGTTCCAATCTGTGAAGTGGGTATAATCTAGAGCTACCTCAAAGGGTTGGGGAAAAAAGTCCAGTCTTTAGGACTGCACCTTATACCTAAAAGCACTGCTGAAATGCTACCAATCACTATGACCCCAGATTGTTCAAATGCATGTTCAAACAAGAGGAGGCTCAGCCTGGCACATGAGCTGGTAGCCTGGGTGGAGCTTCCTAAGGCTCACCTTGCTGGCGTGGCCCCGGGCCTTCCTGGGAGAACTGCCGAGTGAGATGTCCACACTCCTTCTCTGGTCCGGCGGCTTCACAGTGACCCTCTCCGCTGGTGTGTGTGGCCGCCGGGACGGAAAGACCTTGGGTGGCCCCGGGGGTGGGATGTCCGAGGGCGAAGGAGGGACGGAGATAGAGCGGGGCACCTCCAGCATGCTTCTGCTCCGACCCTGGTCAGCGAACTCCGGTGAGCCGGCACAGATGGGTGCTGTGGGGCTGCCGTGGCGGAACTGCTGGCGCTGCTGCCACTCATAAAGCTGCCACACGGTGCCATCCCGGTGTGCCCGGCGCTCCTCGCTCGACATCTTCAGGTGGCTGGCTCGGTCCTGGGCATACTTGTAGTCACTGGGCAGGTTGCGGGGCGGAGGCGAGGAGCTCCCCGAGGGCTGGTGGGTGCTCTTGGGGAGAGTTTGGTAGCTTTCTGGGAAGGACAGGGACTGGCTGGGACCCTGGCGAGGAAAGGTCTGGTCCAAAGTCAGGCTGAGGAGAGAGAGGAAGGACAGGTCAGGCAATGAGGCCAGGGTTCAGGCAGGCTGTGGGAACAGGGCAAGGTGAACACACAGGTCTGAGTATATGGGGAGATCTGGAAAAGCCCTAAATGATTTTGGTGGGCACTCAGGGCTGCAAACGCATCTCCTCTTGGTAGAACTCCAAAACCCTTTTCTCTGCCAGCCCTGATGCCCATCCTCTCCCAGGCCAAGTGACTCCACCTGCTTACTCTCCCTTTGTCTCCTGCCAGCTGTCAGCTCTTCCAACAGACGGTCACACAGCTGGGAAAGAGCGGCCAGTTCTCCATGTTACCTCCATGCCCCTCTGCCTGGACTCTCAGCTCCAAGCGCTGGAGGCTCCTACAGATCTTTAGTGCAGTTGCTTCAGAGTTTGACCAACTTTCTCCCCTCGGACAACTCCGAGACCCTCCAATGCCTTTCACCCTGCCATTCTGCTGACATTCATTCACTCCTTTGCCCCAAATATTTCCAGCTGTTCACAGAATGAAACCTCAGCTCAACCTAGGCGGTCTCTCAGTGCTCACCCTCAGCCCGCAGTGCTCCCTGCTGTTCTCCTGCTGCTCTGGCCTATTAGGTCCAGGACTAAGCTGGGGCAAGCCAGGAACCCAGGGCTCCACATCCAAGGGTGTCCCCACCCTGGGAGCAAAGGGTGTCTCACAAACATGACAAGCTCAACATCCACGGAGATCTTTCTGTCTCTCTTTCTCTTCATCAATCGAATCTGCCTTTCCAATCAAAATAAATGTTTTAAAATAAAATAACATACATAAGCAAAAGGCAAGCTACTGAGATCAGCCTTCCACAGAAAGACAGGTACTCTCTGATCTTGGCAGGTACATGTGATCTGAGAAAGGAAAACCTATGTAAGCAGAACTCAGCACAGCGGTTACCAGAGGCTGCAGTGTGGGGACGGGGACACCAGTGGTCCAAGGTGCAAAGGTGAGATTAGAAAAGAGGAATAAACTTTAACAATTTATTTATTTTTATTGGAAACAGAAAGATTTTTCATCTGCTTGTTCATTCCCCAAGTGGTCACATCAGCCTGGACTAGCCAATCCAAAGCCAGGAGCCAATCGCACAGGGTCCAGGAATAAGTTTTAGGAGTCTGTCCCACAGTGTGGTGACTGTAGTTAAATGCATTGTATATAGCCACTTGACTTTAAATGCTCTTAATACAAAAGAAAAGAAGGGGTGGGCATTTGGTGTTGTGTTTAAGATGCTATTCAAGACGCCTACATGGCAAAATGGAGTGCCTCATTCAAGTTGGAGTTTCTCTGTATCCAAGCCAGCTTCCTGCTAATGTACACCCTGGGAGGAAGCACGCAAATGGCTACAGTACTCAGGTCCCTGCTGCCCACATGGTAAACCTGGATGAGCTCTGGGCTCCTGGCTTCAGCCCAGCACACATCTGGCTGTTGTGGGCACTTGGGGAGTGAACCAGAGGACGGTAGATGTGTATGTGTGTGTCTGTCTCTGCCTTTAAGACAAAATCAAAATAATTTTAAGCATTCTTAAAGTAGTTTAAGTGGTAGATATGTTAATTGGCTTACATGCATATACCACAACAGCACATTTACCCCTTAAATAAGAATGTGACTTATCAGTGAGAGATCACATTTTTCAGATGCAGGTTATCAGTCTCAGGGCAGACATGCAGAGCTTTAGCAAAGCCCTTTGTATGGTTCCAACACTCTGGCTCTCAGAACTAGGGAGCGTCATTTACACCCCGAGTCTTGTTCTCCTCACATATATTATGGAGACTGGAACAACCACTTAAAAGTTGTGGTGAGGATTAGAAACATTTGTCACTCAAATATCATAGCTTTTCTCTCCTTCTTAATAATGACCTTTGCAACTACGGCAGTACCTGCGATAAGACCCAACTATTCCACTTCAGCAATACATCCAAAGGAAATGAAATCTGAATTGAGAAAAGGATCTGCAATCCTACCCTTACAACAGCACCCCCTTATGCCTGTCCAAAGAGGATTGGATAAAGAAACTCCATGGAATACTACTCAGTCATTAAAAAGAATGAAATTCTACCATTTACAACCAAATGGTCCCCACTAGAGACCATATGTTTAGTGAAACAAGTCAATCCCAAAAGGACAAATATCATAATTTCTCTCTGATATAGGGCAACCTTCATGCAAAATGTGAGATCAATAGCCCTGTCAATCCTGTTTTGGCTACATATTAGGAGGTTTGATATTAGTTTTAATTTTCACTCATTCATAAAAGTTTTTGTTTTTCCTATTAAACTTCGCACTGACTCCTAGATCACACAACAGCATTTGCTTCAGGAAGGTCTTTGATTCTCATTTCTTCAGTGACACATTGCTCATTCAGCAGCATGTGATTTAACTTTAGGATGTTGTAAATTTTCTATTTTTCTCTCTGCTACTGATTTTATTTTATGGCTTTTCATTTAAGGGGATGTATAGTAACTGTGTGAAGATACAATGCAGTGTGCATCTATACTTCCAAATCAAAGATGGACTCCTAACGAAACCGTTGAATGTGTCTTGACAATAGGATGCTGGACTCTCTGCCATTGTCCATGCTTACAAAGTCAGGATACAATTAAATAGAATGATGGATTAGGACTGATTGTGAAGGACTACGCTATTGTAACAACATGGGGGAAACAAGAGGGGGAGGGGAGTGGGGATTTGGAGAAGGAGGAAGGGAAATTCCGGAGCCTATGGATCTGTATCATGAAATAATAAAATGAATGAATAATTAAACAACAACAAAAAAAGGTCTCAAGCCTCACTCCTCCTGTCTGCAAGCAGGTTGGCTTGCCACTAGAGGGCACGGTTTGCCAGTGGTTTTCCTAAGTTACTGAGCGCATGCCTGAGGCAGAGGCAGCGCCTGAATCCTCACTACTCCACCAGGACTTTCCAAGTTTTTGTTCATCCTGCAACAACATAGGGCAAGCCGTGCAAGGCACGTCTGAGCTGCATCTTCACCCCTATGCTCCTCTGTCTCATCTGCAGCCCTCTCCTGAAGCCTGCCTATACTGTCTAGACGGTCAGGGGACCCCACAGGACATGCCCTGAAGTCCTGAGCTCACCTCTAACCTGGGTCCCCCACCTGTGCATTGCCTGCCTCAGAAAAGCGAGGCCGATGGTGAACCCTGGCTGCAGAGGCTGAAGCAGAGCTACCAACCAATGCTGGAGCAGGGACCATGAGAGGGGTGAGAGACTTTCTCACGGCAACCCCCTCAGCCTCCCACCATCATATACCCCACCTGCACCTGCAGCAGGTGGGAGCACCCAGGGCAGCTTTGCAGGACAGCCAACCCATTGGTTACCCCCACTCAGTCTTACCCAAAAGGGGTTCTAAGTTTACCTGCACAACCCTGCTCACTGGCCTCGGGCTTCTGTCATAAAAGGACATTCTGATACAGCTACTTCAGTTAATCACTTACAACAACAGAAGCCCCACCCAGTAGGATTGCCACTTTCCACTGTGGTCTTTATTGTAATCTTCAAGTCCTCTGCTCCACCCCACCCCCAACTCCCTGTCCCCATGCCTTTTTATCTGGCAAGGACGAAAGGTCTTGAAAAAGTTCACAAAAAACATGAATTATGGGGCCTGGCGGCATGGCCTAGCGGCTAAAGTCCTCGCCTTGAACGCACTGGGATTCCATATGGGCGCCGTTCTAATCTCGGCAGCTCCACTTCCCATCCAGCTCCCTGCTTGTGGCCTGGGAAAGCAGTTGACGGCCCAAAGCCTTAGGACCCTGCACCTGTGTGGGAGACATGGAAGAGCTCCTGGCTTCGGATTGGCACAGCACTGGTCGTTGCGGCTCACTTGGGGAGTGAATCATTGGACGGAAGATCTTCCTTTCTGTCTCTCCTCCTCTCTGTATATCTGACTTTGCAATAAAAATAAAATAAATACTTAAAAAAAAGCATGAATTATGAAGAAAACTACATGTGGATTCCAGACATGCTTGCACCAAAATTAACTTTTCTTTTAATTCCATTTTCTTTCCAGTGACTTTTTGAAATACCATCATATGCTTTACTTTAAAACACTAGGAGAAGAACTGGAAGGCTAGAGTTTCAAGACAAGTACTCAGAATGTGTTAACAATCTAAGTACATATCAGTCAATGCTACAGATCATATTCTGCAAGGGGTTAATGATATGAAGTGTAACACACATTTCCAAATATTGAAAGCCTACTGTGAAATTATTTGATGGCACAATTAAGTGACTGCTTGGGATGCTGACATCACATATCGGAGTTCTTGGTATAGAGTCCTGCCTCCATTTCTACCCCAGTTTCCTGTCAGTGCACAAGGGGAGACAACAGGTGATGGCTTGGGAACTTGGCCATCATGTTCTAGGCTCCTGGTTTCCGCCTGACCCAGCTCTGGCTGTTGTGGGCATTTGAGACATCAACCAGTAAAGCAAAGATCTCTCTGTCTGGCTTAAAATAAAATGAAAAAAAAATTTTTTTTTAAGAACTTATGAAAGAATTCCCTGAGCAGTACAAAGCCAAGGCTACAAGACCATACTGCATTCCAAATCACCGTCCTTTCAACATTTCTTTCATATGTTTTGTGTGATACAATCAGCACAGGTCTCCATCTTCTACATTTTCAGATTGAAAATGGGGGGATGCCCCTTTATTAAGTAGCCACACTGTTGATTATTTACTGTCAGAGATTACAAACATTATTTTTAAAAAAAAACACTGGGAATAAAAGATGCAGATTTTTTAAGGCACAAATGAGTAAAAAAAATTAGATACAAATGAAAGATTAGAGAGAGGGCAACACTTGCTCACTCAGAAACTGACCACACTTTCTTTATATTCTGCCATCGATTCTTCATTTTTATCTACTTTTTAGCCCTCTGAGATCTGCTTCTACCCCCGAACTGGAAATTCTCTCACTGTGTAGTCAATGGCTCCGACCCCACCCTGCAGACTTGATGTTCGTTCCTACAGACTTGATGTCAGCAATCTCAAATGGCTGGAACTCCCACCTCCACCCCATAACATCTAACACCCTCCACAGCACCTCCCAGAGCTCCCTGATGCGCTGACCAAGCGCCCACGTTCGCGCCACTGTGAATAACAGGTTTGTAGGCTGACAGAAACTGTTGTGTAGACACATTTCACAACCAAACAGCGTAAAACTGCGTAGCAGCTGCTCAGTTTTACCACTCTTTTCTGCACCCCAGCCACACTGCGTTTCTCATCAGCTATGTCATCCTCATGATCTTTCTTGTCTCTGCCTCCTGACCTGACTTCAACCTTCTAGTTCTATTCAGGGCTGTCTATGTCAGCCCAGCAAGAAACTCAGGATAAGAAAAGTTTTCTGCCATTGAACCAAAGACCCAAAGACGTGAAGAGATCTTGACGTTCTGGATTTTCTGTTTTAGGTGCGCATCTTAGCACCTAAACTTGGCAGGTGCATCAGTGGGAGAAGTCCTCATTTGTAGCCCCTTGTGCTGTTGACTGAAGTCCTCCTAACTGCATCTCCCCACAGAACATGCCAGTTTTTCCTCCTTCATCTCCTGCTCAGCATCCTTTATGGAGACTAGAGTTCTGCCTAACACTTGGGCTGAACATTCCCTGGTCTGTCTTGGTCTTTGGCTACTGTCTACTCTGAGCTAAAGATTCTCAACCCTGATCACATGAGAAGCATCAAGGGAGAAGGGGGGATGAAGGATGTGCTTTTTAAAAACCCTGATGTGTGGCTGCAGCACAGACCAATGGAACTGGGTTTCTGGGAATGGGATTTAGAGCTTAGTCAATGCTAAACCTCAGCAGGTGATTCCAGCATGCAGTAGAGCCACAGTTTCTTGTTGTACAGAATATCACCCAGGGAGGTTTGTCAAACACAGAGATGTCATGACGTCACCTAAAGGCTTTGGGGTAGGACCTCAAATGGCCAAACTGTAGTCATGGGTAAGAATCATGGCTCCACTGGTGGGTGTTGTGGCACAGCGGGTTGAGTTCCTTGGAACACCTGCATTCCCACATTCAAGTGTCTGGTATAAGTCCCAGCTTACTCTCTGCCTTTCTGATCCCACTTCCAGCTAATACACCTGGGAAGCACAAATGATGGCCCAAGGACCTGGATTTCTGCCACACATGCAAGAGACCAAGATGGAGCTCCTGGCTCCAGACTTCAGCCTGGCCCAGCCCTGGCTGTTGTGGGTTTGTAGGTATTTGGGGAGTGAATTAATGGACAGAACACATCTCTCTCTCTCTTTCTCTCTCTCTCTCTCTCTCTCTCTCTCTCTCTCTCTCTCTCTCTATCTATCTATCTGTCTATCTATGGCTTTCTCTGTCTCTGTCTCCCTTCCAAATACATAAATAACAGTTTTTAAAAATCATTTCTTTGGAGTGGCTATTCAGTTTAGTGGTTAAGATGTACACATCTCACATCAGAGTGGCAGGTTTGACACCAGCTCCGGCTTCTGATAGCAGCTCATCTGAGTTCTGAGCTTTACACACTGCCCCTGCACCCTGTAGATGTTGTGGATGACAGCTTATTGTCTCTCAGATTAACTAAGTAATTTTTAAAAATCATAGTTCTCAACTACTGCCAGGGCATCCACTGTGGCCCCAATTAGAGCAGAAATTTTCAAATTTCCCTCCAGTTGCTTTGTGCAGCCTATGGGACACCTTTACCCAGACACGTCACAGGCACCACACTCCTCAGGCAGCCTGCTCCTCCCTATGGCTTCCCTTCAGTGCCCAGTTCCATACCTCCCTACTCACCAAGCCAAGCCTGAAAGGCAGCCTCAGCACCACCTGATACCTTTATCACCCAGAAGTCAGAAATGCAATCCCTGTTCACCTGTTCCTTCCTGAGCCTTCCCAAGACTCTTCCTTATCCCCCTCTTCCCTCATCCTGCTGAACATCTTATATAGCTTCAGCCTCCAAATCCTACACCATCACAGTGGCCTCTCCCCTCGGGTCCTAATCTCTTTGTGAAATATACATCACTCACCAGTGGCTCCCTATACTTTTCCCCACAGGATTCACATCCCTTAACAGGGAGTATGCGAAGCTGCGTAACACAAACTCTGCTGCCTTCGCTCAGCAGGAAGGTCATCTTAGCACCTCTTGCCAGGGGCCTACCTTGATCCACACAACAGCAGCCTCACTCCCCTGTATTTGGGCACATGATTTTGTTTCCAAAAACATACAACATTTGAACAGAGCTGCTGCCTGGTCAATGCCAGGTGGGGCCAAAGAGGCATCACGCCTCTCCTGGCTTGCCTGCACCTATAGCACAGAAGGCCTTCCACTTCTCCTGGCCTGCTCCACAGCAATGTTCATTAGTTGTACAGGATGTTTCCAACGTGACTTAACCTCTGCCCAGCTGGGCCAGACTGAAGTAGTTATAGCCCTCCTGTGCACACCCTGCCCCCTGCCAGCTGCCTGGAAACCAGCCCAGGCTACTCCCTGAGAAGCATTGCTGCCACCCAAGCCCACAAACTAAAAGTCTGGGCCTTGCCAACACAGAGGACAAAGTGTGGCATTTATCAGGCTGTGGCGCCATGGCTGGGTCAGCCCCTGGGAAGCCTGGATGCAACAGGCTCTGCTGTCTTCTCTGGTCAGTGGCTTGTTTTAGCTGCCCAAGGATGCAGAGAAGACTCTGCTGTCTCTTCATGATGAAGAGGCAGCATGGTGGCTGCTGTGGACTCTTGTTGTTCATAAACATGCCCTAAGGAGTCTGAGGTGACTCTAAGACAAAGGCAGGGCTTTGCAAACCAGTAAGAGATGCATGCCTGGCAAATAAGCAGAAGCTACTTCTTGAAAGGAGGGGTGTGGCTAAGCTCATTCCTCTGTGCTCCTGGGACTAATAAATGGAGCGGGATGATCCTAGTTTGCAGAAGCATTTGTTGGATGCACAGAAAAAGTGAGAGGAGGAGGTCAGCTCTAGCTCCTACAGCGTGCCTCACGCATTCTCTCCATGGCATCTCCTGTGGGTTCTGAGACCCACAGGCCTGGGCTTGGACTCTACCTTACCATTTTTCTGTGTGCCCCAGGCAGGTTCTTTTCTGCTTGTCCAAACCTCAGGTTCCCCGTCTGCAAATGAGGACTATCACTCCCTCCTAAAAGGGCAGTTCCAGGGATTTCCAGAGGTTACAGAGGGAAGGAGTTACAAGGCCAACATTTACCCAGCAGGTGCCAGGGAAACGACAGCTACTATCACTACCTTATTAAGCATAGTATTAACAGTGAGCTTGGTCTGTTACTGACCTTCTGCCTTCTGCCTTCTGTACCTTCGCCCAGGACTCCTTTCTCTGGCTGAGCTTCTCAGGGTTGGTCCTGGAAGGATAGGTCCGCTGGTAGGGGCCAGTCCCGTTCTGCTCTCCAGGGCCGTAGGAGGCAGGCAGCAGGCCATTCTTCTCTGCACGCTGGGGCTGTGCCTGCTGGCCTCTGGGACCACTGGGTAGATCCACAAACAAGGCATCTTCTTCGGCAGGTGAGTACAGGGACCTGGCCTTGCTCCGGTCTCGCTTGCCCTCCAGCGGCTCCCTCTGGGAACGGTACCTTTCTTCCTCCTGCTCCGGCCTCTCAAAGCCGAAGGAGTCATCGTGGCCCTGGTGGGGGCAATCCCTTGCGTGTCCAGGGCCTGCACGACCACACTCTCGACAGGACTCTGTGTGGTTGGCCTGGGGGACCGCCTGTCGCTCCTTCTCCATATCCCTGCAAACAAGAGCACACGTTAGGTTCTTCCCAGCACTCACCTCTGCTAGGAACACCTGTCATGCCCAGCCCCTTGCTCTGTCTGCCTACCTACTTCTGCCTTGGGGCTCTGGCTTAAGTGTCATCTCCTCTAGGAAACACCCTGGGACCATGTATGTCTGCTCTTGCAACTCCCAACTAGATAAGTTCTTCCTGCTAAAGTCCATCTGACAGATTGCAGTAGGCCAGCATGCCTACCATGATGACCAGTAAGGAGTATCAGTGTGTCTTCTATGAACACTACTGAATGAAACAATGAATCCATGAGACATTCACAAGAAGGCCATGCCTGAGCTGTCATCTCACTGTTCCTGCTTCCTTTGCTATTTGTCCCTTTTCTTTCTGGGGCTTGGACAGAATGCTCCTGAGCCACAGATCTCTCCTGCTAGAATCTAGTGCAGCTGGCAGCATAAGTCAGAATCTTCAGAGAACAGGCATCTCTTCATATGACTGCCTCTCTACAGTATCAGGGGACAGCTGAAGCAGAGCACACTTACCTACCTGTGAACTGTTACTGTTAGTCAGATGCTAGAGGGAAGGACATGAAGACCCAGGTACCTGTGAAGTGTTACTGTTAGTCAGATGCCAGAGGGAAGGACATGAAGACCCAGGGATGACCAATGATCAACCGGCTGAGACAGAGGAAGCCAGGGCTTCACCCCAGGTCGACTCCAGGGCCTACGTGTGACTGCTTTTCTACGCGTGTGTGTTTGACCTATACACATGCAAATCTGGAAACTTAAGAGGAGAAGGGGGTGGGGTCATAGGTCAGGATGTGAACTGAAGCTAGAAGAGGAGCTTTGGGGGACATAGTAGAGGCCTTCTCATTCATGACTGTCCCATTGTAAGTTGCCTGTCACACTTAGGACAGGATCCAAGTTAATCGCTTGGCTCAGTGGTATAGCAGTGGCTCCATAACCTTTGCAGAATTTATGGTGGACAGGCACGGGGAGCATGCTGCATCCCAGGCAGGCCAGAAATATTACCAGGGACCCGGAGATGGGGCCATCGGTCTAGTGTTACTTCTTGGTTAAAGCCCTCTGGCCTTAAGTTCCACCACTGCTTAAATAGGCCAAGCCTGAGGTGTCCATTTCAACAAGGGAGTATATAACAGAAAAGTTACGAATTCCCCTCGCTGGCCATGTCCCAGATGTCCTTGCAATAACCTCAGAACTTCAACCACCAACTAGTAGTACAAACTCAGGTGAATCAGACAGTCTGAGGGTTAGCTGAGTGAACAGAAATACGAATGCCCATGCTAGCTGTGCTTCTTCAGGTGTGCAGGCCTATCTCCTGGCCTTAACTAAATGCCTGGGCAACTGAAAAAGCAATCACATTTCTCACTGTCCAAGTACCAGGGTCTTTTCCATGGAAACCCTAAGCTTTGTCTATGTAGGGGGTGAGGCAGTGCGACACTTCTTTGGGCATCCTTCCTCCCCACACCCACCCCAGATCCACTGCCGTGCTAACAGCAGCATTTCAACTTTCCCTTAGGATCACCCTGCCTCATTCTCTGGCTGTGGTTCTGGTGCTGCTTACTCTGCTATTCCCCATTGAGTTGAGACTCCAGACCCTCAGTGATTGCTTCAAGGTTTGACACATAATCCAATCCAGACTAATTAGAATTAGCCTGTGGACTTGGATTGGAGCTAGCCTTGAACTGCTGCAACTATGTGGGGAGATGCTGCTCGAGAGTGAAATAAGCAGCAAAGAGTCCTAAGCCGTTGGCCTGAGCACCTAGACCCAGTCACGCTTGAACCAGACACATCCTTGGACTTCATGATTGTGATCCAACAAATTTCCCATCTCACTTCAGGTAGCTTGAGTCTGATTTCTGTTATTGTTGTTGGAAGGAATCCCATAACACATAGTTTTTAATGGCATATTGGAATGTTGAGCTCTGCGGGCTTCCTTGACTAATACTCAGTAGGGAACTACCAAAACATTCAGGGACATAGATTTACATTAGGAAAAGCAGTGTTGCTGTACGGTTATAAGGACACAGTTCTCGGGGCCACAGTGTGCCCACGATAGGTATTTTAACTCTGTCCTTCCATTCTATGTTTAATCTTCCATAACCCCAACCAACAGTCTTCAAAGTTACCCAGGCCAATTGGCCTTTATCTTTACCATTCCTCAAGTTCAAGAAGTCCCTCATAGGGACTTGCAGTAGCCTAGCAGCTAAAGTCCTCACCTTGCACGTGCTGGGATCCTATATGGACACCAGTTCTAATCTAGCCCTGCTTCCCATCCAACTCCCTGTTTGAAGCCTAGGAAAGCAGTTGAGGATGGCCCAAAGCCTTGGGACCCTGCACCTGCATGGGAGACCTGGAAGAGGCTCCAGGCCCCTGGCTTCAGATCAGTGCAGCTCCAGCCATTATGGCCACTAAGGGGGTGAATCAATGGACAGAAGATCTTCCTCTCTGTCTCTCCTCCTCTCTGTATATCTGATTTTCCAATAAAAATAGAATAATTCTTTTAAAAAATCCTCATGGAAGCTGTGTTAAGGCTGATGTTGTTTTGACTAAACCCCTGGGTCTCACTGTGCTCGAGTTGTGGAAGTTTTAGAACCTGGCACACTGCTTTGCTCTCCCTTGCTCTGAAATTTCCAAATGGTTACTCCAACCGGGAGAGCCAAGTAACCCCTCCTCTTGTTATTCACACCGCAAAGAGAAATAGCACCTTGTCAGAAACACTTGTTGGTGGCAACAAATATGCCCCTGACATGTATAATAAGGGAATGGAAGGGAACAGAGAGCTTCTTGAATTCCACAACCCAAGAAGAAGAGTGTCTCAGCTCAAGCAACCGCAAGTTGACTGTTCCTTCTTATCTAATTAATTACAGTGCATTTACTGAGCCCACATATTCCCCATGGGGATGGGCATTTGGGGCTTAAGAAAACAGCAGAGAAAACTGCCTCTGCTTTCAAACCCAGGCAACTCCAAATCCTAATTTGATGATGGTAGCACTATTTAATGTCATCCTGACCAACTGATCCCCAGTCACAGCAACTGTCACTGTTTCTAACCTAAAAGCTATCTTCACAGTCAGATTCAAAAATCTTAGCTCTTGCCGTGCATATATTTGGTATACACAGTCCCATCCATGCCGGTACTTCCTGGAAATGTTTAAAAGGGTTTGGCAAAACTTTTTCTTTGCTCTCTTTTAGATTTATTTATTTTTATTGGGAAGGCAGATCAGATTTACAGAGAGAAGGAAAGACAGAGATTTCTGCTTCTATCCACTGATTCACTCCCCAAGTGGCTGCAACAGCTGGAGTTGAGGTCCCTAGTCTTCCACCTCATCTGGACTAAACATTTAACTCCCAACATTATGAGACTCAAGGACATCAAGATTTCCTAGCTCTTGTCTTGTCCTGCATCTTTCACAATTCAACACACAGCTTTTCAAATCAGGAGACTTGTCACAGAGGAGATCTAAGATGCTCAATTTAGCACAATGAAAGAATAAAGCACCCCAGGCCGTCACGACTATGTCATTCAGAGGACCCGGCCATGCAAAGCAGAAATGTTTAGCTAAGGTGACACAAGCCTTTTCCAAGCAAGTCATCGTTGTCACAGAGGACACCTGGAATCAATGACTGGTCAAAAACACAGAGAACTGCTGAAATATAAGGACCATTTTGGCCACAGGCATCACTTTTTGAAAACCACAAATTCAGGGCTTCAGACCAGAAAGATCTAGATTCAAGAGTTGGCTCTGTTATACCCAAGCTTGATGACCCTGGACAACTGACCTCTTTAACCTCAGATTCCTCATCTGTGAAATGGAACAGCAGCTGTTACGTTTCTTGGGGTGTTGTGAAGATTAAAGGAGGCAAGGCCCAGAAATAACTCAATACACTGTCTGGCATACAGGATGCCCGCCAATGCAAAAACATGCCTTGACTGTTCATTATTTAGTCTTGGCTTTCTTTGCCCCAACATTACCAAAGCAGAAACACAGCCTGCAAAAATTTACGTTTTCAGACCGGTGGGGGACTACTTCTGTAGTATATTAAGCTAAGCTTCTACCTGTAGTGCCTGCATCTCATATGAATGTTGCTTTGAGTCCTGGCTGCTCCACTGCCAATCCAGGTTCCTGTTATTGCACTGGGAAAGCAATGGAAGATGGCCCAAGTGTTTGGACCCCTGCACCCATGTGGGGTATCTGGATAAAGCTCTTGGCTTCAGACTGGGCCAACTCTGGCCATTGTAGCCCTTTGGGGAGTAAACAAGTAGATGGAAGATTTCTCTCTCTGTTTCTCTCAATCTCTCTCTCTCTCTGCACCTTCCACTCCTGTGTACTCTGACTTTCAAATACATCTATTTTTAAACAAATAAAACTTCCATTTTTTAACCTCCTGTGTAGCTAGAAGTGATAGTATGGTGATCTGAACCAACGAGAGATGGCAGAACATGCTAGGTGCGGTCTTCCAAGGAGGTCTTTCAAAGACTTAGCTACTCCTTCCCTTTCTCTTGCCTTGAGTATATACTCTCTGCTGAACTGTAAGGTGACAACGGTTAGAATGAATGAATGCCATGTGCTAACATCTGGGTAAACGGCCATAAACAGTTCAGCTCTCTGATGGCAGCACCGGCATGAACTCTCTACTCCAGATCTGTTCTGTGAAAAAGCTGAAGTCCTCCTTCCCCAGGCCACCTGAAGTTGAGTTATTTTATGTAACCAGCAACAAATGCAGTCCCTGATTGACACAAGGGGCTGAGCCCTTCATCAGCTGGAATTGGGCTTCTCTATTTTCAGCGCACCACAGGGATGCTATGTGCCTGCTTACAGAACATTCTTGCTTCTCTCTGGTATTGGGAAAATGTTTTCTTCACATTCCTTTTTGTTGTAAGAATAAGGAAGCAAAAAGAGCTTGCCAAGAAACTCTGCACCAATTATTACTTTATTCTGCCTTCAAACTCAATGTTACCAGACTCCAAGGAATCATGTTTTTCTCCTACTTAAACCACATTAAATCTCACTCAAAGACAGGGGGGAAGAGGAACAATTGCTTCCTGGGGACTTGGTCACACTGGCAGATATGGATCCTCTGTTGACACCGCTCCCTGGAAAAAAATCTTTCCTTGATCTCTTTAGCTACATGACTTAATCAATTGCCCCTGAATAAGGGTCAGATCACTGACATTCGTGGCAAATTTGACCTGAGCTGTTCCATGTGGCAGAAGTTTTGTCAGCTCACCCTGTGTGGACAAGGCCCAAGTCCTCCTAAGTACTGACTTCTAGGGGTAGGGTGGGGTTCAATACCCCAAATCCATCCTGGAAACAGTCAATAGACTTGCGCAAAAGCCTGAAGAGAAAGGGGCCCAAAGCAGCCAGGATTCGTTCCTAACCTCTGAGGAAGGAGACAGCTAGGGAGAAAGGACCAGGGGTTGGTTTCATCTTCTCCCCAGAGTTAAATAGGGCAGCTCCCCCGGGACAGGGAAGATACCTGCTTCCTTTCATGCTCTGCTTGGCCCACATTAACAATGCAGGGCCTGACAGCTCTGACGGTGCACTCCACAGTCCTTCCAGCTGCTTTCCCCCTGAAAAGAGTTTGGCTGCAGAATCAATGAAGTCACCAGGCTGCCAAGCTGAGCTGCGTCTTGCTTCACTGGAATGACTGTTAGAAAAACTCTTTCTGGGCTGAAAGGATTGACAAATTGGACCAAGTGGAGACAGATGCTCAGTGGCTCCTGGGTCTCCCCGTTTTGTTCCTGCCTGCTTGGAGAATCCTGCCTTCTCTTTACCTGGGCCAGCTGGACCCCGTCAAGGCTCAGCTAGGCCTGTCTGAAGCTCTGGACCTGTGATGCACACTCACTTTCCATCTCTCTACAGCATCACAGACTGGGGCATCCACGTTCTTTTAACGGCTATTGCTTTGTTATTGTTGCCATGGGCTGAGACTTACTTTGCGCCAGGAATTTGACATAGGCCAGTTTTAGCTCTTACAACAATTGTTGCAAGAAGCAGATTGTCCAGGACAGAGAGGCTAGGGCACTCATGAGTGACAGATTAGTTACAATAACCTGTCTCCGATGAAGGACTGGGTCATCAACAATGGTAGCAGCAGTCATTGCTAACTCAGCACTTAATGAATGCAACACTGAGCTAAGCCCTGTGTTACCTCTTCTGATCGCACAACCCCACAGAACTAACAACAGCGTCTTCCTTATGCGTCATGGTACAGGAGCTCCAAGACAGGAACCCACTGGGCCTGAGTCATGCCACTAGTTTAGAAGCTAGACTCGGACCCTAACTGACCCTACTACTGCAGAGCCTTGCACTGGACTGAAAAATGCATCCATAAATTACTTCTGCCGAGGGCTCCAGAGGCTGGTACAGCTACACTTTACACTTTTAGGTGGTCAGAGTTTGGATGCCTAAAGATATAGTTCTCCAAAAATAGTGCAGATAACTCAAAATCTGGGGGCTGTTTCAGGCTGATTGCCCCCACACGAGTCCCACACGGTGTTCACATCTGTCCTGGTCAGCCCAAATCACTATAGAACATCTCACAGTTGCTGTTTATCCAAACAGCTTCCTCCCTACCCAGCCAGCCAAACGCCCACCCACCTATCCATTACCTGAGCACTTACTCTGTGCTAGGCACTGATGCGTGAGGCTTAACACCGGTGTCACTTACCAATAAGTGTAAAGGCTGGTGGGGATGACAATGAGGAAGCATGGCAACATAGCTTTAGCATGAAGGATATATGATAAAGGGAAGGAGGACGTGACACACGCAGGCTAAGACCTGCAGGCCATGGTGCAGAAGTCCTGGTGGAGGGAGAGAGATGGAGAAGAGAGGAGCAAGGCCCAGAGGGAGGCTGGAGCCCCAGGAACCATCAGTCTTTCATACACACTTTGCCTCGGAGCATCTGTGCACACCATTCCTTGCCCAGAACACTCTTCCTAGAAGATCTGCATGTCTGACTTTCTAGGGTCGACCAGGTTGCCTCCACATCAGGCCCTAAAAGAGGCCTTCCCACGCCTCCCAGACAAAAGTGACTCTGCTCTGGCTCCTGGTCCCACCCTATCTCAGTACTCTGTTTTATTGCCTTGATGCATGTTATGGACCCATCATTCATCTGTCTGTGGAGCTGTTTTGTCTCCCTTCTCCAGCATGCAAGGTGCATGAGATTTTGCTTCTTTCTCTGAACACTTACATTTTCAGCTTCTTTAACACTGATTGACTCACAATACGATCTCAAAAGTATTTGTAGAATAGCAGGTGAAACAAGTGAATGCAAGAACAAATGCATCAATTCCAGTTGTTGAAAGAAGTTCAGTAGTACTGAGGCATTAAAAATCATAAACAGGGCTGGTGTTGTGATGTAACAGGCAAAGCTACAGCCTGTGCAGGCACTGGTTTGTGTCCTGGCTGCTCCACACCCATGAACAGCAGAAAAGATCTCAAGACCTTGGGCCCCTGCAACCTATGTGGCTAACTCAGACGAAGCTCCTGTTTCTTGGGTTCAGCCTGGCCCAACCTTGGCCACGGCAGCCCTCTGGAGAGTGAAATCAGTAGATGGAAACTCTCTGTCCATCCATCTTTTAAATAAAAATAAGTAAATAAATAAATAACAATCAGAAGCAAGCTAGATTGTGGCACAGTGGATTAAGCTACTTCCTGCAAAGCCAGCATCCTATATGGGAACCGATTTGAGACCTGGCTACTCCACTTCCCATCTGGCTCCCTAACGGCCTGGGAAAGCAGCAGATGACTCAAGTGCTCAGGCCCCTGCATAGGAGACGCAGATGGAGTTCCATGCTCCTGCTTTAGCCAGGCCCAGCCTTTGCTGTTGCTGCCATTTGAGGAGTAAAGCAGCAGATGGAAGATCTCTCTTTCAATCTCATTTGCTTTTTAAATAAATAAATCAATAAATTTTTTAAAAGGAAGGGAAATCAGGAGTAGCAAGAGATGAATTAGAGGTATATGTAGGGGCCAGGCCAACACAGGAGTTCAAACGTTAGGCTAAGGAAACGAGATTTTTCTCCAAAGTCGATTAGTTTTTGTGTTAATTCAGTCCTACCAGCATTACAGGTACACTGAAGAAAGACCAGCGAGGCTTGGAAGCTGAGAAACGAGACAAACTGTCATCTGATACACCCTCTTGCCTGAGTAACTGTGGGGCAAACTGACCCCCGTGGGCAGTGCTTTGGCCTGTTACAGAGGACAAAGTGTCCTTAGGACAGCAGAGGCAATCCAACAAGGCAAGTGGAGAAGCCAGGCTTAAAGGGAGTCCAGGGTCAGTCAGGCAGGAGGAGAACAAGAACATGGAGGGGAATTTGAATTATTCAGGGAAGAAGGGACACAGCAGGCTCAGCCACAGCACTCAGTGCCCCTACAGTGCACAGCAGCAGGCGGGTCTCCAGCACGTGATGCTGAAGCATGTGCTGGAAACAAGAGGACAGACAGCAAGGGCAGCGGGCTCTCAGCTCGGCTCCTGGGCCAGAGGAACGAGGTCAGATGAGGCTAGATGAGAGAGGAGCTGGTGAACAGGCTAGTAGACAGGGCCGCAGAGAGTCTGGGCTGCCAACCAGAGCGCCCACTCTAGGGACAGGGCACGTCCCAGCAAGCAAGAAAGCACCTTCTGCTCACAGGTGCCTTTTTATTAAAGGGTCTAGAGCATTAATGACGAAACTGGGAATGAAGAAAAAGAGGCCAATAAAATTATCCCCCAGACTACGGAAACCAGTATACCTGACACACAGTATTCACTACATGGCAGTGTGCTATATAAGCATGCCACAGGACATTTAGAAAGTGAATGGGAAGAGGGCCTGGTGCGATGGCTCAATGGCTAAATCCTCGCCTTGCAAGCACTGGGACCCCATATGGGTGTTAGTTCATGTCCTGGCTGCTCCACTTACCTTCCAGCTCCCTGCTTATGGCCTGGGAAAGCAGCACTGGCCTTGGGACCCTGCAATCACATGGGAGACCAGAAGAAGCTTCTGGCTCCTGGCTTCGGATGAGCTTAGCTCCAGCCATTGTGGCCATTTGGGGAGTGAACCAGCGAATGGAATATTTTTATCTTTGTCTCTCCTTCTCTCCATAAATCTGATCTGCATTTCCAATAAAAAATAAATAAATCCTTTTAAAACAGATTTATTATTTTTTTAATTACAAAGTCAGAAACACAGAGAGGAGAGACAGAGAGGAAGATCTTCTGTCCAAAGACTCACTCCGCAAGTAGTCACAACAGTGGAGCTGAGTCCATCTGAAGCCAAGAGCCCAGAGCCTCCTTGGGGTCTCCCACGCAATTGCATGGTCCCAATGCTTTGGGGCTGTCTTCAACTGTTTCCCCAGGCCACAAGCAGGGAGCTGGATGGGAAGCGGAGTCCCTGGTATATGAACCGGCGACCATATGGAATCCAGATGCATGCAAAGTAAAGACTTTAGCCACTAGGATACTATGCCAGGCCCAAACAAAATTTTTTTTTAAATGAATGGCGGGGGGTAGGGGTGGGAACTGCCATCATGCCATAGCAGATAAAATCGCTGCCTGCCATCCCATGTGGGCAATGATTTGTGTGTCCCAGCTCCTCCGCTTCTGATCCAGCTTTCTGAAAACGGCCTGCAGAAGGCAGCAGAAGGTGGTACTGGTGTATGGGCCCCTGGTACCCATGTAGGAGACCTGGATGAAGCTTCTGGCTTGAGCCTGGCCCAGCCCTGGCTATTATAACCACCTAGGAAGCAAACCAGCAGAGAGAAGGGCTCTTTCCTTCCTTCCCTCTCCCTTCTTTTAACTCTACCTTTCAAATAAATAAACACATCTTTTAACAAAAACGCATCTATTAACAGACAATAATTGTACATACGTGAGGGCCACAGCATATTTCAACATGCATACAAGTACAATGTCAGATGACCAGATCTGGAAAATAGGCGTATGCATCACCTCACTTACTGCTTCTCTGGCTTGGCGAACCATGTGAAACCCTCTCTGCTAGCTAGCTTGACATATTCAATTAATGTCAATAACAATTAGCCCACTGTGGCATAGAACATTAGACATTCTTTGTTCTTCCTATCCAACCACATCCCTGTGCTTGCTAACCATCTTCCTGTCCCCCACCACTGTAACTACCTGGCTGACAGTTCCCAGATGTACCAGAGGCTTAACAAAGAGCACCATACTGAATCCAGGGCAGAGTTGGGCAGGGACCGAAGGACTTGTAATGATGATGCCTGAGCCCTGGATACAGTTGTTTCTGAAGCCAGTTCTATCTTGAAATTTTCAGTGATAGCCGCCAACAGCACTCCACTCCCCTAGCTTGTGAGGTAACTTCTCATCTTCCAAATCACCTGTGATGGAGAGTCGTAACCCTCCACCTCCAACAACAACAAGAGCATCTGCCTGGTGAACATGGACAGGAGCATCTGGGTGAAAATCGGAGAGGGAGAGGGGAAACTGCTAGACTGGAGCTACAAGGAGGCTGTCCAATGCAGATCACAACTAAAAGAGAAAGATTCAGGCCTAACCAAATGTCTGCACATCTTCTGGAAAAACAGACATGTAATAAGTCTGTGCGTGGCTGTGGCTGACAATTTTACCTCTCATAAAGTTGAAGGATAACGCTGTTATGTCTATCTTCTGATTCAGACGGTAGAAGCAGTCATGGTTTTATTTTATGTTTTTACAGAAAGAACCTTGGGTATACATTGTTGCTGGAAATTCGACCCAAATCGTTTCTTGTCTCACAGGAAATAAGAATTTTTCATGCAGACAACTCTCTTGTGCAAGGCAAGATTTATTTAAGAAAGACAGAAAGCGGGCTCTGGCCACAGACACAGGAAGGGGCTCCAAGGGAAGAAAAGACCCGCGGAAATGGTGGGAGTGGGTGTCTTTTAATGCACCACTTCAGACAAGGGGGACAAAGGGAAACAATTCATTCACAACAGGCAGAGAAGTTGCACCTGATCCAGAACCAAAGGCCATCAGAAGGGTGTGACTGGTGGCTTTCTGCAACCATTCTGATGAGCTGAAAACCCAGGTGCCATCTCTTTGACAGTAGCCCAGAGATGGGATTAGTGTGGGCTATGTCTTCTTGCTTTTGTTGTGACAAAAACTCTAAGAGATGGAAAGTGATATGTTGATTCTGTCTTTCGTTTCTCCCTCAAGGGGAGACCATGCTCTTGGAAGAATAAGAGATAGGGAGAAGCACGAATTTGTGTTTTAAAAGGTAGCTTCACCAGGGACCAGAGACCTTAACTACCTGCTATCCCATCTGACTCCCCACAACATGACCACCCATTTTTTAAAGTCTATGAAGAATACAATAAGAATAAATTTTACCAAGTTCTAAAAAACTAGAGACAATACAACAACGTTAAAATGAAAAGTATGCTTTCAAAAGCAGCAGCTGAGGGCTAGTTACACATTTTTCGGGTGGAAAAATAACAAAAAAATTCCAAAAAAACAAAAAGCAAACAAACAAGCAAATAAAGCAAAACAATAACCCAAATCTTGGCTAATAAATTCATCCCCAAGTTTATGGGCAGTCACCTTTTATCCATCACAGCACCTCCTCCTGGGAAGTCCAACTCCATCCTCAAATTCTTTTATCAGGACCCTAAGCAGCCACAAGGAACTGGGTGAAACTGGGGCGTGAGAAGGCATGCAACTGCCAGCTCTGGTGGGACAACCCAGAGAAGTGTGGGAGCTTGAGTCATACGGGCCAGGAGAAAGGAATGGAAGCCAGGGCACAAAATCCAGTGCAGACACCTAGGGGAAGGGGAGCGACGCGACAGATGGCACAAGGTGAAGTCTGGAAGCAGCTGAGCTGTTTCTGAAAGCACATTTCATTTTCAAAGCAAAACAAAATGTCTGTTTATCGGAGTATTGAGATAAAAGAGGGAAAGGCTTTAGAGCAGACACGTAGGTTTGTCCGCTCAAGGAAGATGAAGATGCAGCATAAGTGGAGAAAGCTAAACTCTTCAACCCCTGGGCTGAGTTCTGCATCATTATCAAGAAAAGGGCTCTTGACTGGAAAGAGCAAAACCATCTCAGCTAGAGAGGCTGAGATTCCAAGACGGGGGGAGGAGGGATGCAAAGCTCCAGCCAGGGTGACCTTGTCGCTCGGGACGCCTCCATCCCAAATTGGAGCACCTGTGACTGGATCCTGCTTCCACGCCTGGCTCCAGCTTCCCGCACAATGGGAGGCAACAGATGACAGCTGGATTCCTGCCACCCACGTGGCAGACCTGACTGCTTCCACCTCTGGCCCGGTCCAGTTGTGGATGTTGAACGGGCCTGGGGGGATGGACCAGTAGATGGAAGATCTTTCACTTCCCTAGCTTTCTGTTTTTCAAATAAATAAAAGTGAGTTAAATAAAGGTCCACTTTAACAATATGAGAAACAATATGAGAAACAGTCTGTGGCTGAGATCTAGGCCCAGGCACTAGCACCCTGGGGCTGCCAGCGAACTTGGAGATGGTTTACTGAACCTTTAGGTGAGCTCAGAACAGCCAGAGCGAACAGGAAGAAGCCTGGCCAGAATATTAGAGAATGAGCAACAGCAGCCTGAATTTTAAAGAGGAGAAAAGACACCATGAGACTAGAGAGCAGCCTGAGTAAGAAACGGAGCTGCAGTGGCCGTCAGGCAGATGTCAGAGCATATAGGAAAGGCAGCTCGGAGAGAAGGCAAATAACCCAGTGGAGGACAGAACAATGAAGTGAAAAGCAGACACAACCAGCCAAGAAATATAAAGGCCACCCTGCCCCCATAACAGAAGTGTCCACTCAGTAAAGATAACTGGATACAACTATTGACACAGAAGATCAGTAAAAACCAAAAGATTGGTATCAATTATTAGCCAAGATGTGGGGAAATGACACTCCACTAGCGAATTTACAGCTTTCCTTCAAGGGCGATTGGTGGTGTCAATTAAAATAAAAACATATTGTATTTTGTCCCAGTGATGTGAGAGACAGACAGACAGACAGACCAGACACACACACACAAACACACATCGGCTTATAGAAAGTTTCTCAGTAAAAGATTCTCTATAATAGTAAAGATGAAGAAAACATTGTCTTTATCTGTGCGTGATTTGTCACATGCTGAAACATGAAGACACTTCAAAAAGTTTATGGAAAAGTGGAATAAGAGATGCTCAAGGAGGGCAGACATTCGGCACAGCAGGAAAGGTGCTGCTTGGGACACCCGCACCCCATGTGCGAGGGCCCGGGCAAGTCCTGGCTCTGCTGCCCACTCCGCTCCCAGCTCGTGCTAATGCACACCTTGGAATGATAGCTCCACAACTTGAGGCTCCCGGCTTCCACCTGGCCTAGACCCAGCTGAACATGTTGGCTGTGTGTGTATGCTCCTCCTGAGAGTGTGCATTGTTAAAAGGGATTTCAAGGAATTGGCATTTAACCCAACTCTTAGGATGGACCCCATACTGAAGTGTTGGTTCAAGTCCTGGCTGCTCCACTTTCCATCCGCCTCCCTGCTAATGCACCTGAGAAGGCATGAGATAACAGCCCAAATTCTTGGGCCCCTGCCACCCATATGGAAGACTCAGATGGATTTCCAGGCTTCCTCATGACCCAGACCTGGCTATTATGGACATCTGAGGAGCAAACCAGCAGATAGAAGATCTATCACTCTGCCATTCAGATCAATCAATCATAAAAAAGTGAACATCTGGGTCCGGTATGGTAGCTTAGTGGCTAAGTCCTCGCCTTGCATGCATTAGGATCTCATATGGGCACCGGTTTGTATCCCATATGGGAGCTGGTTCATATCCCAACTGCTGCACTTGTGTTCCAGCTCCCTGCTTCTGGCCTCAGAAAGCAGTGGAGGACAGCCCAGAGCCTTGGGACTCTGCATCCCTGTGGGAGACCCAGAAGAAGCTCTTGGCTCCTGGCTTCAGATTGGCTGAGCTCCGGCTGTTGTGGCCACTTGGGGAGTAAGCCAGTGGATGGAAGATCTTTCCCTCTGTCCTTCCTTTGTGAATCTGCCTTTACAATAGAAATAAATAATTTTTAAAATGTTCACATCTTTATAAAATAATTCATTTCAAAGAAGGACAATATAAATGAGCTGATGGTGAAATTTCAGGCACGAGAGGATTTCCTGTGTAAGAAGGGTCCTGGAAGGAACCCTCCATTGAGACTGACCTCTTCAATGACGACCGGGACAGCACCTGTGCAGCCTGGTTCATGGCCCGGACCCACGCGTTCATGTCCTCCTGGGTGTCGGCACTGAAGTAGTAGGTCCTCATGCCCGACTGCTCAGCCTGCGAGCCCCCTGCGGAGCTGTTGTAGATGAGTGCTCGCATCCCCGTGTGCACCGCCTGAGAACAGAGAGACAGAAATCCGGGTTAGCGCAGGTTGGCTCAGAGCCTAAATGAGGAGGCACTCTGACTGGCATCCTCTCTGTGCGCAGCTGAAAAGCCCGAGTACTACCAGCTGGTCCCCCCCAACCTGGGAAATGCGCAGGCTATATTCCTCTTCCCTCTCCTCACCGTGGAGGCCATGTAGCTATGCCTGTTCCTATTTACCTTCTCCTGCCTGGGGGGGGCCAAAGTTTCTCACTTTCTCTAGATGCACTCTTGGGAATCGACAATTTGATCCTTCTGTAGCCTGCAATCCCGGCTTTGGCTAGTTCGGATAAGAACTGAATTGGAGTGGGATGCAGTGCTTGGTTAAGACGACACACCAAGCACCTGGGTTTAGCAGCTCCCCTGCTGCCTGCTGCCTGCTGCCTCCTTGGGGCAGCCAGTATGGGAGACTCAGATGGAGTTCCTGGCTCCAGATTTACCCTGGCCCAGTCCCAGTTGCTGTGAATTTTCTCTGTGGCTCCCCTTTTCTTCACCTTTCAAATGAATAAAGCAAACTTCTTTAAGAAAGAAATGAGCCAGCATTGTGGTGTACTGCTTCAAACCACCACCTGCAGTGCCGGCATGTCATATGGACATGGCTGTGTTTCCTAGCTGCTCCACTTCTGATCCAACCCCCTACTGATGGCATGGGAAACCATCACAGGATGGCCCAACTACTTGGGTTCCTGGATGAATCCCAATGGCCCAGAACTGGCCAATTCGACCATCTGGGTATTAACCAGCAGATGAAAGATCTTTCTCTTTTGCTCTCTCATAAATAAATTTTTTTTTTTTAAAAGAGGAAAAAAGAACTGAGTCAAAACCAGCTGGACATCAGGCACCTTGGTGCAGGTGTTGCCCAGCGTCACTGTCTGGACATGGCATTTGATTCACGGCCATTGAGGCAGCTGATGTCTCTCCACAAGAGGGCCCATGAAATTCAATGGAGCTGACTGACATGTGATTAAGATTTTTTTTTTTTAAATTGGAAAGGCAGGTTTACAGAGAGGAGATACAGAGAGAAAAATCTCCCATGTGCAGGTCCACTTCCCAAATGGTCTGAAGTGTCGGAGCCCAGGCCTGACACTGTGTGCAGACTCCTCGGTGTAGTGCTTCCAGTTCCTACCCAGAAGCGAGGGTGATTACCCAGGGCATTCACTGATCCCCTAAGCTAGATCCAGAAAGGCAGGTCCCATGCAAGGGCCAGAGGAAACAAAAGGAGAAACAACTGAAAGCTGGAAAATGACATGCTTTTACAAGGGATGGCTGAAAGGCTCTCAGCTGATGCTTCGGCATTTACCCATCCTCCCCACACTCCTATCACCCAGGTCCAAATGCATCGTAAGTATGGCCTTCTTCCCACATTTACACATATGAGTCCAGCTAGCCCAGTGCCAAGGGAAGCTAAGCAAATTTTGCCTGCAAAGATTCCTAACCGAGGCCAATGCAAACAGAATTTCCTTCTCGCCAAGGAAGGGGGTTCAGTCAGTGACCCAGCACAGATTCCTCCTATTTTAGTTACATGGAGATGTAGCAATATGAGCACAAAGAGAAGGGACTGTGCACATCTTATGCATCATCAGAAATTCTTGGAAATGTTCCCTTCCACAATGGTTTCCGTAAGATTTCTAACACACACTCTTAACCTTTTCTGCTCAGTCGCAGAGGCTTCTGGAGCAAGTGTTGACCCGTCAGATACAAACACAAGGGACCTTTAATTTGCAAACAAGAAAGTCTCTACTGTGTAAGAAATTGTGGAGCCAAACTGGTCCAGCCATAATCATGGCACATACCTCAGCCTTCAGGCCCCGGTTTGCACATCTGCCTCCAAATGAGTCTAGGAGATAACCACTATTATAAAAGTTACCAACAGGGCCCGATGCGGTAGCCTAGTAGCTAAAATCCTCACCTTTTCTTTTTTTAATTGGAAAGGCAGACATACAGAGAGGAGGAGAGCCAGAGAGGAAGATCTTCCACCTGATTATTCACTCCTCAAGTGATCGCAATGGCCGGTGCTGTGCCGATCCAAAGCCAGGAGCCAGGAACTTCCTACAGGTCTCCCTCACATACATACAAAATCCCAAGGGCTTGGGCCATCCTTGACTGCTTTTCCAGGCCACAAGCAGGGAGCTGGATGGGAAGTGGAGCTGCCAAGATTAGAACCAGCACCCAAATGGGATCCCAGCACATTCAAGGCAAGGACTTTAGCTGCTAGGCCACGCGCTGGGACCCCAAATCCTCACTCTGTATACACCAGAATCCCATATGGGCACCGGTTCATATCCTGGCTGCTACACTTCCCAGCTGGCTCCATGCTTGTGGCCTGGGATAGTAGTAGAGGATGGCCCTGTACTTGTGTGGGAGACCTGGAAGAAGCTCCTGGCTCCTGGCCTCAGAAAAGCTCAGCTCTGGTCTTTATAGCCACTTGGGGAGTGAACCAGCAGAAAAGAAGATCTTTCTCTCTGTTTTTCCTTCTCTCTAGATAATTGGCTTTCCAATGAAAATGATTAAATCTTTTTTTAAAAATCCTTTATTTACAAAAAAGGTAATTTTTATTTTAAAAATTGAAACCAAGTTATTGCCATAGTAGCAAGTACTTACAAGAGACTAATGGCTTCAATTTGGATGGATCAATATATACATTAGTACGCTTCAAAATTCATGGACACTAAATTGCAATTCACACGGAGAAAACCTCGGTTCTTGGAAGACAGTATAAATTCAATGTTTTATTACCATCAAATATCATTAATTCAGGTTTCCTTTTGGTCTAATTAATTAAAAAGATCCTTGTGGGAGACCCAGAAGAAGCTTCTGGCTCCTGGCTTTGGATCAGCTCAGTCTGGCCATTGCAGCTACTTTGGGGAGTGATCCAGCAGACAGGGGATCTTACTCTCTGTAAAATCTGACTTTCCAGGGCCCGGCGCGATAGCACAGTAGTTAAAGTCCTCACTTTGGACACGCCGGGATCCCATGTGAACGCCGGTTCTAATCCCGGCAGCTCCACTTCCCATCCAGCTCCCTGCTTGTAGCCTGGGAAAGCAGTTGAGGACAGCCCAAAGCCTTGGGACCCTGCACCCACGTGGGAGACCTGGAAGAAGCTTCTGGCTCCTGGCTTCAGACTGGCTCAGCTCTAGCCATTGTGGCCACTTGGGGAGTGAATCACTGAATGGAAGATCTTCCTCTCTGTCTCTCTTCCTCTCTGTATATATCTGACTTTCCAATAAAAGTAAATAAATCTTTGAAAGAAATCTGACTTTCCAATAAAAATAAATAAATCTTTTTAAAAAATCCTTTAAAAAAAGTTACCCATGGTTGCAAATTTATTTTTTTCTTGTTCTTCTTCTTCTTTTTTTTTTAATTTTATGGTACAATTCCATAGGGTCTGGGATTCCCCCTCCCTCAAATTCTCATCCCTGACTGATTTTCCCCATATTATTATGCTATTTAAGTGTGCCCTGACATTTCTGGTACAATGTCAGACAGTCCAGCATCCCATTGTCAAGATATGTCCAACAGTTTCATTGGGAGTCCATCTTTGATTTCAAAGTAGGGATATATATTGCATTGTATCTTCACATCTGGATACAGTAGTCTCTACTACACCATCACTATACGTTCCAATTTGCATGATGGCTTCCTTATATTAGACAGAACATATGGTATTTGTCCTTTTGGGATTGACTTCATAATCTTAATCATGCAACGGACCGCTGGCAAGTGCCATGTGCTCAATCACTCAGGCCTCTGAAGAACAGGGCTCCAAGTCCATTCTGCCTGTGCTTGCTCACAGAAGACATATCAAGTGAGACGGCAAGGAGTTCCCTTTTCATCTACCCACATGAACCAAGTCCAAGGTGCCCTGAGGCCTAGCAAGACACTGCAGCCACTGTCTCATGCCAGAGAAGGCCCCTTCCACCCTGTACTTTGTTCTCCAGTTAACACAACCTCCCTGGGTAACTTGACGTGGACTTGAAATAGAAAGCAGCCTATGCCTAAGGGAAACGAGGTTGTGAGCAAGGAAGAATTCACCTGAAAAGCACAGCAGCCCTAGGATTCGACTGTTCTGGTGACTCTGAGAGCTCAGTTCTTAATGACATCACCACTGAAGGCAACCAGACTCTTCTTACCTCCAAGGTCAGCCATAAGAACGGAGAAACCAAAATGGAAAATACAGGAGCACCCGAAAGCCAGGGCCCATTAACTGATTCATTCTCCAACTTACTCCTTGCATAATTGACTGTGTACTGCGTGAGAGGCATTGCACAGGGAGGTGGAGAGACTTCAAACAAGGGCATGCCTGTCGAAAGCCAGGTACAAGAGAAAGGCCATGGATGAGCCACTGCAACTGTACCAGGTGTTTTCAGGAGAGGCAGGCTGTCATGGGAGGTGACAGTGGTCACATGGCCTGACCTGGAGAGGCACTCAGCTGAGCTGCCATACATATAGTTACTTAAGCAGGAGTGGTGAAGAGGCAGGTAAGGCTCCGAGATAGACAAAAGCATTGGGTACTTCAAGATGAGGCCAGCATGGGAGAAAGAGAAAGGACAGTGGCATGAAGTGAATTTACTGAAATGGGCAGCAAGTGACCGACTACCAGAGCCTTACAGCTCATGTTAGCTTTTTGTCTTCATTTGAAAAAAGCTGTGAGAAGCTATGAAAAGTGTTCACAGAGAAGTAATGTGATCAGACTCCAGCTGGCTGTGATGGCAGGAGCAACTGAGGGTAGAGAGGTTGGCAGGCTACTGCAGGAATACAGGTAAGAAATGTCAGTGCGGGTGTAAACTGAGCATGCACAGAACTATTACATGAGGTCAGCAGAGCTTGCACTCAGGAGGTGAAGGAACGGCAGGTGTCAAGGTGAGGATTCTCAGGTGTGGGCTGACATTATGGTTAACGGATTAAGCTCTCTCCTGCGATGCCAGCATCCTATGCTGGAGCACCAGTCTCAGTCTGGGATGCTCCACTTCTGACTCATCTCCCTGCTGCTGTGCCTGGGAAAGCAATGAAGGATGGCCCAGGTGCTTGGGCCCTGCCATCCATGTGGGAGCTCTTAATGAAGTCCCAGCTTCCTGACTTCAGCACGGCCCTGCCCCAGTCATTGCAGCCATTTGGGGAATAAACCAGCAGGTACAAGATCGCTCTCTGTCTCTGCCAGTCTGCTTCTCAAATAAATAAAATAAATATTTAACAAAAAAATTCTCAGCTTTTTTTTCTTTGCAAAGATAGGGGTGCCTATTTGTTGAAGTTAAGAAAAGGAACCTTTCGCATCTAGCTTGTGGGCAGACAGCAAACAGGAAAGTGGCAGAGGTAAGAACCTGGGCATTCAGAGTCAGTGAGAAGTCCAAAGTTGGCTCTGCCTCTCACCAACTTGACAAATAATTCAGCTTCCTCACGCCTCTGTTTCCTCATCTTTAAAGTGCCTCTGTAATAGGAGCCCTGTAAGGTGGCATGGCATGAAAAGCTGGTGAGTTTATGTGTGCAGCATCTCACAGCCTGGCACTCGCAAGGCTGAGGTAGACGGGAGCAGTCACTTGAATGACAGAGGGGGTTGGCTGAACAGCTTCCAGTTTACTTTACAACTCTTCTTCCTCCCTTCCCCACTGCTGACTGACAGGTGACTACGTACAGAATGAAGGCAAGCCGGAGCCCACTGGACCTTGAACTGTGTAAGCACAGTCATTTTCCACGGCCTCTTTTACAAAGGGCTACAGAATGCCACCTGGAAACTGGCCAGTGGGCCGGCACTTCTGCTCATGGTGAGTATTTATCCACTCTGGGTAAATAAAGTCCCTACTCGACATCAGTGACTCATAATATATGTCCAGAAGCTCCAGAAGAAGTGACCCTACAGGGTAACCTGAAGGGCAAGTTGAGGAAAAGGCTGCCAGGCTATGTCTGAAGCTCAAGCAAAGACCTGTGGGCAAGAAATAGCTTGAGTCCCAGGTGAGCCCACAGATCACAGAAGGCCTGCTGGTCAGTGCAGAACAGCTGCTTTCTACCTGCAGCCCTGCTTGGCTGCTGCCATGGTCCTGGATGAGATCCTGGGCCCACTTCACACCAGCCTCTCTCACAATGGCAGTGGAAAAAGAGGGCAAGGATAGGACTGCACTACCCTTCAGGCTGTGCTGATCGTCACAAGTACTTGGAGCAATTGCACACAAAGTGCACTAGTAACCAGGGTGCTGGGTGAGGGAGAGCTTCCACCCTGGATTCAGAGAAGAACCAACCCCAAAGGCAGTTACAATGTGCAAGACACATAGCACTGTCATCCCTGACAGACCTAAAGACATGGCTCAGACTGCCCCCAGGGCCCATGCTCCGGTCCTAAAAGAACAATGCTATAGCCCAAAGGGAAGGAGGACTTCTAGACTCAGCAAACCCTCCCACCTTTTACAGAACCAGCTCAATCGCTCTGCCACATCTGGCTGCAGAAATTCCCCTTGGCTCTCACAACCCTTAGTGGCCCACCAAGCACATGATGCCATCCATTTCCCAAAGAATTAGGGAACATTCTTGATGAAGTATTTCTAAGGAATGCTAAAAAAAGAAAAGGAAAACAAATCTGAGACATAAAATAAGTTTTCCTAGAATCTCTTTTCGCACCTCCCAGTAAAGTATCAAGAGGAAATATAGTTACCATAAGTTACTTTGTGAAAGTTTCAAATGCTTTACCTCTTCTCAAAACCTCCACCCCAAACTCACAGACAACACCATATAACCTAAATGCCCAGTGGGGAAGGTTCAACCCCCGCAAGAAGGGATTTCCAACCAAGCCTGGAAGGCTGCAAAAGGCTGGTCTGAAAGTCAATGACACACTATCTTCAGACTTCCAAGCTGTAAAGCCCAAGAGTGTGCCCAAAATGATACAATGAAGGTCGACACAAACTGCCTCCCACCTGCTGCAACATGCACACAGATGACCCAGAAAAGACATGGAAGAAAAGGAAGAGAACGAATTCATCCCCATTGGCTGTAAGATTCAATGGGAAGGAGACAGAATTCAGGCCCAGGATGTACCTCTCCACCTCAGTGATTCTGGGCAGTTCTTAAACTCTTAAGATCCTCACATCTCTTTTCGATGAAATAACACTAGTAATACTGACCTTACAGGCTAACTATGACCACGCAGTGAGGTGACATGTATCAACTTATTTCCCATAGAAACAGTAGAGAGATGCTGGGGAGCACTGAGGGACACACAGGATGGCTCAGACTGGCCAATGAACAGAACTGAAGCATCAGCTCGGCACCAGAGTTGACGCAGGAGGACAATACGACTGACTCTGCCCTGACCCACAGACTCCGGGTCAAGAGGTTGACCAGTTCTGCCACCTTGTGAAAGCCTTCCACAGACTGAGGACCAACTGCAAACACCACAGACATACAGGGCACTTTCCCTCAACCCTTCCAGAGAGCAGTGGGCACCTTAGCCTGTGCTTTTCATGGTCCTCTGCCTATGGCTGGAAAATCTGACTGCTCAGCCTGCTTCACAGACTTCCTGTCTCGTCCTCATCTTGCATCCTCAAGCAGCAGGGGTAGTGGAGAAGGGGTCCCAAACCCCAGCTGGAAGTGCACAGCATTGCCCCGTGTTCTCAACAGCCGTCAGTCTGTGCCCTTGGCTCCTGGCACCAACAGCCACATGCTGCCAGGCTCTCTGGGACCTTCCACTCTAACTGCCATAAAGTAGGCTTGCAACCCACCAGCCCACCTCACCCTCACCACTACTGGAAGGGAAGGAATCCATGGAGGTCAACAAGAACTCCCCAAGTTGGCCCGAACCATATTCCCAGAGTCTTCCTACCTGACCTCCCAGGTGTCATCATTTAGCAACAAACCCTGTTCACTGCAAACGGGATGGCACCAAGAAGTAGGAGTTTTACTTGTGGAAATCTTCAATGATCCATAAAGTAAATCAACTTTCATTGTAATTGCTTTTTAACAAGATAAAGCCAGTGTAGACAAACCTGCATCCCACTTGCACTACCCACCCTCAATATGAGTTTTCATAAACAGTTAATATAAACCTGCCCTGAGGGCTCTTCAATTGTACCAGGTGGTTGGGTAGTACTTAGATCACTCAGTTGGTGATTAAAAAGCCCAACAAGGGCCATACTCCTATCAGATACATCATCACAAGACCAACAGCGATAGCAAAGCAGGAATCTTGATGCTTGAACAGAGCTGGAGGGTTTCACAAAGCCCAGATTCAAAAGAAGGTATTGATGATGTGACATTATTGTTTACATAATTTGACCTTTATGAACCCGAGTCTGAAACTCTTGCCTTGTAACTTCTCTCCCCCTTCCCCACAGCCCTATTGCAAAGCACTGACTTTTATGGAGACATTTTTGAGAACTCGAGGTTTTGAAGGCAGAAGTGGAACTTCAGAGAAGGGGTGGTACCTTAAAGGAGTACTTGCGACTGATGCGATCCTCAGGTGCCACAGGCGAGATCACATAGCTGGGCAGAGGGATGCTCCCCAGGACGGCTTCTTCTCGGCTGTCTTTGAGTGGAAAAGCACATTAGAACCTGCACTGGGCTCCCTCTGTCCACCCAGCACTACAGCAGCCCCCTCTTCACCGATCACTTAGTGCTCTCTGGGCATCTTCATGCTAATGCTGGAATTACAAGGGTGTTTCAGGTGGGACCGTCTCCCAGAGGACACGTGCTGGCATGTCTACACACTTAGCCGCTGACTCAGCAAGTGCTGAGGGCACACACAGGTGAGAGTGCCATATAGCCTGGGCAAGTCAAGAAGGCTGCAGAGGAGGTGGACATTTGGGGCAGTGGTTAAGATGGCAGCTCAGACACTCACATCCCATCTTGGAACCACCTGGGATTGAACTCCTGCCCTGATTCCAGGTTTCTATTGCTGCGCACTGTGGGAGGCAGGTGATAACCCAAGTGGTTGGGTCCCCATCACCCACATGAAGGACCCAGACTGAGTTCCCGACTCCTGGCTACAACCTGTCTTGGCCATGGTCATTGTGCATATTTTGGAACTGAACCAGCTGATGGAGGCTCCCTCCATTTGTCTGTCTTTCTGACTTCCAAGTAAAAGAAACACATTAATAAGTAAATCATTTTAAAAAATAAAGGAGGTGACGGGATGGAGAAAGGAATTCCGGGTGGGGCAAATCTCAAAAGCAACTCCTACGTTGTACTTCTGTCCATCCTCAAAGCCATGCTTACGACAGTAACCACTTACTACACAAAGGCAGTGCCTGCTGATTTCTTCACTGGACACAAAACAAAGTCTAAATCCCCCTGCCTTTCTGTGGCAGCCCTTTCTTTTCAGCTCTCTCACCTCCCAAGCCTTATCTCCTAGGAAAAAAATCCTCCATGCAAGACCTACCTGCCATTCCATTTTATGCCTGTAGAAATTTACTAACGTCCACACTGGAAAAACTAATTCATCCTTAAAAGCCCAAGCCAAACCCCCTCTCTTCTAAGAAGTCTCCCTAGATTTCCCAGAATGGGATTCACTTCTTCCTCTCCATGAACTCTCTAAGCATTCTGAATGTCTTCTAAAATCCTTATCTTCTAGCCAGTGCAAAACCCTAGCTTTACTACTGGGCTTCATAAAATCAGCTGCCCTTCCAGACTCACACAGGGATAAATCCAAAAGACAGATTACAGGTTGCAATGATTTGCCCACACTTCCTGCTTCTCTAAATTGCCTCAAAGGTGAGTGCCTACAAGTGTGGCAGAAGCTGAGACTATGAATCGTAGGACTCTAAGTAGTGGGTGAAATGGATTCTAACTCAGCAGATTAAGCATTCAATGCCAGGACCAAAAAGATACACGTCCGCACTGTCCACATATATTAAGGTGACTATTTTGACAAGGAAACAGGCTACTAACTAGCTTAGGTTACTGGTCCAATAACTGGATCTAAGACTAAGAAGACCTTATTTGTGTCCTTTTACCACCCTCTCCAGCATAAGGAACCCTTGGTGGCCTGAGCCTCAACTCACCTTTATAGTAAAATAAGCAGTAATCAGCAAGCACAAACCACCTCCTTTTCCACAGCCTCATTCCAGAACTGTCCTGCAAAGTAAAGAAAGCTGGTTAGGGCCATTTCAGAGTACACTGTTCCACCACCCCCATAACATACAAACCTGACCTAGGAAACAAACTTTCTCATATTTTTATTTACTGACTCTTCCTTTTAAATATCAGTGAATGTTTTATTGATATCTATTCAATGATGACTTATCACAAAAAGGTTTTTTGGTTTGTTTTTCTTTGTTTTGTTTTTGTCTCCTAGAAGCAAATTAATATAATATATCTTCTGTTAGAAAGGAAAATGTGAACTAAAAAAAATTCTCATTTAAAAAGGAACCAATTCTTAACTAAAAGAGTTACTGTTTTAAAGATTTATTCATTTATTTGAAATTCAGCAAGAGAAAGAAGGAGAGAGAGAACCCATTGGTTCATTGCCCAAACCAAAATGGCTACAACAGCCAAAGTTGGGCTAGGATAAAGCCAGGAACCAGGAACTTGGCAGGGTTTGTTTGTCTGTTTTTAAAGAAACAAAGGTGTTGTGCTATACAGTTTCTTCATTACTGCAGATTAAAACACTGAAGTTATGTGCTACTGACCACAGTTTAAACTGGCTAATTAAGCAAGACAAAGTTCTCATTTCACTGAACCTAGTTCTCTTCCATCAGGGACCAACTTTACTGTGTTTTCCTGCAACTGTGAAGAGATCCTCTGCTCTGAATTTTAAAAAAAAATATTTATTTATTTTTATTGGAAAGGCAGATCAGATTTATGAAGAGAGACAGAAAGACCTTCCATCTGCTGGCTCACCCCTGAAGTGGCCTCAACAGCTGGAGCTGAGCCAATCTACAGCCAGGACTCTCTTCCGGGTCTCCCATATGGGTGCACAGTCCCAAGACTTTAAGCCATCCTCTACAGTTTTCCCAGGCCACAAGCAGGGAACTGGAAGGGAAGTGGAGCAGCCGGGACACAAACTGCTGCCCACAGGGGATCCTAGCCCTTGTAAAGTGGAGGATTAGTCAATTGAGCCATCAAGTCAGGCCCTCTAAATTGTCTCATAACAATAATATGTATTTATTCACCTGCAAAGGACATCTTCATGTTTCTGAAGAATATTCTAGGCAGGTATGGTGGCACAGCAGTTTGAGCCATCCCTTGAGATATATCCACGTTCCATATTGGAGTGGCTGGGATTGGGTCTCCTCTTTTGATCCAGCTTCTTGCTAATGCATATTCTTAGAGGCAGCACTGATGGCTTAAGAGCTTGGGTACCTGCCATCCACATGGGAAACCTAGGTTGAAGTTCCTGGTCCATCTATAGCTATTGTAGGCATTTGGGTGCTGAAACAGTAGATGGAAGATGTGTCTATTTCTCTCCCACTATCTTGTCCTGCCTTTCAAATACATACATAAATAAACTTCTTTAAAAAGAATATTTTAAATAACTGTGAAAATTCAAACACCAAGACCAAGGTGGGAAAACAGTAATAAAATGAGGTCAGTGTTGTCCCAAATCTAGATGCTCTGAACCAGTACAGATAGCTACTAAAAATGGTCTTCCTTCTACAGAAGTTTTTGACATGGCTTTGAGTTTCAAAAAAAAAAAAAAGAAGAAGAAGAAGAAGAAAAGAAAAGAAAAGAAAAGAAGAAAGGAAAATTTCTAAACTGATACATGAAGTTTGTTTATACTCCATTTCACTAAAATGATTTTATCGATTCATCAATCTTATTGAATGCAAACCGACCAGATGATTTCTATGGTCTTGGCATATGGTATTTGCATCATTCAGAGAACCCATATCCACCCTACCACACCTGGTTCAAACATCACTTCCTGTGGGGAGTCTCTCTGGGTTTCCCAGGCACAGCCACACCCCACTGCATGTCTGCAGCACCCTATTCCACACAGCCCCCAGTTACAGCACACAGAGGGGCCTGGGCTGGTGGGAGAGTTCTTTGCAATCTCTGGCCTCTCCCTTCACAGTTCAAAGGAACATCCTTCATGGGACAGGGGTGCAAATGGAAGGAGTAAATGAAGTTATGTGAGATGAGCAGAGAAGAAAGGAGAATAAAAGAGCCATGAAGGAAGTCAGTAGAACAAGAGAGGGCGTTGCCCAAGAAATACCTGATAGACGAGAACAAGGCTGTGGGAGGTACCACGGGGAGCAGAAGAATGGTGTGGGTGCTTGTGTTAATGCCCTTTTCTGTCTTTTTGTAAGGACCTTATTAACACTGATATCATTGCTCTTGATTTATTATGATGTGTATTGGTGGGGGTAGGGATTTTATAACATTTGAGCTCCTGGGTTGGGTGACTTTGTAACAGGAAGGGAGGGTGGAAGCCACACACTATTCATCTCTTTAAACCTGCTGTGAGAGCACTGAGAACAGGGCAGACACTTGGGGAAGAGATAAATGGATTGCAAGCGAAGAAGGAAGGCAACAAGAGATGAGGTTTCCGGCCTAGGGAGCTAACATCTTGGCTATGGCCAGATGACCAAAGGCATCAACTGGAGGTGCCACTGGCCCCAGGACAGAGAAGGTGGTTCTGAGTGGGTAAGGACACAGGAGGAGCTGGCCATGGTGCTGAGGAGCCTCCATTACTCAGATGAAGAACAAGCTGCATGGGGGTGGAGAAAGGGGGAGACCACGGAGGAGGGGAGACAATGATCTAAGTCTGGCCAGCCTGGTATGTGAGGTGCCGTGGAGCTAGATGTGTGTGCAAGACAAAGGGCAGAGGAAAGGACAGCATTTTTTCAGCCCAGTGACAACAAAGACTCAACATCAGAAAGGCAAGAGCTGGCAGAGGACTAGCAGTAAGGCTGGATTCATACTGATCCACCCCCTGAGGCCTGTGCCACCGACAGCATCAGAAGCTAAGAGGGTCAAGTGGGTTTGGGGATAGAAGCTGTAATAATTGAGTACACCATCTACTTAGGACTACAAACAGCAGACCCCTGAGCACACTGGGCAGCAAGGCTTGCACACCTGGTCCCAGCCTCAGGGGAAAGGGCAAGGAACAGCCTCAACAGGGCCAGTCCCCTCAGCTTCCTCACCTGTTTGTGCAGCCAGCCCCGCACCACCACTGGAACACTGAGGTTTCTTCGAATGGCCTGTTCTCTCTTCCCAAAGCTGTGTACTTTATTGCTGGACTTCATGATCTAGGAAAAAGCAGACTTCAACTCCAGCAGAGGCAGGGAGGGGAACACAAAAAAAGCGCTGGTACATGAGGAGGGCTGCTAGCTGCTCTGCTTTGCTCTAAGCACCCTCTGATCAGAAGCACAGCAGAGAGACAGAGAATGATGGGCACATGGCCATAGCACTCTAATTAAAAGGCAAGTCCAAGACTTGGCAAGTCTCCTGGTCTGGTCACAAGGGAAAAAAATAATGAAAGCATTTTTCAATCGACTTCTACCACCTGCTAGATAACTTTCTGGAATAAAGCCACTACGTACTTCCAGGTATAGATCCCTTCTATCTGGGTTTATCCCTCAACACCCTCCTCCCCTGACTCTCTAACAATCATCCACACATGATCAGTGGGTGACCCTCCCAATGCAAGCCAGGAAAGGAAAGAACTTGCCTAAGGACCTACCCATCACTCCTGCTTCTGCCCACAATCACCTGTTTTCTGGAATAAGGGTAGAGTCCCTCTTGGCCTTAATTCTCTCATCTGTCATTTGGGGAGAACACTTCTTACGGGTCTCTCCCAGAAAGCTATGGTGGAGATCAAACGGGTTTTTGGCTAGAAAGGGGATCTGACAAAAAACAGAAATGAGGGCGTAGACAGCAAGAGCAGCCAGCAGCTTACCTTGGGTCCAGGCTTGGCCTCCAGGGTGGACGTGGTCCCAGCCGTGGACGTCTCGCTGACCATGCTGGACGGTCTTTGGTTTCTCTCTTGCTTTGACATGTGTGGGTTTGGCCTGTGAGGAGACAGAGGGGGATCCTGAGAGTAAGTGCCAAGCAGTAGGGTGGGAAGTGGGATCTGGCAGTTGTGCCATGTTGGAACCAGTCTGGGGCCTTAGAACAAACCAGGTGTGATCTTCTGGAGACCACCTGCGACCCAGAGTGCAGCCCCTGTACCTTCTCAGGACTCCATGGGGGGACATGCCCACCAAGAGGTCTGGCTCTTGTTCTTGCCTGTTTTCTTAAGGTCCTATGCTCACTTTGCCACTTGGGTCCTGTGACAACTGCTCCATGACAGAATGGGCAATCACAGTCAAAACACTCTTCACAACAGGCAAGAGTAATGCAGACCATCACATTACACACTCACACACCCCTCCATTCCCATGGCTCCCTAAAGAAGCTGCTTATAATTAGTAACAAGAAACCACTTGCGCATACATCCACACCCACAGATAAACAGAGAATGCTTACATAAACGCCAGTGGGGCTTGCCTCCCGAAATAGACTACTCAACAAAGAGTCCTATTCTGGGAACACTCCAGTTGCCCCAAAATAGAGCATCTGAGATATTAACCCCTTGTGCTAAGTTTGGAGAGTGAGAAGAAAGAAAGCATGCATTAGGTTCCCGAGAGGATCCTGGGACTTCCCCATCAGCATCCCAGAGCTGCCCACCAAGGAGCTATCCCAGGACAGCTAGCACTCTGGGAACATCTTGGGAGCAACATAAAAGACATGGCCCCATGGCCTCACCTTCCTCCGCAGAGTCCCAGCATTCATGTATCTTTCAAAGCAACAGTGGCCAATCTCTCCACACAAACTCAACACCTGTCTCCAAACAGCTCAAGGCCTGACCCCAAGCCTCTGCCAGCTCTGGGATTGGCAAGCTTTTCTCAAAGTCCAAGTCTCACACTTCAGAAGCTGAGTTCTGTCCTGCTGTCCTGACAAACAGAACCCCAGAAGACTTGGCTGACTGCAGTAAGGTGAGGCTGTTTGTCTCGGGAGCAGAGAACACCTGCTTTGGGAGGCCAGGGCAGGAGCCAGAGGAGACGGAGCTGGGGAGTCCCAGCAGGCCACGGCTGAGGATGCAGCACTCCGGGTGTCGGTCTTCAGATTCACTTTCAGAGATGTACAACGGAGAAAATTTGTGTCCTTCAAAAGACTGAGGGATCCTTTCTGTGCCCTTGGCTTTGGTGCGACAGCTCACCCAAGGAGGAAGTTCACTGCCAAGCTCTCTCTGAGCAGTGCCAACAACGGGACCTTAAGAGCAAGTACCAGCTCACTTGAGGGGCAGGGCTGAGCGGGATGTTCAGCAACTGGAGGTGCAAGCCTCACCAGCCAGGAGGATGGCTGGCCTCTTATCAGCACAGGCACTTGCTCCAGATATCCCACCCTGGCTGGCCTCCACCCCAGCCAGATTTCTGAGGCCGCTCCTCCTTGGGAGGGAGAATGTCATCATGCTGCGCCTGCTCATTGCTGGCAGAGGCTGTGTGCAGCTCACCCGGGGGTGGGAAGGCGCTCTGAGAGGTTGCCTTTTCCATTCCCTGCCTCTAGGCAAGGGAACGTCCAAAACAGAGGAATTTTGAGGGAGAAGAGTTCTCGAGTGGCCCACTTGGAATAATTGCATCCCTATGCTAACATTCAGGACATGCAGTCCAACCAGAAGAAAAGGTTTGTTTGGGATTTCATCAAACTTAATTGGTTCCATTTAAACTACTAAAAGAGTTTTATTATAGAATTTTTGAGAAACATCAGAAAAAGTTGAGTGGGGAGAAAAAAAAAATTACCCTTGGTCCAGTTTTTTTTATTCCTATATAATTGTGATTCACACCATTTTCATCTATTTCATCTAACATCTTGATTTTTAAAATCTATCATAAGGGACCGGCATTGGTATAGTAGGTTAAGTCTGCCTGTGACATTGGCATCCCATATGGGAACTGGCTCAAGACTCAGCTCCCTAACACTGTGCCTAGGCAACCAGCAGCAGATGGCCCAGGTGCTTAGGAACTAGATCCATGTGGGAGACCCAGAAGCAGACATGGGCTCCTAGCTTTGACCTGTCCCAGTCCTAGCTGCTGTGGCCATTTGGGGACAACCAAGAGACGAAAGATCCATCTCTCTCTCTCTCTCTCTCCATAACTCTGCCTTTCAAAAACTAAATGAAACATCACGAACATTTTCCCTGTTATTTTAAATTCATGCACATCATTTGGAATAACTAAGTACCATTCCATCGTTAGATACTTCATTCCTTCTCTGCAGGACAAAGAAAAGACTGAATTTGTGATTGGCCCATGACGTCCTAGAAAAAGGACACTTTGGCATGCTGCAGTCACGAGGCCCCTAACATTGTTTCCCCTCAACTTGTGCATTCCAAGCTCATGTCCCCTCTCTACCTCAGTGCTTAGCCCAGGAGCACCTCCTAGCCAACAGCATGGAAAGAAAGATGACCGCTCTGCATCCTTGGGGTCCCATGATCACCTAGGGAGACTACTGTGAACAGATTTTGGCTAGAGAAGGAATGGCTGTGTCCTCAGCAGGGGACACTGGAAAAGGATGGTGGTGAGCAGGTAGGCAAGAAAAGCAAGGAACAAAGGCAAGTGCATTCCTCATGCCCTGCACTGCTCAGCCTCACCTCTAACAAGCTGGTCAAGAGATGCAACTAAAGTGCTAACTGAATCTGCCACAGCAAGGGGGCTGTGCTGTCTTCACAAATAAGGAGCATGCCCTCGACAAGTATGCCATGGACAGCTGGAACAGCACCCTACTAAAGCAACACTCAACTATTACCTGGCCCAGCCCTGACCTGGCTTTTGGAACGAACAAGGCACACTACACTGTCCCTTTGTCCAAGTAATAAGATCTGACTTCATGGAATGCAACTCTGAATCTGCCCAACCTGGGTCACCATCTCTCAGGACCTCTGAGACAAGTACAACCTTGGGAAGTGACCCAGAATTACAACTGGTTTAAAAAAAAAACATGATGGTGACACTTGGAAATACCACTTGCTATCAAAAAATAAGGATACAAAAAATATCTTATGAACAATTTTCTCACTTGAGTGAGAAACTGGCTCCAATAGAAATTTCTAGGGGTGGTTGACCCAGTGGTGTGAGCAACAAGTAGGCAGCCTCCTTAAGAGAATGCATGAAAGCCTGGGTGGTTCCCATGTCTCAGCTACTTCTGAGCATGAGCCCTGCACACTGGTTTCTCAATTCCTCAGACTGAGTGTGCTCTCCCGACAGTTTCCCCCGTTAACCATGCCCCACCCTAGAGAAGATCCAAGCCTTCCCTACTCCAAGTTGAATGACTGTAAAAGGCTGGATTCCCTACCAGCAGGCCCCCAGGCATGCTGACTCACCCAGATCCCAAGGAATTGGGGGACAAGAAACCTGCACAGCAGACTCTTGGTGCTGGTCAACAAAATCCATTAACTCATGCCTAGGAGCCAGGTTTCTGTGCTGTCTGGATTCCCCAAGTACAGTGGGATGACTGGAACAAAGACCTCCCTCTCCTTGGCTTGGGCTTCATGAATGCTGACTATTTTGCTGGAGGGGTGTGGGCTGAAGTTCAACACAGTGAGCTAGAGCTTCAACTTGCCAGCTTCCCATCTGAAACAAAGGGAGGGATTAGCACTAGACACAACTGGCTGAGAAACCACTGGATTCCACCCTGAACTCTGGCATGGAGGTGTCAGATGAGACTGGCCAGGAAGTCAACTTTCCCCATCCCTCCATTTCCTTATCAATAAGAGGAGCTGGGCTTGCTTCCTGCATATCCAGAGTGCAGTGCTTATGACACTACGGGCGTAAAGAAAGCGAGGTTACAAACACAGAAGCCATTCTGCCTAAGTCTGATTCATGGTATCCTCGGCCTTCTCTCTATCCACAGCGTCAGCTAGAACAGACTGAAGTCAGAATACAGCCAGACCATTCTCTATCCTGTAGGTCACAATAAGTCGGTCACCAAGCCAAGGGCTGTGAACAGTCAGGGATAGGTACACAAGGTTAAGTGAGCAGACGACTGAGCTGCACCTGCTGGACACATACATTGGGCTAGGCACTGTGTCTGCACCATCTCAGCCCTGTAGATTTCGTCTCTGTTTCACAGACATTGAGAGGAAAGGGAAGTAACAATTTGCCCCCATTCCAAAGCCACACTCCCCAAGCGAGGCCCTGCCTTCGAGAAATCTGCTCACAGCAAGTCCCCCAGGTCTGAGAAAGGAATGAGTTTATTCTTAACCCCAAGGTGTACCCCGAGCCCAGGAGATCTTGGGGTGGAGGAAAGAACTAGGGTCTACAATAACTGGGTGTGGGTCACACACCATCAAGTCCCAGGGGTTCTCTGGAATTCAGCTTTCATTTTTGCAAAATGGAATGAAAACTGCTTCTCATCTTACAAGGTAGGTAGGTGGTTTGAAAGGACATTGGGAAAACCATAAAGTGAAACGCATTACACGTGCCTGCTACTAGCAGCTGCACCTTGCATCTGAGGCACTCCTCTCCAGAATCCTTCAGATGCCAAACCATTGACCTCTAAGAACCATCATTTCATATCAACACTCCTACAAAGGTTTCACCTGGCACTTTTCAAAGGTGACCCTCATGACCGTGACAAGGGTCTTCTCTCTCCAGGACCACGGCAATGTCAAGGCTAGGAGGAGGGAGTTAGAAAGCTGGGGAAACAGGACTCTTGTGCTGCAAAGACCTCATTAAACCACAACCATACCCTGTAGATTTCTGGAAAAAAAGGAGGCCACAATCCATGCTCTGCCCTTAAGTATTTAACAGAGAGCTAACGAGCTCAGCTAACACCTGTGGTAGGAGGATAGGGCAAGAGGATAGCCTTGCTTCCAAACACTGCAGACTCTTCCAAGAGCCGACACCCACTGACCAAGAGGTAGGGAAAAGCCAGGCACAACAAAAGCGAGAAAAGAAAAAAAGAGAAAAAGAAGCTCTTGTTGCCAACAGGCAGCCACCTCCACAGCCTCTCTTCCCAGAAAAAGAGACACACACAGACTGCCAACGCGTGCGGTAAACTCCCAACACCCTGGGGGGAGGCCGTCTGACACCGGCTTCCATTCAGCTGCCGAGGCCTCATTACTCAACCGTGGCTTTCTGCGTTCCTCTCCCTCCCCCTCAACGCCTCTCTTACACACAGGCTCCAGGCCTCACCCATCTCCAACAGCACCCCATTACCTGGAAGGAGAAAATCCTAATAAGACTTGAGACTTCCCAGCCAGCACCAGAGCCCTGAACTTGGCAGACGCTCAGCTCTGTGGATGACCCTGGGCCACTACCTCCCTCTGTCCAGGTTCCGCGCTTCTGTCTCTGAAGGAGAACCTTGATCTCCACTGCTCCTTCCGTCGCTGCTATGTTCCATCTCCAGGATGCTACGATCCTGATCTCACCACCAGGGAGTCCCTTTCTAGCCTACCTGCTCCTCCTGCCCAGCCAAGCACCATCTCATTTGACAACGTCATTTTCTCACACAGACCTAAGCGCTTCCAAGTCAGGGGAGGCACAGAAACAGAAGAGAGGGGATGTCATAGGACAACAGAAAATTGCAGTCTGCAAGCAGCAGCCTCCCTCCCTCATACAGCAAAGCCACCACCACATATTCTCCTCCCCACCCCACCCCCCAAGCAAAAAGCTGAGGCCATGGGTGCTGGGCGGCAGTTCCAATGCACTGTGAGAGTTCTGCAGCACAGCCAAACCAGCACCTATGTGTACGAATAAACTAAAGGCCCCATCACCACCTAGCTCTTCCCCTACCTGAGAATGGTCACACAAGCCGTCTCCTGGTCTAGCGAGGAAAAAAACTGGACAATCAAGTTTCTGCATCCGCTTGTCAGGTGTTTCCATTTTCCCCCATTTCTTCTGCTGCCATGGCAACCAAATGCAACAGGCAAAGCCAGCCCAAGACTGCCAGTGTCTAGAGACAAGGTGCTGGCCGCACGAACGGCAGACAGACACAGGACAGCCTCCAAGCCCTAGCCTCAGCAGATGGACAACAGGACATACTCCCTTAGGAGCTCAGGACATCTCCCTTCCAGCTTTCAGCAACTTGTAGCTGCAGGAGGAGCAGGAGATACTCCGCCTGTGGACCTATCCTGGGTACCTGTCTTAGGGGAGCCTTGCGCTGCAATCTGCAGAACAAATCTTCCTGAGCCTGGTCAAGGGCCAGAAGTGGGATGACACTTACCTTCAGCAAAACAGTATCTTCTTAAATCCTATTTTCCAAAAGCCACTCATCACATTCCAGGCAATCCCAACTCGTATTTTTTCCCCAATAATCCAAACGAAAAGCTTAAGGTGACCCAAATCCCAATACAAGGAACCAGCCAAACCCAGTAGGATGCCCAGAAGGGCAGACCAGCCAAACTGGAGTACTTTCCCAGCTGGGAACCTCCAAGGTGACGCTGCACGGCTTGCAGCTGCCTTCTCAGCACAACAGTGGCTTCTGAACTTGCAAAGTGCGGTCTCTCTCACCCTAGGCCCCACCTCAGAGTGAAATGCTTGATAGAGCCTGGGGATCAGTGGACACAGCCTGCTGTCAGTCAGCTGTCAGCGTCACTGTTCAGGAATGCTTCTCTTGTCTTCCCCAGAGCTGCAGAGGCGGCTGCTAGCAACTTCCTGGGCAGCCCAGCACAGAGGGGAAAACACTTGTGTGCATGAGCACCAAACAGAAAAGCCACACCTCTGGAAGTTCCCTGTACCAAGGACTGCTCCGAGAGCAGGGCTCTTGTGTGCACATGATCCAATCACTAGAAACCAGGCTATATAATAATAATAATAATACCAAAAAAAAAAACCCCTGGGGACCAGGCAGGGGGGTGAGTGGGTGCTGGTTTTAGGTGCAAGAGTTAAGATGCTGGTTGTAGAGGCAGGGCTGTGGTGCATCTGGTTAGGCTGCTACGTGCGTTCCGGTATTACAGCATCAATTCAAGTCCTGGCTGCTCCAGTTCCATTTGTTTGCTTTGAAAATTTATTTATTTGTTTGCAAGAGTTAGAGAGGGAGACATACACACACCTACACAGAGAGAGGTAGATTTTCTATTTACTAGTGCATTCCCTCAAGTGGCAACAGCCAGGGCTGAGCCAGGCCAAAGCCAGGAGCCCAGAACTTCATCCTGGTCTCCAGCGTAGGGGCAGGGATATATACAACTTACCTGCTGTTGCACCTGCAGAGTCCAGCCTGGTCCTGACACGGGAGGCAATTCCTAGGTACTAGCACTCTTCCCTTCCCCTTAATGCCTACAAAACGTTCTGTGTGGGCCCGGCGGCGTGGCCTAGTGGCTAAAGTCCTCGCCTTGAACGCCCCGGGATCCCATATGGGCACCGGTTCTAATCCCGGCAGCTCCACTTCCCATCCAGCTCCCTGCTTGTGGCCTGGGAAAGCAGTGGAGGACGGCCCAATGCATTGGGACCCTGCACCCGCGTGGGAGACCTGGAAGAGGTTCCTGGTTCCTGGCTTCGGAATGGCGCGCATCGGCCCGTTGCAGCTCACTTGGGGAGTGAATCATCGGATGGAAGATCTTCCTCTCTGTCTCTCCTCCTCTCTGTATATCTGACTTTGTAATAAAGTAAATAAATCTTTAAAAAAAAAAAAAAGTTCTGTGTAATGTCTGACTACACAGTGCCACCACCAATGGAGACAAGCAAACCAATGGAGAAAGCAAAGCTTTCTCTTGTGGGTGGGGGCTAGCGAAAAAAACTCTTGAAAACAAGCAGCAACTTTTCTCTGGAAAGTGAATAGAGCTGAGATTCAAGTAAAAGAAAATATGCTACCTTCTCCAAAGTAGTCTGAGGATAGTCTTCTGTTAAGAATGAGAACAAAGGGGCTGGCGAGCAGGCAATAATGGGTTAGCTGCCATTTGCAACAGTGACATTCCATGAGTGCCGGTTTGAGTCCTGGCTGCTCTACTTCGGATCCAGCTTCCTGTTAATGTGCCTGGGAAAGCACTGGAAGATGACCCAAGTGTTTGGACCCCTGCCACCCACATAGGAGAACTGGAAGAAGCCTCTGGCTCCCGGATTTCGCCTACAGCAGCCCTGGCAATTAAACCCATTTGGGGAGTGAACAGGAGATAGAATATCTGTCTCTTCCACCTCCCTGTAACTCTGCCTTTCAAATAAATAAAATTAAAAGAAAGAAAGGAAGTGTGTGTGACATAAGAGTTTAGTGATGGAAAACCTGTATTTAAGTCCGTAATTTCCCACGCTAAAGGTCCCAATGAATTCAAGAAACTCAACAAGGACAGGTGGCTCTGTTTCAAAGGGGATGGAACCAGCTGACCTCCCAAGAGCTGTGACCTTCAGGGTGCTATAAACAAACTCAAGATGGCGAATTTGGAGAATCCACATTCCAGCTCACAGCACTTGTTTTTTCAATCTAGGAGAAAAGACAATCTTTAACTTCTATTACTGTCTCTCTCTGAAATCAGACCCCCAGCCCTATCTCAAGGACCATTAGCCTCAGAATAATGCACCAGCAGCCTCTGACTAGAGCAGGCTTGGACTTGAGCAGAAAGAACACAACGCAAAGGCAGCACAGCTCCCAAAGCTTGGCCACCCTGGGATGGCCTCCCGGCATTCTGCTTTGGGCCGCAAGACTTGAGGCAAGTGACTCTGAGCCACAGCTTCTCCGCCCTGAACATGCCACAGCTGACCTATTGCTCAGGTTACTGTATGGAGATATGCATGCAAAGCCCCTGGTGCAGAGTACATGTGCAAGAAGTGGCAGAGTTACCATCATGAATCTCCAGTTTTCAAAGTTCTGCATGATAGTGATTCTCAGCTGAAAATATTACACAGATGAAATGATACATTTGGAATTTATTTCAAAATAACCCAAGGGGTGTGGGGGAGGGTATAAGCAAAATAAAATTAACGTGTTTTGGAAATCATTGAAGATGGGCGATGACGAGTACTTTGGATTTATTATATCTGTCTACTTTTACAAGGGCTGAGGGAGGGAAATGCTATAAAAATATAACTGCTGATCACTTAAGATCCTATTAAGTCTAAGTGACTGAACAGAGGGAAATGACTTCAAGAAAACTTGAAGCTGATATCCCGTGACTTTTCTTCAAACAGAATCCACTCCGCTGAGCACAGTCACATGCTCACATCTTGCCTTCACTGTTGGGAGGAGCAGACACCCGGCCTGGACGGCATGTGCGGTATTCCACAACAACAAAAAAGGCCCTGCGGGGCAGCAGCCACCCCTGCTGACACTGGGTTGGGTGGCAGGCAAGTCCCCAAGTTGGGCAAAGTGGAGAAAGAAGTCAAGAGTTCAGGGGCTTGGGACAGGAAGTGAGGGAATCACACCTGCACCCCAACTGTTTCCACCTCGGTGAGCAGGCCCCCTCCCAGAGCACAGCTAGCGTAGTAGAAGATGCCTTGGGCCACAGGGATCATGCAGGGACAAGGGAGCTCTGAAGAGGCTCTGATGATCCCAACCAGAGCACCTCCCTGTACCACCTCTCTGCTTGCACATCTTCCCACGGACAGGAGGCTGGCTGTTGCCAAATGCAGTTCCCCCCGCATTTCACCGTGAATCAATCAGGCATGGCGAGTGCCTGTGCCTGATGGAGAAAACAGTCCAGCAAGCTTCAGTTTAAGCCTTCCAGACTACCTGGACAAGAAGAAGGTACAAAAATACTTACTCTTCTTGAAGAATGAATTCACTATTTTCAGGAGAAAACTGCCCAGTCACAGGATGCCTGAACGCTGTGGTCTGCTGGTTATGGCTGGAAGAAAAAAAAAGGGGGGGGGATGAGAAAATCCTGTGAGTGGAGAGGATTTGTACATATTACCACAGGCCAGCAGTGCCTGGGCCTCCTGAGCCCCCAGAGTCTTCCAGGATAAGGAAGGTCAGAAGGGGTTTTCCTCCAAGATGTGCCCAGCTGCATCAGAAAACCAAGAATTTTCAGTTCAGGTGCTAAAGTCCAGCTAACAGGCAGGCACTTCCACTGTCATGAGGTCATGACTCAGGAGACTTCTGAATCTCAGAGATGCATAGCATGAAGTTCTCACTGTAAGATGACCCAGGATAACATAAGAGTAAAGAAAAGCAGAAGCCACTCTCCACACCACCTCAAAAACCAAGAACCAGGGAAAGAATTCTAAGAACTAACCACCCACCTAGAAAATTCTCTCTTCTTCCAAATCTGCTCCCTAACTACCAGATGTCTTCACTCTGGGATGGGATATAAGCGTATGGGCATGTCTCTGCAACGGGACCAACAGCACCTCCACACGGCAGAGTTTCTATCACCCTTTTGAAGTCAGGAGGGCTCAGCCTCCACATCATGCTGACACAATCCCAGTGTGTAGGTGTTCTGTGTAGCGACACAGCAGCCAAGCTCTTGCAAGAGGAGGAGCAGACTCCGGAGCCTGCTGGCATTCTCCACAAATAAACTAAATGATTGGCCATCTTTTTATTTTTTTTTTAAAGGGAGAAAAAGATATATAGAGAGAAACAGAGTTCTCATCCACAGGTTCACTCCCCAGATGGCTGCTAAAGTCAGGCTGGGCCGGGCACCTCCTGCGTTGGCATAGAACTGGAATCAAGAGCCAGAGCCATGCGTCAAACTCAGACACAGGCTTCCTAACTGTTACACAAACATCCACGTCCCACTCCTCCACCCCTGCTGAATTCTTTCCAGAACAATAAGATTTACTGAAAAATTTTCCCAATCATAAAATCATTATAATTTTTTACATTTTAGAAAACAGAAAAGGGGGCGGATGTTGAGGTGCAGCGAGTGAGATCACTGCACCTGTGACACTGGCATCCCCTGTGGACACCGGTGCAAATCCCGATGGCTCCACTCCCAAGCCAGCTCCCTGCTAACAGCCTGAGACAGCAGCAGATGTGGGTCTCTTTTCACGCAGGACACCTGAATGAAGCTCCTTGCTCCTGATTTGCTCTGGCACAGTGCTGGCCATTACAGTCATCTGGGGAGTGAACCAGTAGACAGAAGATTCTCTCTGTCTAATGCTTTCAAATAACTCAATCAACAAATCAGAAAAAAGAGAAGAAAAACCATCACCCATGATTTTACCACCAAGATATCTTTCTCCTTCCAGTTTTTTTCTCTAGTCTTTTTCTTTTTTCCTTAGTCTTTTTTTTTTAAAGATTTATTTATTTTCATTGGAAAGTTAGATTTACAGAGAGAAGAAGATACAGAGAGAAAAGATGTTCCACTGGTTTACTTCCCAAGTGGCCACAACAGCCAGAGCTGATCTGATCCGAAGCCCAGAACCAGGAGTCTCCTCTGGGTCTCCCATACAGATGCAGGGTCCCAAGGCTTTGGGCCATCCTCAGCTGCTTTCCCAGGTCACAAGAAGGAAGCTGGATGGGAAGTGGAGCAGCTGGGACACGAACTGGCATCCATATGGTATCCTACATGCAAGGCGAGGACTTTATCCACTATTGCATTGGGCCTTATTTCCCCCCCCTTTCTATTAAATATGTGATTTTACTGCATATACAAACACACTACTTTTTTTTACACCCTTTTACATAGACAATGCTATCCTATGTCATTATGACATTTTCACCTAAAATACTGAAAATAGCCTCATCGTATGTATGTAAGCTCTTCCCATGTAACTGTTCAAAAACTGTTTCCTAGGTACCTGGTTCCAGAAAACTGCTTTCGGAACTGGAGAATACTGTGAACAAAGAAACCCTTGCCCCATAGAGCCGACATGCTAGAAAGATCAATGGTCATTTTAGATGCTTCCTGCCCCCACCCCACTCTTACACTCAATATATATTTCTCTACAATTCAAATTATTTCCTTGGCATAAAGTCCCCGAGGTAAAATTATCTAGTCAGAGGGCATGGTCATCTTTAAAGACTTTAATACAGATGATGAAAATACTTGCACTGTCAGAGTCGATAGATCCTCTCCATTTGGTATCCGCCCCATCGCCAAGATGGAGTCCTGAGACTCCCTGGGGATGAGCAGGTCTAAATCAACAGAGCAGCAGCAAAACAAAAGCTACCTAAGGCTTAGCAAGCTTTCCTTACTCTCCTCTGGGGCCTGGTCAGGGCTGCGTGGGTCCTGGTGCCCGGGATGAGCTGGGCACTGATATGAGAACAGCCTAAATGTTTATGAGCCAAATGTGAAGCAAGCACAACCATTAGGCAGGCTGCTCCCCACACAGTACACTTACCACACCCTCACCTTTCCTAACCACAGCCAGCCCCTCACTCCCCAGCTCCCAGGCAGCCCATGGAATCCTATGACCTCATCTGGCAGGCAGCAGTCCCATCTTCCCGACAAGGCCAAGTTCAGGAATAAGCACCAAAGATAAGAAGCAACAGGACTCCTTAGCATCTGTTTCCAAATCCTGCACCACACTCAAACGCCAGGCTCTGTTTGCAGGCAGCTCTTTCCAGGGAGGAAATTCAAAAGCAGGCTATATCATTCCCACCTGGAGAAAAACCATACCCTGCTCACGATCAGTGTGGTGACACACCACACCACCACTACCCACCACTGCCTTGCAAGAGCTTTACGGTCCACAAAGCCTTCCCACACATCTCTGCTACTAGCAACATTGATCTGTTTATGAATGAGGAAACTGGCTCAAGAGGTTCAGTGATTGGTGTAAGATGACCTGGTCAATGAGAGATAACACTGGGTCACAAATTCAGGCCCTCTCCAAATTCTATAACCTCCATGTGATGACCTGCTGTCTCTTTTCCTTAAGGGTCTGTGGGCTGGCAGCTCCTTGGCAACGATTAGAGAGCCCTAAAGACAAGGCATCAGAAACATAGCACCACCCACCATTGCTCCCACACTCCCATTCCTTGTATCCAGGGCCAAAGTTGTGAATGATAATCCTCAGGTGGCAGTCAGAGGCTGCCAAGTAGCCTTTGTTCCCACAAGACCAGCTAGCAGTCTCTGACAGATGAGGGCAGAGAGCAAATAGTCTGCATGCCTAGGGCAGATCCAGCCGCCAGCACTTCACACACGATGTACAACCTTAAGAGCAGCTCCTGGAACCCTAACCCCAGCTGGACCAACTTAAAGCATCTTGAATTGGATGAATTTTGCATTTTAACACTGGGAGAAAGGTAATTTTTAAAAGTTGACAAAAATTTGCCATCAGAGCCAGAGGCACTTCCCCCAAACTCTCAAACTCTCTCCCCTAAAGTGAGGACTGCTCTCTTTGCTCAATGTTTCTGACTACAGTAGCCCCACCACCTCTTCCCGCTCTTCAGGCTCAAAGCTGTAAGTGTGCTCTCACATTTGCAGCTTTGACCCTCTCAACTAGCTCCTGAGGCAGGAAGCACAAATATTTATACCCCCAAGTTACACATAAGGAAACTGAGGCTCTACATCACAGAATGTTATTCAGCACTAAATTTAAAACAAAAAAAGAAGGACTGGGCCAGCACAATGGCTCAGTTGGCTGGTCCTCCTCCTTCAGGAGCCAGGATCCCATATGGGTGCTGATTTGTGTACCGGCTGCACCACTTTCCCATCTATCTTCCTGCCTGTGGCCTGGTAAAGCAGTAAAGAATGGCTCAAGAGGACCTGGAAAGAAGTTCCTGGCTCCTGGCTTTGGATCAGCTCAGCTTTGGCTGTTGCGGCCACTTGAGGAGTGAGTCAGTGGATGGAAGATCTTTCTGTCCATCCTTCTCTCTCTAATCTCACGTGCAATAAAAATAAATAAATAAATCTTTTAAAAAAGAAGAAAGAAGAAAGAAGGATTGATATGTTGGGAAGAGATGAACTGGATTAATGTGTCCTGGACACTAAGACCTTCCATGTCATTGTTTTGGATCATGTGCGCGGCAGAGCCTCTGGTTTAGCCCTCTTGGCCATGGGATGTGAATCCAGGGCTGGTCCACTCAGTCTCTCCACATATCCAGTAGGATGGGTTATGGGTTATGCATCAGCACACCAGGCCACAGGTGAGGAAAGTGAGGCTCAGGAAGAGTCTAGGGTTTACGCATAACCACAGTCCTCTCCTGTGTTGCTCCGGCCTGGCTCCCTTCCATGCCTCTGGATTCATCTCCACTGATTGAAGGCTGCCTCTTAAACCTGCCTTCTCATCCTGAAGACGATGAGGTCCTCTGAGCTTTCCAGCTGACCCTGACCCTGAAGCTCTGAAGTCCCCAGAGTCTGCTCTGTTTTCTGTTTCTAAAACCTGCAGAACCTTATTCAGCTCGCCCTGTCTTAAGAAGCATTTAGCACGCACAGGCACATCCCCTGAAAGACCTGTTCTTGAACCTGAATTGCCACCTGGCTCCTTGGTAGGCAAGAGAGTACAGAAACAATCCTGCACACAGGGAGAGAGCCAGGGAGCACAGGTGGAAGGTGGCGGGGCAGGATGGCAGCTGTGAAGGCAAGTCTGTGGTAGCCATCCATGTCAACAACATGTCTCCACATGCACCAGAGGCCGGGAAGGATGTGTGCAGGCCCCCAGACCTGCGACAGCAAACACACAGGACAATGAAGTGAGGACCAAGGACCACAATGGACAAAAATCAGACCCCACAGTTCTTTGCAACATATTTGCAAGATTAATTTCCCACTCAAAGATTCTGACTGTCATGCCACCAGTAATGATGGCTGCCGAACCTAAGTTGCCCATGGTTCAGCAAAGCAAGTTTCTAGTCTCAGCCAAAAGTGCTGCGGTTATGTGAGTGAGGCTGAACCAGGAGCTCTGAGAGTCCTGCTGCTGTGTTCTGATGGTACAGGCACTGGTGTGCTGAGCAGGTGACAGACACGCTCCATCAGCGCTAGTGCTTACCTGGTCCTGACCACAAAGAGAAGTAGCAGCAGTTTGCGGGGTTAAAAAAAAAAGTAGCCAGCCCAGGGCTCTCTCAAGGACCTGCCCGTCAGTATGCCAGGCAGTATCTGGCTTCCTGGACGACTGGCTCCCAGAACACTGTCAGAGGAGGCCCTGCAGGCTAAAGCCACGCTCAGCACAGCCTCGGAGCTTGCTAAGGTACCAACTATCTTTATTCTAAGTCTCAGTGCCTCAAGACGCTGGGTCACCTGATAATGTTGGGTCACCTGCACATGGGTGCAGGGTCCCAAGGCTTTGGGCCGTCCTCTACTGCTTTCCCAAGCCCCAAGCAGAGAACTGGATGGGAAGTGGAGCACCCAGGACACAGACTGGCATCCTTATGGGATCTTGACACATACAAGATAAGGATTTAGCCACTAGGCTATCACACCACACCCAGTGCGACCTTATGTGGTCTTTCTAAGAAAGCTGTCAGACTTTCTGAAATGGTCTTTTGAGCTTCTGCTATGTTGAAAACGTCAAGATTTATAGCAGTCCACCGCACACAGGCATTCCTCAAACTGGCCCTCCTGCCAGGCACACGAGCCTTGAAGAGCCTACGTCTGGCTCCCATCCCCTCTACCAGTAGAAGCTGTCATCACGGCACTGAGCAGCCTCCCAACATCAACCTCAGCCAGAGTCAGAGGAGCCTCGGTCAGGAGATGCTCAAATCATAGCATGCCACCTTCCCTTCTTCGAGCCTTAGTTCTTTATTCCAATCTGCAAAGGGCAGATGAAAATGTCCCTTCAAAAGGTTGTTGTGAGAATAAGAGCCTTGCGTGAGGCCTGGCATATAAAAAGGACTCTAAAAAAAGAAAAAATATATATGCAACAGCCAGGGCTGGCTGAAAGCAGTAACTGGGAACCCAGTCTTGGTCTCACACATAAGTGCCAAGGATCCAAATATCAAAGCTATTCCCCCACTGCCTCCCAGGGTGCACAGTAGTAGGGAGCTGAAATTGGGAACAGAGGCAGCACTCAGATCCAGACATTCCCATATGGAAAGCAGGCATTCCATGCAGTAACCTAGGGAATACAACAAGCACCCTCTCTTTTCTTTAACTCCAATTACCACTAGCAAGTCTTATGCTTCTAGACACAAACACACTCTGAATTCCTTCCCTACTTCCCACCCCTACGGCTGACACCCTCATCTCTCGCCTAGATACAGCAACAGCCTGCTCACAGCCCTTTCTGCATCAAGGTGCGACCCCTGTACCACCTCTTCTCCTTCCTTGGAACCTATGGGGTCTTTTCAAATACAAATTAGGCCATGTTACGATTCCCCAGCAAACCTTATAGCATCACATACAGAATAAAAATGAGCCCCTCACCTGGTGGCTCAGTCTCTGCTTGGCTCCATCTTCAGTGTGCACTTTTCTCCCCTCTGACCAGCTGCTCCAGCTCCACTGGCCTCCTTGCTGTCCTTCCTGCCCACCTAACAGGCTTTATACTTGCTGTCCTCTGTCTGCTCTTTCTCCTACCCCTCAGCTGGCCCTTGTCACTCAGACTTCAGCAGAATTATCACCTCTTCCCAACAGTCATCCTATGTTCATCCTCCCCAGCCACCACGTCCTTTCTGTGGATGTGTTTGACAATTGTCAGTCTCTCTGACTAGCATGTGAACTCCATGTCAGCAAACACCTTGCTTGTCTGTTCACTACTGCACCTGCTACTATACACACTATTATGCCTAGGAAGTACCCAGAATACATCTGCTGAAGAATGAATGAACGAGAGATAGCTAAGGAGGTTCTTGGGTTAGAGGCTGTGCCCGCCAATGAGCTGGGTAACCCTACAGAAATGCATACTTGGGTAACAAGGAGATAAGAACCTAATCACCAACAGCCATCAGAAGGCGATTTGCCTTCTATATTTATTATCAGAGCCCGGAAGAGTGAGCCACCAACATGCCACAAATGCTGTCCCAGAACAGCATGACAAAGTAATTTGGAGAAATGAACCCTATCCCTGCAACAGGCCCCAACTCCTGCAAAGGAAGGGTTAAAACACTCACCAGAAAGAGCCAGAGAATGGACCACAAACACCCAAGAGGAAGTTGCTGAATCATTAAAAACATACAGGGGGGTGAATGGGATTGGTATGTGGAGCGAAACCTACAACCTGGTGACTAGTCTACTCCATGAATTACTCCCTATGTATTTCACGTGTGTTTAGACTCCTCCCTGCTCTTGTTATCTTCAGGTCAGGCTTCCCATGCCTCTTAAAGTGGAGGCATGGGAAGGGTCATAGACGAGCTCCAGCTGGAGAGCCTGAGCACTCCAGTACTCATCTATTGGCTTCAGACAGAGGTCTGCAGAGCCCATCTCAGCAGCTTACTGCATCGCAGAGCCAAGGAAAGTAGAGCAGGCAGGTTCCAGGGCCCCTGCTGAAGGATCTGATATTGGGGCTGGGAGACTTGCCAGCCTGGGGAGCACAGGGTAAACCACAGCAGGGCCTTCCCCATGCCTACTCTGGCCCACCCAGCAGGTGCTTCACACCAGCCTAGGCAGCAACAGGCAAAGCAGTCCCCCAGACCCAACACCAGAGCAATAGTCATGGCTCTCCCTGCCCAAAGGTATAAAAGGCACAGAGCTGGGCCTAAGTCACACAACCAACAGGGTAAATGAAGTTCTCACACCTGCAAAGATGGAGGTCAAGCAGACCATCCTTTGCAGGTTTTGCTCTTAACAGACAGGAAACCTCCAGCACAATCTGCGAAGCTCTGCTTTCTTAGGGTTACCAGAGCTTTCACATACCATCCACCCCCCAGCCGACACACATTGCCAAGTGTCACCTCTGACCCAGGAGCCCGCCCTGCAAACCTCTCTGCTTGCAACTCTTCACACACAGGTTGTTGCTAACTGGTGAGTGGAAGATTTTTCATTCTGGCTTCACAGGATCTCAATGACTATGAAAGTCTTGAAGCTCACCTCCTTCTAAAAGTAGAATCAAATCCAGGGAGCCCTACCCTAACTTATCTTCTTTATAGTAAGTGGACAGAGAGACAACCTAATAGGAGCTGTGCTAACGACACTGTTGCCCCCAACCAGCTCCACAGACCAAGCCAACTACTTAATCTGTCTGGCCTCAGTTTCCTCATCTACAAAATGGGCAGGTCAGAGTCTCTACTTGGAGAAGCCACAAGAGGCTTGCAGGAGCCCAGGCTAGGGTTCTAAATCCCAGCTCTGCCCTGTGCAAGCAGATCGTGCATGAGTTAGTGATCTTAAGGAAGGAACAGAACTCCAGCCCTGCCAGAGTAGCACTACCATGTCCCACCCGCAGCTACTTGTTACGGCTTTTTCTTGCTTGCTCTAAACTATGCTCCAAGTCTTTTTCTCTTTTTCTGTGTCCCAGACTCCAGTGGCCAGAGCCTGCCATTGCCTGGAGGCCAGCACACGCTTTTCTTCCCTTGGAATGAAGGCACAGCACCAGCTTTTCCTTCGGTTTCTATTTAAAGAACCCGCCTACCAGGCAAGGTGGTTTAAGATCAACAGCCGCTTTCTTATTCAGCTGCACTTGTGTCCCTTATAGACCTAGGTCTATAAGAACATCTTGCCTCCCCGGCAGGACACTCATCCTACAGAAGTTTAGAAACTTTGGGGAAACACTGCCAACCTCAGAACACCCAGTCTGATGCTTTTGTGTAGTGCTTTTAAATCGGCTTCCCCAGGTGTCAAATGAAATGACTGAGCCAGGTGTCTTAGACACCTTCCCCCCTTCCCGACCCACTGTAAGGTCCTGAGGTTCATCTCAGGCTACGGTCATCCACAGAGCAACAAGCCATCTCCACACACACAGTGACAGACCAAAATGTAACATCACCACACACCAGGGAAACCTAGGCTCAGGAAGCAGAGAAGCTGGCTCTGACTACACTCGCCAAGAGAAAAGTCTCTGTAATAGCATCAGAGAGGTGCAGACAATGACACTTGTGCCCTGTGTATTCCCGATGAAACTGGGTCTTTTTTTTTTTTAATTGAGCCGCCAGCACTCCCAACCATTGATAATTTCCTCTCACTCATTACGAAGCTTTCATGAATCAGAATTAACCACAGCAAATGGAACCCTAGGGAAACCACTACAGGACTAACCTGCGTTCTCGACCTTGCTGGGAAAAGCTGGCGACACACTCACTCTTTCTTCAGGCTCCATACTCGGAACTATGTCTTCCCTGGCCACGGCCCTCGTTTGGGTCACGCAGGGAGGAAGCGCCGCCCAGCTCGCCTGCAGTCAGAGTCTTGGATCTTGAGCGGCTGCCTCCCCCAAGGTGTTACAAATCCAGCAGCCACTTGCTCCTGCTCATTCATTCTCCTTCCTCTCCACCCACCCACCACGGGCAGCCAGGCAGGAACAGAGCTGCAGCTGAGTCACCGAGGCCAGGGACAGCACTGGCTGGCATAAACACGGAGGCGGGCACCTCGTGCCTCTGGAGCCGAACTCATCTGTTCTTTTGGAACTGTGGGGCTGTTTGCCTCTCTCCAGCCAGGAAGCCAGAAACCCCGCCCTCTCTCCCTCCCCACTAGCTGGTGTAGAAGAAATCGCTCAATGCATTTTGCCCTGAAGTCAGTCCGAGAAGAGAGCCCATCTTTGGCAGAGAAACGAGAGCCACCGCCTCCTCTCTTTCCTCACCTGCTCAGTACCACTTTTCAAGTATTTTTATTTATTTTTGTCTTATTTGAAAGGCTGCAATGATCAAGTTGGGCCAGGCTGAAACCGGAAGCCAGGAGCTTCACCTGAGTTTCCTCGGTGGGTGGCAGGGGTCCAAGTACTTTGGATTGTCAGCCTCTGCTTTCGCAGATAAATCAGCAGGAAGCTAGACCAGAAGCAGAGTGGCCTGGACATGAACAGGTGCTGCACATCAAGCAGTAACTTGATGTGCTATGCCACAATGCCAGACCCTGTCAAACAAAAAGCTTTTTAAAAAGAAATCTCCATATCCTTCTTTCCTCATACAGCCTGTAGTCAATGCTCTATAAATCTTGGTAAGGGGAGATATACTGTGAAACGGCCAGAGCTCAAGCTGTAGGACTCTCACTTTCACAAGTCCCTTCCAAGCCCCTAGGAAGGACTCTACCAATGTGTTTACATGTTTTTCTGCAATCCCATGTATTTTTTTTAAAGATTTATTTACTTTATTACAAAGTCAGATATACAGAGAGGAGGAGAGACAGAGAGGAAGATCTTCCGTCCGATGATTCACTCCCCAAGTGAGCCGCAATGGCCGGTGCGCGCCGATCCAAAGCCAGGAACCAGGAACCTCTTCCGGGTCTCCCACGCGGGTGCAGGGTCCCAAAGCTTTGGGCCGACCTCGACTGCTTTCCCAGGCCACAAACAGGGAGCTGGATGGGAAGTGGAGCTGCCAGGATTAGAACCGGCGCCCATATGGGATCCCGGTGCGTTCAAGGCAAGGACTTTATCCACTAGGCCATGGCGCCAGGCCCAATCCCATGTATTTTTAAAGGATGCACAAATTATATAAATATTACCTGTCCTTAGCAAAAAGAAGTAATGCTGTGTTACACTGCTGCCTATAGGGCTGACAGCACATCTTGGCATCAGTCTGAGTTCTGGCTGCTCCACTTCTGATCTAGCTTCCTTCTAACGGCCTGGGAAAGCAGTGGAGGATGGCCCATGTGCTTGGGCCTCTCCTACCCGCATGGGAGCTCCAGAAGAAGGTCCTGGCTTTAGCCCAGCCCAGTCCTGACCACTGTAATCATCTGGGAAATGAATCAATGGATGGAAAAATCTCTGTCTCTCCTTCTCTGTCACTCTGTCTTTTAAAAAAGGAAAAAGAACAATTCACAAGCCATCTTCACCAGTCATCCTAACAGGAGTCCTGGCTTTGACTAAAACTGTTTTCATTCTAATCAATCACAATTTAGCAGCTGCAAAAATTGGATTAGGTTAAAGAACACAAACCCCATTCATTGGGTACTTAGCCCGAATTTGTGCTTGGCACTCTGCTTTAAGAGAAAAAAAAAAAAGCCACAATGATTTCACCATTATTACCTCCACTGAACAGATGCTTACATTGCACAGAACAAACAGATTCTCAGAAATAGATATCCGCATCATACCACACACACACAAGTCACCATGGGTTCCCTAAAAGAGAAATGCAATGCACACCTACTTAGGTACCCACCCGTCAGGTACAACAACCCTAGAAGGTAAACTGACCTCTCTCCATTTAGCCAATGAGGCCTTAAGGAGTCAAAGGCCCTTCCAGTTCACATAAACAGTAAGAGGCAAGGTCAAACTTCAAACCCACACCTGCCTAAGTCCGAAGTGTGGGCTTGTCCTCAGCGGCCACGCTTCGGTCAGTAGTCAGAGGTTCTCCAGACCCTCTAAAACAGCTGAGGAAAATGCTCACCTGAAAGTGGGAAACCACTGGAGACACAGAGGTCAGCTCACGCTCCAAAGGGGCGTGGAGGAACGGCAAGTGGCACAGCTTACTCATGAGTTGTAGAGTATATTGTTGGCTCACCAAGACACACCTTAGCAAGGCTTGATGACAGCTCTCTGGGAGCCAGCAGAGGCCACAGAGAGGCTGCAGCCCTTTCGCCCTGCCTCCAGCTCCCTTCCTTGTTGCTACATCATCTCGCGGAAGCCCAGCTCTCCTCTCACTGTCTTCCTCCACACACCCTCCCTGGCTCCTCAGTGCTGATGTTTCCTTATTGCTCAACACTTCCCAGTACTCTTGACATGTACAATGCTCACCCGTCCACCTGCTCCTTTCCTATCCCTGGACTTGGGGCTCCGGCTGTCCTCCTCCCTATGTGTCCATCTTCCAATACCCTTTCTCAGCTAAGCAGCCCATGCTGACCACAGATGGCCACTTATTTCTTCCTTTCTCAATTCTCTCATCACTGAAGACTCATACTTCTCTTACAGCAATGACACTTCCCAACATGTCTTTGCATCTTTTCCAAAAATCACTGAAGAGTTGCAGTGTTACGGAACAATACAAACCAAAAGCCATTTCTCCTCCAATTCAACATCAATACCAGAAGCAACTTGAGCAGTTTCCTGTATGTCCTTTCTGGTGTCTGCATTTATGTTATTTCATGCAGAAGATGATACTGTGGTATACCAGGCTGGCATTCCATACAGGAGTACTGTGTTATTTATTTATTTATTTATTTATTTATTTAGATTTATTTACCTTTATTGGAAAGGCAGATATACAGAGAGGAGGAGAAACAGAGAGGAAGATCCTCCATCCTATGGTTCACTCCCCAAGCGGCCACAATGGCTGGAGCTCAGCCAATCCAAAGCCAGGAGCCAGGAGTTCTTCCAGGTCTCCCACATGAGTGCAGGGTCCCAAAGTTTTGGGCCTCCTCGACTGCTTTCCCAGGCCTCAAGCAATGAGCTGGATGGGAAGTGGAGCTGCCAGGATTAGAACTGATGCCCATATGGGATCCTGGTGCATTCAAGGCAAGGACTTTAGCCACTAGGCCACCGCGCTGGGCCCATGGAATACTGGGTTTAAGTCCTAGCTGCTCTGATCCAACTCCCTGCTAATGCACTTGAGGAGGTTAGCAAAGAATGGCCCAAGTGCTTAAGCCCCTAAGCCCAGTGAGAAACCTGGAGGAAGCTCCTGACTTAGTACTGGCCCAGCTCCACCGCTGTGGCCATTTGGGGAGTGAATCAGTGAATGAAAGATCTTTGTGTCTCCTCTCTTGTTAATTGGGCCTTTCAAATACAAATAAAATAATCTTCCAAAAAAATGTTTTAAAGTATGCACACATCTTTTAATTAAAGATTTACATATTTTTATTGGAAAGTCAGATATACAGAGAGGAAGACCTTCTGTCCGATGATTCACTCCCTAAGTGACTGCAATGGCCAGAGCTGAACCAACCTGAAGCCAGGAGCCAGGAGCTTCTTCTGGGTCTCCCACACGGGTGCAGGGTTTCAAGGTTTCGGGCCATCCTTGACTGCTTTCCCAGGCCACAAGCAGGGAGCTGGATGGGAAATCCGGCTGCTGGGATTAGAACCAGCACCCAAATGGAATCCCAGCATGTGCAAGGTGAAGACTTTAACCACTAGGTTACCATGTCGTGCCAATGCACACATCGTTTTGGAAAAATTTTAAATACGATGAAATTACATGTATGATCTACATTTACATGTCTTGGTCTTCTCCATATTTACAGGCAAGTATGTCAGAGGCAGCCCGTTCCATACACAGCTCCCCCTAAAATTCCTAGACCAGCCCTTTGAGATAACCCAGAAGTCCATGCCCTGTGCCAATATGCCAATTTACCTAATCTGTACCTGAGATTTTAAATGAATGACTTGGAAACCACTGTATCTTAAAAACTAATTTTATTTGTGCTACACAGATTTTAGAAATTCAGTTAACATTTACAAATAGAAAAAAACATTTTAAAAATCCAGTCCATCTTAGAAAAACAAACTATGCGGCAGCACTAGACCCCCTATTCCCCACCACTCCCTACTGATTCCCAGAGTTGAGAGGGAATGTCTGATGGTATTTGTCATCACTCCCACATTTCTAATTTTTTTTTTTACAGTAGAGAATCCCTTTGTATCCATGTTTCAGCCAGGATTGTGAAAACAAAAGATAAACAGAGGAGTCTGGCTGTTTCAAAAAGCACATCGGAGAGTGTAAACACAGGCTGCTTCCTTGTTATCTGGTACGTATCTGCAGGCATCCGAGGCCCTGGTCTTGCACCAACAGCACTATTCTGGAGAAGACCTATCTTTTGAAAGATTTTTTGTTTTAAATTAAGAGAATGATTGAAAGAGAGTGCATGACATTAGTACTCGCTCACTCATGTAGCAAATATTTGAGAGCTAACTGCATGCCAAGCCCACAGTGTCTCACACCTGGAAGGTGAGTAACCAGGAAGAGGGAGAGGTGTGTAGCAGCTTAGTCTGTACCCTGTAAAGGTAAACGACAGGACAGAGTTTTGTTCCGATTTCGAGATCTGTGAATGGCAGCAATTCTTTTAAGCAAGAGTCGTATCTATTTTGTCTCAATCTATTATGTCAGCTTGAGATCTGTTTTAATGCCGAGGATAACTTTTGCTTTCCAGAAATCACAGCATGAAGTTTTAAGGGTGGCCATGTGGCGTGACTGTTAAAAGTCACTGGAACACTACATCCTCTACTGAGTGCCTGTGTTCGAGTCCCGGTGCTGCTTCTGACCCCATTTCCTACTAATGCGCTCCCTGAAAGAACAGCTCAGGCACTTAGTCTCTGCCACCCACACAGGGGATCTGAATCGAGTTCTAAGCTGCTGGCTTCAGCCTGGCCTAGCCCCAACTGTTGCCAACATTTGGGGAGTGAACCAGTGAACTGAAGGTATCTCTGCTCGTCTCTGCTTCTCTCTCTCCGTTTCAAATAAACAAAAATAAATACTTATTTTAAAAAGAGTTCTAGGGTTGGAACCAGAGCCAGTGTCATGACACAGTGAGGTAAGCTGTTGCTGTGACACCAACACCCCAGATCAGAGCACCAGGTTGAGTTTCGGTTGCTCCACTTCTGATCCAGCTCCCTGCCAAGTCAACTGAAAAGGCAGCAGAAGACGGCCAATGCTTGAGTTCTTGACACCCTAGATGGAGTTCTTGTCTCCTGCTTTCAATCTAGCCCAAGCCGTTATTGCAGCCATCTGGGGAGTGACCTAGCAAGCAGATGGAAGATTCATTCTCATTCTCATTCTCATTCTCATTCTCATTCTCATTCTCATTCTCATTCTCATTCTCATTCTCATTCTCATTCTCATTCTCATTCTCTCTCTCTCTCTCTCTCTCTCTCTCTCTCTCTCTCTCCTCTGCTGTCTCTCCTCTATCACTCTGCCTTTCAAATAAATAAAATAAATCTTTTTTAAAAGTCTCAGGGCTGAAAGATAAGACAATTGAGACTTAAAAGGAGTTAAAGAGTTAAGAGAATTGCTTGAAGTCACTGAAATATGAATTAACACTAGGTTCCTGAAAACAAAGATTAAAATTAAAAAAAAAACTCATATATTGTTTTAACTTGTATTTCCTGTCTTAAACAAAATCTATCTTCCCACGTGACTAATTTCACAAACATGAAAAACATGGGAATCCCTGTGCGCTGTCAAAAGACATTACAAAATAATCCAGTAATATTAGCCTGGACTTGAGTATGAAAATCCACCTGGGGAAGAGGCCATGTGAAGATTCATACTGAGCTGGAGAGCCAGTGATGCAGCTGAAGGCCAAGTATACCCAAAACTGCTGGCACAGGCAAGTGTGGCAATGCAGCTGGGAGAGTTACTGCTGGGGTCTCAGCATCCTCTACTGGAATTCCTTGGAGTTCCCACCTCTGCTTCCAATTCAGCTTCCTGCTAATGCACACCCTTGGAGGCAGCAGGTGGTTCTAGTTACCTGGGTCCATGTCATCTATTTGAGAAACCCAGATGATGGGAATTCCTGGCTCCTGGTCCAGCCTAGCTGTCTGGGCATTTGGGTCATGAACCAGTGATAAAAGATAGATCTTTCTCTCATTTGGCCTTTTAAATATATAAAAATAAGTTCATAGAAAATGTATGTTATCTTTATTTAAAAAAAAAATCAAACAAGTAGAGCTGCTGGCAGCCACCACAAAGAAAGAACTGGGAAGACATGGAATGGAAACAACCCTGCTGACATCTTGATTTTGGACTTCAGACTGCCAGAATTGTAAGAGAATAAGTTTCTTTAATTTTAAACCATTAAATTTTGTTATGGCAACTCCAAAAAAATTCTATTAGTTTAGCAGCTTTGGCTGACTACCAACCCAATTAGTCAACAGGGTGAGGAAGCTCTAGAGACTGCTGGGAACTTAAGCCTCAGTAGCAGAGAGCCCAAAACAAGGGAGGTAAAATAATTTTCAATTTTGGGCCAATCAGTCCCCATCAAGATATTGTGACCACTTCTGGGAACCAGCCCTGCAGGCCAGAGCAGAAGGCTGGGCCAAGCCTAAGAGAGGCAGGCCAGCACAGCCAAACACTTCTCAGGCACCAAGCCATATCACTGGAGGAACCAGAATGCTGCAGGCTGGGGAGACTCCAGGCAACCACCGCAATCATCTCTGAAGGACTACGAAGAAGCAGAGGGATCCCATTTGCCCTCAGAGGGCCAGGATGGGCTAAGTTCAGTGGTGGAGGCACGTGTTTCATGGAACCAAGCATGAACAAGGTCACAGAGAGGTCTGTGACGACGTCAAACTGGTTGGATGTTTCCTGTTGGTACAAATCCTCAGGCTTGGGTCAAAAGAAAAACATCTGGCAAGAATCCGGGTAATAAAAGAATGCAAAGGCAAGGCCAGCAATCTGCCAAGATAACAACTGTATGGTGCTCTCCAACTCTGCCAGTCTGCAGATCTATGAAACACACCATTTGGCAATTATGCAAGTCAAAAGAGGCCTGGGTTACTTGGGTAGGATGAACAGCCCCTGGACCAAGGCCCTGATCAGTGTGACTGCTGGCTATGATAATTATATAAATGCATGACTGAGAGCCTGTGGCTGTCTCCCTAGTACCTGGCATAAAATGAGGCTGCTTTAGGTCTTAAAAGACCTTTATCTGAGTGAACTTCAATAGCTTGTGGGAAAAAGGAGTGAAGCGGTTAAGTTTAGAGTAGATGCTTACCCTAGCAGTGAAGACACACATCCCACATCAGAGTGCCCAGTTTCCTCCACAGCTCTAGCCCCCAGCTTCCCACCAGTGCAGTCCAGGGAGGTAGTGGTGATAGCTCAAACAGATGGGTTCTTGCCACCCACGTGGAATATCCGGACTCAACTCCAAGCTTCTGACTCGGGCCTTGCTGCAGTAAGCATTCACAGAGTAATCCAGCAGAAGGGAGTTCTTCTCTGTCCGTATGCCTGTTTTTCTCTTTCTCACCCTCATATATTTTTGCCTACCAAAATTATTTTAAAGTTTATTTTGGTGCTAAAAATTTGAAAGCCATGCAGTCTTTCTTTCATATCAAGCATTTTTCATGAACTTATAAAGTGTTTTCTTTTATCATTTTTTAATTATTAAGGACTTATTTATATTTATTGGAAAGGCAGATTTACAGAGAGGAGAGACAGAGAGAAAGAGCTTCCATCTGCTGATTCACTCCCCAAACAGTTAAAACAGCCAAAGCTGGGAGAATCAAGATGGCGGAATAGGGTAAGGACACATTTAAATGGACGGAAAAACATTTAATCAAGATGAAGCAGAGAGGACACATTGCAGGAAATAGGAAAGGACAGAACAGCAGCAGAGGGGTACCTGGAGACTGACCGACACAGCAAAGCTGTGGACACAATGGTGTGGTGTTGCGGTGACTGATACTCCAGCAGCATTCAGCTAACGACAATCTGAACTCCACCAGCAGCTGGAACTCCACCAGCAACCAGGTGGGAAGGGACTTTCACTGGGAGCTTGGGAGGTGAACCCAGACAAAGAACTGCCATCCTGCTGGTCCGTTTGATTTGACCAGGAGCAGAGACAGAGCAGCAGATCCCAGATGGGCAGTGCGAGAACAGGGTGGATTTTACAGCCCAATCAGCCCTCTAGAGCTGAATTGGGCACCATTTTGTGTAAGGAGGCAAAGGCAAGGGAAAGGACTGAGCATACGCTGAGCTAGGAGTGAACTCATTTCCGACTCAGTGAACTGCATCAACGTGGCATCCTATAGGTTCCACCCAAGACAGGTCTGGGTAGCCCTCAGACCTGATGACCAGCAGATCAAGAACTCTAGTAGTAGTATGTCAGGCACCATTTTGTACAGTGTGGCAATAGCTTTAGGACAGCAGGGGACAACAGTGAACTGCGCATGTGCTGAGCTCATGAGAACTCACTGAGTTCCGTGGATTGCACTGGTCCCGCAGGAAAATAATACAGACTGTGGCATCGTACCGGCCAAAATAGGTCCGTGTGGCACCCAGACCTAACATCCAACAGGTTCTGACAAGCACCTGTTGGATGTTAGGTCAGCACCACCAACAACCTAGCTATATAGGACACCTGGTGTCTCCCTAATCCTGGGACCTGCTCCAACCGGAAGTGGGAGAAAGTTTGCAGAGACAATGGTACAGCCTCAGCACGGTATCACAGGAGGTGGAGAGTGGTGAGCCAGGAGCTGGGGCTGTGGAGACCATGGTGGAAATCTAACATAAGAACCCAGACTGGGAACTCACTGGAGGGAGTGGCAGAAGTGGCTGCAAGGAAAAAGTTGTGTACCAACTGCAATAAGTAAAATCACATTGTAGACCAGTGGGTGACACAGCTTAGAAACCTGCCCCAAGGAGAAGACTCTGCTAACCAGAAGCACAATGACCAAGAGCAAAAGAAGAGACAAAGGCACAATGAATATTACTGAAAACTCCCCTGCAAAGGAGCAAAACCCCATGCCAACCTCAGAGTTCACTGAGGAAGACATCGAGAAAATGGGGGACACAGAATCCATAAAACTCATTTTAAAGCTTCTGATAAAAAATGAGAAACACATACAAGAGTTCAAAGAATTTAAGCGAGCAATAAAACAAATCAAGACTGGTATATCAGAAATTAAGAACACAGTAGAGCAAATTAAGAGTACAGTGGAGAGTCTCCAAAATACAATGAAGCAAGCAGCAGAAAGAATCTCAGAATTGGAAGATATTTCCTGTCATCAGGGGGAAGCAAACAAAAAGCTGGAAGCAGAGCTGGATCAGGCCAAAAAAAGTATTCAAGAATTGAAAGACACTATTAAGAGGCCAAATATAAGAGTTATGGAAGTCCCAGAAGGTGCAGAAAGGGAAGCTGAGTTTGCAAATGTATTTAATGAAATAATACAAGAAAATTTCCCGAATCTAGAGAAAGAATTGGGAAACAACATCCAGAAGGGGCACAGAACTCCCAACAGGCTTGATCAAAAGCGATCTTCACCAAGACACATGATCATCAAACTCTCTTCAATTGAACATAAGGAAAAGATCCTTAAATGTCCTCATGAAAAAATCAACTGACATAAAGGAATGCCAATTAAACTCACAGGAGACCTCTCACAGGAAACCCTACAGGCCAGAAGAGAATAGAGTGACATATTCCAGATTCTAAAAGCAAAAAATTGTCGGCCTAGGATAACACATCCAGCAAAGCTTTCTTTTGTCTTTGAAAATGAAATAAAATTCTTCCACAGTCAAGAAAAGTTAAAAGAATTTGCCTCTTCCAAACCTGCCCTACAAATGATATTTCAAGATGTTCTCTTGACAGAGAAGAGGAATAGCACCTACCAAAACCAAAGGCAAATGGGAAGAACATCCCAGTAAAATGACAACAGAAGACTAAACCAATGAACAACCCATTCCTAAAATGACAGGACCAAAGTACCATCCACATTATTAAACTCTGAATGTAAATGGCTTAAGCTAAATCAAATGTCATAGATTAGTAGACTGGATTAAAAAACAAAACCCATCTATTTATTGTCTAGAAAAAGACACTTCACCAACCAAAATCAGCAGAAACTATATCACATGGGTTTTGCTGTTTTCTGTTAGTTTCACCTCTTCAAAACACTTTCTTCTGATTAAATCATTCAATGACTCGTAGATCATACAGTAGCATCATTTTCTTCAAGAAGGTTCTTGATTTTCATTTCTTCAGCTACACGTTAGTCATTTAGTACCATGTTATTTAAATTCATGGTGTTGTTAATTTCTTTTTTCTCCCTGATGCTGATTTTGTTTTGTGGCTCTTCATTCAAGGTTATGTATAGTAACTGTGTAATGGAGACTGTCATATCTAGTAACACGTCATTTAACTTTATGGCATTGTAAATTCCTATTTTTCTTTCTATTGTTGATTTTGTATTATAACTTTTCATTTGAGGGGATGTACAGTAGCTGTGAAATGGAGACTAACATCCAGATGTGAGGATACAATGTAGTATGCATTTCTGCTTCCAGACAAAGATGGACTTACAATGAAACTGTTCACTGTATCTTGACAATAGGATGCTGGACTCTCTGCCATTGTCCATGCCCGCAATGATGGACATATGACTGTGTATGAAGAACTACATTTTAGTAAAGATATAAAGGAAGTTGGTGGTGGGGGAATTGGGGAGGGGATAAGGGAAATGCCAGGAGCCTATGGAACTGTATCATAAAATGATAATAATAATAATAATAAAATATAAAAAAAGAAACAGAAAAAAAAAAACAGCCAAAGCTGAGCCAATCCAAAACCAGGAGCCGGGAGCCTCCTCTGGGTCTCCCACATGCATACAGGGTCCCAAGGCTTTGGGCCATCCTCTACTGCTTTCCCAGGTCACAAGTAGGGAGCTGGGTGGAAAAGGAGTAGCCAGGACACAAATTGGCGGCCTATGAGATCCCAGAGCTTGCAAAGAGAGGATTAACCAGTTAAGTTATGGGACTGGGCCTGTTTTTATAATTATTAAGTATCACACATGCACTCCTCAGTTAGACACCTTGGAAGTCCAGGAGCAAGACACTGGCAGACTTGATGCTTGCTGAGAGCTGATTCTCTCAGGTGACATCACCAAGCTGCATCCTCACATGATGGGAGGGACAAAGAAGCACCCTCAAGCCTCTTTCATGAGGACACTGCCCTACCCAGGAGGACTCTGCTCCTCAAGCTTCCTCCCCTCAACATAATGTCCACTAAGGCCAGTGTCCCGTAACAAACCACTGGGACTCCAGGAAAAACTCAGTCATCATTTCCCACCTTTCTCCTGCTGTAACTGCTCAAGATGTTTGCAGGTACCAGCAGCACCTCTAACATTGCTATACCATCAACACAAGGTACTATCATCTTAGGAAACTGAAGCCGAAATCCATGCATTACAGAGAGATGAAGGATTCCTACGAAATGTCTCCTCTCTGAGCCTCAACAACTGCATCTGTGAAATGGGGAAAAGGTTGAAGCTGACATCGTTCCAGCTCTGACATCCCACAGATGGAGGTTACTAGGTCCTTTGTTCTCAGTATCGCCCTCCACACAGAACAAGTGGTAAGCAGGGAGGCTGGGGACTCTAGTCCCAGCACAGGGATGACACAGCTGGTAACTTTGCCACAGTGTAAGGTGGGAGATGCCAGAGGAGGAAGCCAAGAGCAGGACCAAGATTGGCATATGAGCTCATTCACAGGTGTGCAGTGAGGAGTGAGTGGCCAACATAAGCTTGACTTAGCATTTTACTCTACAAACTGAGACATGCCAGCTGTGCCCAGCAGCCAGGGCCATCCAAGAGGTGTTCACACAGAGACATAAAGCTATGCATGAGGGAGGGCATTTGAGTGGCCTAGTCACATTCCAAAGGGAGGGGCCTCCCTTGAACCGTACCCCACCAGGGTCTCCTGAAGAGCAAAGTCCCCTCCCTGAAGGCCCTCCCCGAAGGCCCTCCCCTCTCCTTGAGTCTTCTGGCCGTAGACCTAAGAACCCAGGGACTCCGAGGCCCAACAGCTCAGTGATGGAGAGGCTGCCAGGGGCCCGACGGACTCCGTTCTTCCCCAGCCCAGCACCCACTACAGCCCAGAGCAGGGGACCACTTCACCACCTTGCTGGGGACAGGACTCAGGACACTCAGTCAGGGTGGGGCTCTCTGCCTACCTCATCTCTAGAATGGGGCAACCTGGCATGGCTTTGGGAACCTCCACCCAAACAAGCTTCCTCTTCAATTTCCTGGCAATGCCCATTCAGGAAGGGAGGCCAGTTCAGGGAACAGACAGGAAGAATGTACCTGACCCCCGGTGCCCCAGGCCTGGGCTTTCCAGTAAATACATCACTGACTGCAGGGTCTGCCGTTACTCTAGCATTGTCCTCTTCAGTTTGGTGCAGGCACAGTAAGATGGGAGAGAGGAGGGGACAGAGAAAGGCCACAGCAACCTCAGCAAGAAGAGTGTTGAGTCTGGAGTCAGACTGGGTGTTAATCGCAATCTGGCATGTGGCTCTGTCAAATGCCTTCTGCATGGTGCCAATGTCACGGGGGTGGGTAAATGGGGCAGATGCTTTGATTCAGCTTCCTTATCTCTCAAGAAGCCATGCAGCTCCTCACCTCCCTAATAAAGGGACCCCCTATATCAGCTGCCAGACTTCTGCAAAGCTGGGAAGTGGGTAGTGAGCCACATAAAGGGGAGGCATCCATAACAGGAACGCTGACAAACTGACGACACATCACATCATATCAAATGACATTCCAGGCACTCTGCAGACATTAGCTCATACCTTATTACACTCCCAGCAGGTATTATTATTTCCATTTGACATAGAGGAAACTGAGGCTTAGATAAATTAAGGCTACAAGCTGAGTATGGATGGAATCAAAGGCTGGATCATGGAGCAGGCAACGTAGTATAGTGAGCAAAGCCACTCTCTGCAACACCAACATCCCATACTGGCACTGGCTTGATTCCTGGCTGCTCTATATCCAATTTAGCTCCATGCTAATGCTCCTAGGAAAGCAGTGGAGGATGATCCAAGTCCTTGGATTCCTGCACTCACGTGGGAGGCGGAGCTGAAGCTCCTGCATCATGGGTTCCACCTGGCTCAGCCATGGCTGTTGTGGTCATTTTGAGGAATAAACTAGAAGATGGAAAATCTCTCTCTCTCTAACTCTGCTTTTCAAATAAATCTTTCAAAGAAAAGGTTAGATCATTCTCCCTGAAGACAACATGCCCAAATCAATTCCTTACATTTCCAAGGCAAGAAGAAAACTTGGGACACAGGATGAGAGCTTAAGAGTACAGGCTATTTCTATTAGGGTCTCCATCCTCTAGAAGTCAGCAGTTCTCCTCCCAAGGCTCAGGACTGTGGCATGGGCACTGGCTGGAAACCAGCACGCTGCTGGTCATCTTTACCCCAGAACACCTCCTACCTTTGTAGAAGGCCATGAAGGGAAACAGGGGTGGGGGGTAAAGCCTCCTGACCGTGCACGAGCCACCTCTCCAGCTCCTCCTGCTCTGGAGATGGCTGCACACCACTGACTCCAAATTACACATTGAAACTGCTATTCTTGATTCACACTCAATCCCCCAGCACCAAATCATGTCAGCGGAGAGACACACAGACAGCAGGGAGCGAGCTCAGTGAGTCCTTTTCTCTGCTAGTGATGGTATCTGATGCATGCTAAATGCCTCCTTGCAATTCCTCAAGTGTCCATTAATCAGTGAACCAGGAGCGCAGAGGGCACCAGGGGAAAAAAGTGCCAGTGCAGGGGAAAAAAAAATCAAACTGTGTACGGCTTCCTCAGGAATGCACCAAGGTAGCAGGAATAACAACCCGGTCACTGAGACTCTGGGTTCACTGAACACAAAGGAGGATATTCAAAGGGCCTTTACCTCAAAAGGGGCAAAATCCACTTCTCCTCAGCCTCATATGGAACTCCTGCTGGGCCAAAAAGAATTAACAGAGAAACTTGGAAACATCATTTGCCCTTGGCAAGCAGCAGTTCCCCCTTCCTGCTCTGCACTCTGACCAGCCCTTCCCAAGTTTACAAGATCAAACAGGACACTGGCCAGTTTTGCAGCCTCTTGGGCCTTTTCTTGCAAACGCACAGACATGCTCGCTGGGGGAAGCTCACGCCCAGGGCTGCCTCTCCAGTGCTGCCCCACTCCCTGAGGCTCCAGATCCCTAACTCCAACAACCTGTAGGACATCATCCTCCAGGTACCATTGAACCAGCACCTTCCAAGACAAAACTCTTTCCATCCTCCCATCTCAGTAGCCCCCATGTAGCAGTTTTAAACCAGGGGCATACAGAAAAGTGGCAGTAGAATTTCTGTTGTCACAACAGCTGAAGGGGACAAGCCATGACTGAGCACCAAGCCCAGGAGACTTAGTAACACTGCGCTGCACAAGGAAACCCTGTCCCTCCCAAAATGCCAACAGCAACCCCATTTGCAGTGCTGAAAGTCATCCTACCTCTTAACCCCACCCCCCACAGGACCTGATCAAGTATACATCTCATGTCGCAGTCAACGCCATCTTTTCACCCCATAGCCACTCTCAACGGGATACCTACATTTGTCCCCAAGATCATTCTCCCATCCCTGAACCCAGTCAGGCATTCCCAATTCACTTTCCACAATCTCACCCACCCCACAGCCACCTGTAAGAGTCACAGACCTACAAATTCTGCTGCTGCTTGCCTTAAAATCCTCCACAAGCTGCCCACATCTGCTGGATAACGACTAAGCAAAGGACTGCAAACGCCGCCTTTTATCCACCCCGAGCTCAGGGTGCACCAGCCCCACAGCACCCCCACGCTCCAAGTGTGTCTCAGCACCCTTGCACACGCTGTCCTCTTTTCCTGAAGGCTATGACTCTCTTTCTACGGCTAATTTCTTTTTTTAAGATTTATTTATTTTCCTGCAAAGTCAGATATACAGAGAGGAGGAGAGACAGAGAGGAAGATCTTCCGTCCGATGATTCACTCCCCAAGTGAGCCGCAACAGCCGGTGCTGCACTGATCCGAAGCCGGGAACCAGGAACCTCTTCCGGGTCTCCCACACGGGTGCAGGGTTCCAATGCATTGGGCCATCCTCGACTGCTTTCCCAGGCCACAAGCAGGGAGCTGGATGGGAAGTGGAGCTGCCAGGATTAGAACCGGCACCCATATGGGATCCCGGGGCGTTCAAGGCGAGGACTTTAGCCACTAGGCCATGGCGCCAGGCCCTACGGCTAATTTCTAATTGTCCTTTACGAGAAGTGTTGCCTCCCCCTAGAAGCCTTCCTTGACACAAGGCTGGATTGAGTTTGACATCGCAACTCTGACTGCTTCATTCTGATCGATGTTGCTGTCTTGCCTCGCCATGGGCTCTGATTCTCCAGTACAGAGCTTGGTATGCCAGAAGGACTCAATGAAGAGCCAAATGAATTCAAATTAAAGCTTATAAAGCACTGACATCTGGCAAAGCATCATCTCACACCACACAATGGCCTAAAGAGATCGACGTTACACTGTCATTTGATGGCAGAAGCCACATCTCTCACTCGGGTTAAAGGAGAGTAGGTAAGGGGCACAGCCGGGTTCTCAGGTGGCAAATGTGTCACTATTTGTCACTACGCCACTCTACATGAAAGGTCATAGAACAATCATCCAGGGTGGGGGTGGCAGCCATCATCCTGTCATCTCCCGACTCACCAGCAGATAGAGCTCTGAAAATTCAAAGCACATCACCCAGGTGCGCAGCATCATTCTCTCTGCCCCCAGTCATGCCATGCACAAACCCCGGAGCCAGGCACACTCCTCTGGTTGGCTGTGCTGTCATGGAAGCAGGCATGCTTGGCTGCAGCACACTGATGGGGTACAGGAGGAGGGCTGGGGGTGAATGGTGGGGTCCACAGTTGCCATGCATTAAGTACACACTGCAGCCTTCAATGAGCCGACCCCAGAGAAGGTGGATCAGAAAAAGCTCCGGTGTGCCTGTGAACGGGAGGCGCTGGCACACAGTCCCACTGTGCCCGGTGAAAGGCTGCTAGTTCCTAATTACTTTCCAAGAGTTTTCACAAGCACCTCACAGATGCCATTGTGATTGGAGAACACAAAGCAATTAGAAACGGGTTTCAGGCTTTATGACTCTTACCCGTGCGTTCCTGTGCGCAAGCACATTTGGCTCTAACGCATGTTTTAAGGTCTTTAAGGAAACGTGCAGTTTAGTGTGGCAAGCCTCGTGGGGAGTACGGGGAGGAGAAAGATGATAAATGCTCATTTCAAGGCTGGGGTGTCAATCACTCCCCACTTCTATGGTGTGTTCAGACGTCACCATGACAACGACCCAAAGACTTCCTTCCTCTCTGGCAAAGACAATAGAAATTTTGACTAGGATCATTCATTTCTTCCCCTCTGACCAATGAAAGGAAAACATCCATGAAATGTTACCAAAAAATCATAGGTGAGGACGACTTTCAGAGCTCACCAATATTTTGGCTCCATTCCGTGGAGCCATGAGATCTGACCTGATACTCTCAAAGCCCACCCTCCCAGCCTCTTATCAACTCCAATGCCACAGACTCCTCTGGAGCTTTCATCAAGCATCACAAAACTAGATAAAAATGCCAAGTCGATTTTGACTGTGATCAAGAACAGGATTTCAGTCATTTTTATTTCGGTCACAAAATTCAAAAAGTCAGATTCATTTTCCTCAAGTGCTTTTAACAAACTCTAGGATGGCATAAGTTCAGACTTGCATCTACAGTGGTCTTTGTACTCTGGTGTGACTTTGCGTTGGTGACTCAACCTCTCAGATTTCGTTTCCTCACTTGGGAACAAAAGTCACAAGGCCTACTTTGGGAGCATTCTGAGCAGCAATGGCGGCTGTAACATAGCTACAGCAAAGCCATCAATAATAGCAGCGAGTATTATTACCCTGCTCACTTTTCCCTGAAAGACTTAAGAAGGGGAGACTTGGCGTGACAGCCTAGCGGCAAAAGTCCTCACCTTGAAAGTGCCGGGATCCCATATGGGCGCTGGTTCTGATCCCAGCAGCCCCACTTCCCATCCAGCTCCCTCCCTGTGGCCTGGGAAAGCAGTCGAGGACGGGCCAAAGCCTTGGGACCCTGCACCCACGTGGGAGACCCGGAAGAGGTTCTGGGCCCCTGGATTCAGATCGGCTCAGCTCTGGCCACTGTGGCCACTTAGGGAGTGAACCAGAGGACAGAGATCTTTCTGTCTCTCCTCCTCTCTAAACATCTGGTTTTGCAATAAAAATAAAAAAATCTTTTTTTAAAAAAAGAATTAAGGATGGAAGGAGCAGATGTTTGGAGCAGCAATTGAGATGTCACTTGGGATATCTACACCCAATACTGGCATGCCTGGTACGAGTCCCAGTTCCCTTTCTAATTTTAGCTTCCTGCAAACTCACACCTAGAGAAGTAGCAGGTGATGGCTCAAGTACTTGGGTCCCTGTCCCTCATGTGGGCGATCTGGATGGAGTTGGGTTCCTGGCTTGGGCCTGGCCCAGTCCCAGCCATTTTAGGCATTTGAAGAGTGAACCAGTGAAAATGACAGTGTCTGTCTCTGTTTTGACTTTGAAATAAATTAAACACAAATGGAAAAACAAGAACTAACAAAGCCCTGTCTACCTGCCCATGAATTGTCTCGGGCACACGCAGGCTCCTCTCCCTCCCCACCTCCAGCTGGCCTCCTTGTTACCTGATTCAGCTCTGCCTGTCACAGTCGTCAGGATCACCCAAAGGATATCCTAACGTCTAACCTTTGCTAGGCCCTGACCTGCATGAACTCCTCCTGGGGAAAAAAAATACAAAAATCAAGCACTTTTAAAGGCCAACACGGAAGAAGAACTAGAAAGCACCAACTTGTAAAGCTGTCAGCTCTGAATCTCTAAACGCATTGTGAAGCCAGTCACGACCTCAGTCTTTGTGAACTGATATGAATTTCTAAATGGAGGAACAAAAGGACGAGAACAGCCAAGAAACTTTCACCAGTGCACGAATCTCTATCGCAGTGTTCATCTGGAGTAGATGGTTTTTTTGTTTGTTTCAGAGGGTTTTGTTCAATCCAGAATACTTTATTCAGCATAAAAATAGGTGGAAGAAAAATATTTGAATAAAAATACAAACAGGTGCCTTCTGACTGGGAGTGGGAAAAACTGGATGATTTCCCAGCTAACCCAGTGTAGGAATCAGGTCTAGGAGAGGGGCCACAAAGGAGAAAAGGGGCCGGGGGAAGAGTGATGACTTTTGCCAAGGGCTGGAGAAGTCTCAAACACTGTACTTTCTGTAGGCCTTTCAATCTATGGTCATCAGTAACGTGTAAAGCAGATAGTAACATTTCTGTTGTGGATTAGGACACCTTCAAAGATTTTTAACTTTACTTGATAGGCAACATAACAGAAAGAGAGCAAAGAAAGAGACTATTCCATCCCCTTTCACTCCCCCAAATGGTTGCAATGGCTAGGGCTGGTCCAGGCTGAAGCCAGGAGCCTGGAATCCCATCCTGGTCTTGGATGTGTGTGCAGGGATCCAAGCACATGGGCGGTATTATGCTGATTTCCCAGGCACATTAGCAGGGAGCTAGATTGAAAATGGAGCAGCTGAGCCTTGCCAGCACCCATATGAGATGCTGGGCACTATACGTAGTGGCTTAATCCACCAGGCCAGAGTGTTGGCCCCTAGGAAACTCCTAAGAGGGCTCAGTGCTGCTCCCCAAAGGCAGAGCCCTTGTGAGTGAGAAGAGCAGGCAGTGAACCCTGCTCTCTGGGATATCTCTCTCTACCATGGTTACCAGGCTGCTCCAGGCCTGCTCATAGCAGTCCCAGGTGATAGTAGGGAGATGGCATGTAAGCTCATGGGGTGGGGCAGGAACTTAGTGGGGCTGCTCCTTCCTTCACTCTCCACTGGCCCCTGCACTGGGAAGGAACCTGGACCCTCCTTGCAGGCAAACACACTCCCTTAGAGTACACAGGCAGGCCTTGAAGCCACCTGCCAGCCCAGTGAAATCCAGGCCACGCTCTGAGTTGCCAACTTAATGTGTAATGGGAAAAAAAACTTGCTTAGTTTAAGCCGCTCACAGGTTGTAAATCCTCAGCTTTCTTCTGATTGCACGACAGCCAATTCTGCCCTGAAACATGCAGCTGGATCTCAATAAATTTCACTTTGCTGATGTATAAATCCTGTTAGGAAAAACATATGCATGTTCCAGTGTGCTCTTAGCACAGGTAGAAAGAAGGGAGTTAGAGTGAGATCTCATTTTGCTAAGGTCTGTAACTTTCATGAGGTGTTTTACTAGGTTTCAAGTGAACTATGAAATGCTGGCATAAGCAATTATATCTGGACAATAAAATGGAACACATTACCTAAGAGCACAGACACTCCACCGCATGGCTTCTTTTCACTCCTATTTGACTTGACACAACTACACCTCACCTTCCCAAATCACCTTGCCCTAACAAATAAAGTTGCACATACCACTGTGATCATCAACAACCTGGTGGTCCTGGGACAGTCCCAGGTGGCAGGAAAGAAGCAAGAGGCTAACAGCAGGAGGCTTCAAGGAGTGGCTCGGTTTTGACATTAGCTCAGTCCATAGACAAACACCTGTAACCTAACTCACTTCCCGGCCCCGCGCACTGTTTTTCTAACAAGTGGCGTAACACATGCATGTGATGATGTTCATTGCACATAACCCATCGGAATACGTATTTTATGAAATAGTTTAGTTTGGGCTCCCTACTTATAAAAAGCAATGCATATCCCTCAGCGACATATGGGGGGAGCGGAGAGCAGACAGCTGATGGGAAAAAAATCACTTCTAGAACTCACTTCCAGCTCCACCAACCAATCAACTGGGAACTAAATATTTAATTTTGTGCTAAACTTAATCCATTTAATTTTAGTGAGAACAAACTAACATAAGCCAAAAGTGTACAAAACCTATATGGGGTTAATCTGTTCTCCTCTAAATTCTACCATTAGCAATTCATTTATTTGAGTAAACAAGGCCCTTCTCAGCATGTGTTTTTCAGGGAGGGAAAGGGTGGTAATAGCTCTATTGAAACAGAACTCTCATGTCAAACAATTTACCCATTTAAAGTGCATAATGCAGCGATCTTTGGGATATTCAGAGTTAATTATCATTCCAACAAATTCCAGAACACTTTCATTGCCCTAAAAAGCAACCCCACACCCTTCAGTCATCACCTCCTCACCCCAAGCCAGCCTTCTTTCTCCACAGATTTTCCTATTCTGGACACTCCACATCACTGGAACATCACATTCGTACTGGCTTGTTTCACTTAGCATGTTTTCTTTCCTTTATTTTTTTTTTGTAGATATATTTATTTTACTTGAAACAGTTAAAGAGTTACAGAGAGTGATAAAGAAAGAGAAAGATCTCCGTCCACGGGTTCACTCCCCCAAATGGCCATAACGACCACAGCTTGGCTGGTCTGAGCCACTTGTCAGGAGCTTCATCTCCCACATAGGTGCAAGGGCCCAAGGACTTGAACCATCCTCTGCTGCTTTCCTAGGCAATTAGCAGGGAGGTGGATCAGAAGAGGAGCAGCTGGGACTAGAAACAGCACCCATTTGGGACGCCAGGATCACAGGTAGAAGATTGGCCTGCTCTGTGACTGTGCCAGCCCTTAGCATGTTTTCAATTCACATCCTTGTTACACCATATGTCAATAATGCTTTCCTCTTTATTGCCAGACGATGTTCCGTTGTGTGAAGGTTATTTGCTCTTCAGGGATATTATGAAAAATGCCATGAACATTTCTATACAAGTTTCTGTGTGGACATATGTTTTCTGCTCTCATGCATGTGTGCCTAGAAGTGAAATTCATGAGTGATATGGTAATTCTGCTTAAAACTTTGAAAACTCGCAAACTAGTTTTCAAAGTGGCCCTACTAGTTTGTATTCCTACATGTAATGTATCAGTTAGTGTTCTGACTTCACCACATCCACACTGGCCCTTGTTCATTCCAGCTTCTTCCTCCTTAGCCACAATTTTATTTTCTGCTATTTCAGACACTCTCTATCAACCACAGTCTGAAAAACACTAAGTGGTAAGTTTCAAACAGTTGCTATAAGTGTATGTGTCCTGTTGTAGACAGTGAGATGAACTACAGCACCATGCTGCTCCATCCCACTGTGAATCATTCCTATAAGCAGCGGGTCCACATTGTGGGTCCATTAGTCACTTAGCAGCCATTTCATTCATCAATTGCACTGCCCTGTCATTATAGTGCTTATGTTCTATGCCCTGGTGCTTTGAACACAGAACGGAACAGTTCTGGTACTTGGAGGAATCCCGCCAGACATCCAAGAACCAAAAGGATCTATAGGGCTTCATGCACCTGCTGGGTTCTACATAGATCTTGTAACGTGTGTGATGTTGCACCTCATTATGGCTCCAATGTGCATTTCTTTGGGCCTTAGGGACCATGTGTGTGCATCTTGTTTGGACCAGCTTGTCTTCTAAACCACAGCCAGCCCTGAATGGACTCCACCTGAATTTAAATGCGGTTTATGAGCTGAACTGTCAGGGCAAATCACTTAACCTTTACCAGCTTTAGTTCTCTTATCTGCAATATGGAGATAATTATACTACCTATTAGAGGAAGTGAGAATTGAGATAAGTCATATAAATATCTGGACTCAAAGTAAACAATTAGCTGGACTTTGATGATTAACACTTCATAGTCCCTGAATTCACTGACATTATTATTCCCATAAGATGAGAGCCTAATATTTAGAATTGAGAAGTTGGGAGCAGGGGGTAAGAAGAGTTCAAAACAGAGGTGGGAAAATTAAAAAAAGAAAAAAGCTATTAGTTTCACAGTCTTGTTTTAGCTGTCTTTGTCAAAAGCCAGCTTAGGTTCAGGGAACTGACATAGTGGTTAAGACCCTGATTGGAAAGTCCCTGCCTTCTTTCAGGGTGTCTGGGAGTATTCCAGAACTGAAGAGGAGCAGACATTTGCCACAGTGGTTAAGATGCCACTAGGGGAGCCTGCATCCCATCTGGGAGTGGCTGGATTGGAGTTCCATCTCTGTTTCCAACCAGGCTTCCTACTAACACATACCCTGGGAAGTAGTAGGTGATAGCTCAAGTAGCTGTCTCCCTGTAACCCATGCAGGAGACCCAGACTGAGTTTCCAGATGCAGTTTAGTGTAGACCCAGTGGCATTCGGGAGTGAACCAGTGAATGGCAGCCCTGTGTCTCAGTATAATTTATGAACGAATGAATGAAAGTCAGCCTAAAGCCTGCTCCTTTACTTTTCCAATACTGATGTAAGTCACTAATTCATGGGTTTAGACCCCTCTATGTTCAGACTGGCTAACTGTTCACAACTACAACTGCAGCCTAAACAGGAAGCAAGTGGGGCTCAGTCTCACTCTATTACTGCAGACTGAACACTGCAGGGCACTGAATGTTAGGGGATCAATAGTTGAAGTGAGTCAAATGGAATGAATGCATGAAAGAGTGAATGCAATGAACAAACGGACAAAGGACACATTTGGGATGTATGCTACGGGTACTGAGTGAGGAACCTCTTCCCCAGAGCACCCTGCTAAAAACCGAAAGCTAGCCTGGGCCTGGCAGCTCAGTAGTTCAGTAGTTTGGTGACTCTTCACAACCCATTGACACCACACAGACATCAACATGAGAACATTTTTCATTTTTCTGTTGCCAACACTCAAGGATTAGTGCCTCCGAAAAAATGCTGCTTTCCTTTCTTTCTGTGTAGGCTGTGAGTGAGAAGGTGGAAAGGCCTGGGTTTGTGCTTCTTGTCATATAAATAGTACACAGTGGAAGGAATGGGGACGCCAACAACTTCAAATTCAAAGACAGGCTGTTCTGAAAAGGTCCAAATGATGGAGCACTCCAGGTGGAAACAGAGAGAATCAAGCCAAGCACACCCCTCCAGCCTTCCACCAATTAAACTGGTTTTGGCAGCCATTTACTTGGGCAGCACAGCATCAGCCAACACACAACCAGTGCTTCAGGATTTTGTCCTTCTGCCCCAGCCTTCAGGGCCTGGAAAGATACTGCGGCTGCTCGATGCCTCATGCTGGGACAAAGATGGGGTGTTGCTACATCCCTGCTGTCCAGTTTTCTCAGTCGAAATGACAGAACCCTCCAAAACAGGTTTAGACTCTGTAACTCATTTTGGGGTCTCTCAACAGGTCTTTGCTGCCTTGAAATGTTCATTTTTCTTTCGTGTCACCACTTACTGAAATCACCTCTTTACTCACGTCCTTCCACTGACTGACCACAAACAACTGCTGAGTGCCTACAATGTACTCATTCCTGGGAAATAGTGTCTTTAAGCTCTGGTTTGCTTTTTTTCCCAAGATAGACACTAAAATGTTATTTTCTAAATTGTTCATCATGGCATTATTTTTACAGTGAAAAACTGGAAATTACCTAATTGTCTAACTATCAGGGAATGGTTAAGCAAAATATGGTGTTTCTGCTTGATTGAATATGGTACAGCCCTTAAGAATGGAGCTTCCAAAGAGTCTGAGCTTAATGAAGGCTTACATTGCATGGAAACCAGGCAAGCGCCCCATTGTATAGATAGCAGAATCTCAACGATGTTTATAAAATGCCAAGGAATGCAACACTTAAGAAAAAATAAGTGCTAATTCTAAGATTTCAGATATTTTTTGCAAATTTCTCCAAGCAGTTCTCATTTGAAGAAAATTTAGAAATTAAAGAAAAGCATATAAAATAAAAATCATCCTTTATATGTTATAATATCACTAATTTCATATTTTGTTCTCCTTTATATAGGGCTCAAAATTCATAAATCTATTTTACATATAATGCTTGCAAAGAACTTCTAAACCTTCTGAAACAACATATACATGTTTAGATACGTAAAGATAATGCAATTTTGCTGAGAAAGTTAAAATCAGGGCCTGGCATTGTAGTGTAATAGGCAAGCCATTGTCTTGTGATGCCAGCATGCCAAATGGGTACCAATTTGAGTCTCAGCTGCTCCACTTCTGATCAGTTTCCTGCTAATGCACCTGGGAAAACAGCAGAGAATGGTCAAGTCCTTGGGCCCCTCATCCACAAGAGTGAGATCCATGAAGCTACTGACTTCGGATTGTCCTAACTCCAGCAGTTGTGGCCATTTGGGGAATGAACTAGTGAATGGAAGACTTTGTCTCTTTCATTCTCTCTCTCTTCCCCTCTCCTGCTTCCCTCCAAGTTAAGATTATGTATGCAATACAACTAAAAGCACAGATTAAAAGATTTATCACTGTTCAATTTGGATCCTATTCAATTTGGATCCTGTTCAATTTGTGTTGAGTTATGCACACTTATCTAAAATAAATAGAAATTATTTCCTGCTGCCTCAAAAATATTAAAAAAAATGAATTAAGGTACAATAAATACAGGTACCCCCCATTTTCTATCATCCTTTGATGTAATGCAGTTGTACTATCTCCATGGTGAGGGAAATAATTTGGAAATTCTATGTCTCCGTAAAGATCACGGTAACCTAGAATACAGAGCTAGTAATTTCCCTGTTAGCCACCTGGGCCGCATCACTCCCCACACTGAGCTGCCTTCTCCAACACACAGCTCCATGGAACAGTAGAGTGGAGCTAGCTGCCGAAGACCTGCAGGACAGGACCTGCGGGAACCTCTGTCCTCCCCATCCATGCGTGGAGTATTTCCTCCACAGGGTGGCAGGGGCAAGGGGGTGGGGGACAGAAACTCATCCCCACACAGCACAGGAAGGTGAGCCCAGGGGTGAGAAGGCCTTGACAAAGACCGGCAAGGAGATGAGCTTGTTTTCTTCTTGCAGCTGTCTGCAGCTTGTTCCCCAGGCTCTCACTCGCTCTTCCCTGCAATCATGAGGCTGATGGATTAGGCATGGAGTCATTATCAGTCTCAGAACCCACCTGAACTCAAGAGTTAAATTGCTTTGATGGCAAGCATTCTGTTCAGGCAGAACCTGGAGCTAAGATGCTTGTGGGATCCAGTGACAATCTCGCTCTGTACTGTGGGAGTCCGGGAAGATGTCATCCATAAACTACCTAACAGAGAGAATTTCTCAAGGCCTACACACACACCTCCAGGAAAGGTAAGGCAGCACCCTGGCCACAGTGGGGCCTGCTCCACATGCCCAAGTGGCAGCTTGGACAGGCGCGGAGACCAGGCCAAAGGCTGCAGTGTGAGCAAGGCCATGCGTACTCTCACTCTCATGGGCAGCATCCCAACGTGAGCCCTCTCTTGACTCAGTTTCCCCATCAGCACACCAAAGCTTCTCATACCCTGAGTCACGCTGTGACAATGAGCTCAGAGAGTTTTCTTCTCAAAATTCACCTGTGTGTTTCTCTCAGCTCCACGACCAGAAATGAAATCCTCAACACCTTCCTGGATGCCGGGAGTGAGGCAAAGGAAGGTGTGGCTTTGCTTTACATAAGCTATCTGACAGTCTTTCAGAAAGCTCACCATAGAAAAAAACTGGCTCTTGCTAGTCAGAGTTGATGACCTAACAACCAATCGTGCAGAGGCAATGGAGCAGAAGAAGTATTGCCATGGCCACCAAGAAGCGGGACATTAAATTTAAAGTGAGAGAGGGGAAGATTAACTTTATAGGCAGCAAGATGACAGAGGCAATCTACTTGGCTACACACAATTCTAGGATGGCTGTGCTGAGTTCTGCACTTGGAATTTGAGAAATCTCAAGTGCTGGTAATTAGACCTGTGTCTTATCATCACCACTTAATACATAAGCAATGTTTTATAAACACTTCCACATGCAAGGTGTCACTTAATTCTCACAACAAACATTTCTGTTGTGTTCACATGAGGAAAGGAGCAGGAGAGAGGGAAGCGACCCACCCAAGACCACCGAGCTGGGAAGCAGGGGGCCTGGCAAGCCGACCTGGACTGGGGGTCAACATCCATGTTCTCCTCAGCTTAATGATGCTTTCTCTGTGCAGGTCAATCAGAGATGAAGGCAGGGCTTATATTTAGTGCGACTTCATTTACAAATATGTGTGATCCAGCACACTAGTCAAGCTAGGAAGAAGCCAGCTATGCAAATGTTAAGAGGGAAGTCCCCTAAAATAAAAATACAAATGCAGGATGCCAGTAGGGAACACTCTAGAATAATTCAGCTTCTCTCTAAAGTAGGGAGTCTCAACTGGGCCCTTCTGGCCCCTCAGCCCCACCTTCAGGCACACTGGGCAGTGCGGGGGGACGTTTCTGATTGTCACAACTGGAAGGTGCTGGTAGGTATGCAGAGGACAGAGCCAGACATGCTACTAGAGAGGCCATGAGACACAGGGCAGCACCCAAACCCCTGCCCCCACAGGAAAGAAGAATCTGATTCAAAATCCTTGATGACACTTCCCACCTTAACACAACAAAGTTCCATACAAGTGGCAGGGTGGGAGGCATGGGAGGAGTAACTTTCAGGACTTAAATCCAGGTTCTTCCAGGTTTTGCCCCAGCTCCAACTTATCATGTGACCCTGGGCGAGTCTCATAACTGCTCTGTGTTCCATTTCTCCATTGTGGCATTAGGGGGTGGGAGGTGCTGACAGCATGAATAGTGTTGCGGCACAATGGGTTAAGCTGCCGTCTCTGGTGCCAGCATCCCACATAGGCACAGGTTCAAGCTCCACTTCTGATTCAGTTCCCTGCTAATGCAAGTAGCACTGAAGGACAGCCCAAGTCCTCAGGTCCCTGCATCCATGTGGAATACCTAGAAGAAACTACTGGCTTCAGCTCAACCCAGCCTCAGCCACAGTAGCCATCTGGGGAGTGAACCAGTGGATAGAAGAGCTATCTCTCCCTCTATCTGAAACTCTGCCTAAGTAAATCTTTTTTTAAAATTTTGTTGTTAATAACACCCACTCACATTCATAGCTTTTTGCAAGCAGGATTTTAAAGTCTGGAGAGTGGTACCACCAGCATCCAAGGGGCTGTCCCAAGAGGCCACAGGGTCTCTCCAGGAAGACTGAACTTCCTAGCCCAGCTAGGAGCAGGTGCAACTACCAAAACAGCTGAAAGACCACTCATGCTGCTGAAACCAAGCAGCACCCACAAACACACCCGCAGAGTAAGGGCATCAGGTGGGTCTTAGGTGCACTGGCCAGGGAGCACAAGCATTCTTGAATCATGAAAAGGAACACACATGTAAACTCAAACACAGGGACCAGGGGCTGGGTCAGCCACAGTGGGAACTCGTGTCTTATTAGCTACTCTAGGAAAAAGCACTGATGATCAAACTGCCAAAAGGAAGCCTCGGGAACCCCAGCCTGGGGTAACAAAGTCACACAAGATTGAACTTTGACCTACCTGACCGCCAGGTGTGCATGAAAAGCCATCTCCTGACATCTGCTCACAGTCCTGTCCCCAGTTCTCGCTCCTTGCTGCAGAGAGGCGGCACCAAGCTCTGGCTGATGGGTCAAAATAAGCAGCCTCATATCCTGTTTTTTCCTTTTTATCTTTCATCGTAACTATAGCATCCTCATCCTGTCCCATCTGCTCAATGGCTAGGTAGAGTGCACAGCCAGCTCACACCCTGGTAACGGAAGCAGTGCAGGGTACACCTGCAGAGGCTGTCGGCGCTTGCCCTCGAGCCAAGACCACTCCTGGAAGGCCTGGCATGAGGACTGCTCTCACTTGCACTTTACCTTTTCTGCCTGCAGTAGGGATGTGGAGCAAGCTCCTGCTACAGCTACATGAGCTCCAAACAAATCTCATGGGACATGGCAGATACATCTGACTCCTGGTTGTAGAACCAATGAACATTAGAGTCAGGTGTAAATGGTTTTTTTAAAGAATTATTAATTTTTATTGAAAAGACAGATGTACAGAGAGGAGGAGAGACAGAGAGGAACATCTTCCATCCGATGATTCACTCCCCAAGTGGCCGCAACAGCCAGTGCTGTGCCGATCCGAAGCCGGGAACCAGGAACTTCTTTCTGGGTCTCCTACGTGGATGCAGGGTCCCAAAGCATTGGGCTGTCCTCGACTGCTTTCCCAGGCCACAGGCAGGGAGCTGGATGGGAAGTGGAGCTGCCGGGATTAGAACCAGCACCCATATGGGATCCCAGTGCGTTCAAGGTGAGGACCTTAACCATTATGCTATTGCACCGGGTCCAGGTGTAAATGTTTTTAAACTGATGTCAGAGCCCCGGTCCAGAGCAAATTAATCAGGATTGCTGGCACTGGGTCTTTGGCATAGATTTTTTGTTTTATTTTAAAGCTCCCCAGAGGATTCCAACGTACAGACAGGGATGACGTCCACTGGGCTGAGGCCTTGTAGTGGGGACCCTAGGCTCTGATCCCATTTCAGGAAGCTAGAAGTTGCCAGTGGCATTCAGCACTAAAGAGAACAGGGACTAGCAACAAAGAGGCAGACAAAGCTTCCCTCAAAAGACAGAGAGCACCCTGACACAGATCAGTTCAACAACAGCTGAAGAGCAGAAAACTCTGCTTTACGGAGTGCATAAAACCACCGCCTCAATGCATTCAAGGACTGCAGTGTGCTAGGCACTAAAGGCAAGTACCCAGCAAGGCACCTCCCTAGTGGGTCACGCTGGTGGTACCAAGCAGCTACTTGTGGGGCAGGAACCCCGCTACTCACTGCTGTGAACGGAGGTGAGATCAGCCAGGCTGGGCTGAGGCCCAGGGAGACTTCAGGCTCCACCCCAGGGCCAGTTACTCCCACAGGTGCAGCGAGCACTCAATTCCCAGTCTCTTTCCTGTGTGACTGGCTCTGTCCTGCCAGGCAGCTCTCCAATGCCTGAGGGATAGACGCAAGGGGCCTCTTGCTGCAAGTGAGGTTGCATTTTCTAAATTAACATCCCCACTGCCCTATAATAAAGCTGTCAGTGTCCAAGAAAGGACCTGGCTAAAAAAGGTAGTTAAGGCGGTGCCACTAGAAGGTCCAGCTGTGGCCTGAGGCCCAGGGTGGGAGGTCCAGAGAGGGACCACCCCTGCCACACTGACAGCTGCCCTTCGCAGTACCAGAATGCACTCAGCTGTCCTCCCGGCCTGGCTGTGCTCCTGCACATTCACCATGGGGCCAATGTGCTCGGGACCCAAGCACAATTAATCCCTGTGCCAGCCTGGTTTTTTTTTTTTTTGTCCCAGAGAATGAATCTGATAGACCTGCAGTGTCAACAGGAGAGCACGCTCTGAATGCTAATTGCCCCGCGAGGTCTGCAGAGGGCACGGGAGAGGCCGGAATGCGGGTCTCCATGGCACGGGCACTCTGGGATTCAGAAACCCTACCTGGCGTTATCGGCAGCAACTCGATGCAGGGACCGCCCTCCTAGTCGCGACAGCAGGAGCCAGAGACCCTCAAGTTTCCTCCAGGGTAACATAAGGCTGGTGGCGAGGGTCGGGCAGGGCCGCCTGCAGACAGCGCACAGCTCTGCTCTGCTCTGCTGCGCTCCACTGAGAGGAACCGGCAGCAGATGGGATTTAAAATGCAGCAGCTGAGATTTAGGTTAGATTCACAGGCGAACTTCCTGACAGTAAGAGAAGCACTGGAAAGGCTGACCCATTACTTAAATTTCACCGGTGAGCCACAAGAGGTTGATTGTACTGTCAGCCAGGATGCAAGTGAGAGTGAGTGGCAAGGAGGTAGCAGCGTGTACAAAGGGCAGGGCCTCAGGCTGGTTGAAGGCTGCCTAACGCCACTGCAACCCCAACTTTCTGGCTCCTTAATGAAAGCTAAGTAGAACAGCACATTGATGTGCACTTTTACAAGATTGATTTATTTGAAGGCTGGGTCCCAGAGAAGGGTCGGGAGAGACAGGAAACACCCATCTACTGGTTGGCTCCCAAAATGTCCACATTAGCTAGGGCTACACCAGGATGAAGCTAGGGGCCAGGAACTCTCTCTGGGTCTCCCACTGTGGGTGGCAGGAACTAGGGCCTTCATCTGCTGCTGCCCAGGCACGTTACTAGGAAGCCAGATCAAAAGTGTGCAGTAGGCAGGCACTCCCATGTGAGACGTGGGCCATCCAATGGCTGCTTGCCCCACGGCACCATAATGCCTGTCCCAGTGAGCACTTTTAAATGAGTTTATTCTTTGATGTGGGCCTTCCGGTTGCAGGAATCCAATAGCAAATGAACACACAGTGACATAGCTTCTTGTATTTGAGGAAGCAAGTGGAAGCAATCTAAATGCCTAACTATTGCACCTATAGTCATGAATAAGACGGTGGTACATGAACATACGGACAATTACGGTAGCAGATGGAATTGTTCTAAGAACAAGACTATGCTCTTAGAGGTCATGTGATAACACCTGTGAATAACACACATGAAACTGATTTTTTAAAAATTACAGATGCTTTTCAAAAAACATGGAGGGACATACATTAAAAATGTTAGCAGTAGAGGCCAGTACAGTGCCTCAAATGGCTAATCTTCCACCTGCAAGCACCAGCATCCCATATGGATGCCAGTTCTAGCCCCAGCTTCTCCATTTCCAATTCGGCTCCCCACTTATGGCCTGGAAAAGCAACAGAGGATGGCCCAAGTCCTTGGGCCCCTACACCCTTGTGAGAGACCAGGAAGAAGTTCCTGGCTCCTGGTTACGGATTAGGTCAGCTCTGACCATTGCAGCCATCCGGGGAGTGGACCAAAGAATGGAAGAGCCTTCCTTCTCTGACTCTCCTTCTCTCTGTAAATCTGCTTTTCAAATAAAAATAAATAACTATTTTTTAAAATGTTATCAGTAAGCATCTCTAGATGTAAACTTTTTTCCTTCTTGTTTGGGATCTCCCAAATAAGCACATTACGCAAATAACCAGAAAATGTAGACATCTGATGAGAAAAGAAAGAGTGGTCTGTTCTCTGATGTACTAAAGCACCATAAATCTACTTCATCTGCACGGCCATTATTCCCAGAAAGCACAGAGACAACACTCAATCTTCTACTTGGCAAGACAGATACCCTCTTGCTTCCAACATGGCCCAGCGCACCCATGGCAGCCACCTGAAAGCCAGCAATCACCACCTCCTGTCTCGAAGCAGAGTCTTGGCCCTGAGGAAGTCGTGGCATTGTCATGCTGTGGCCAGACCCTCCTTCACATCCAGTTCTAATGTGCCTCAGCCAGCCTCAGAGGGCAAGAGAGATATGCTGAACCCTGCAAAGAACTGGCTCCGTGGAGCCACCCCGTGCCAGGTGGCCTGCCCTCCCAGACCTGGGAAAGCAGAACTCATTAGCCCTGGCTGATACATGAAGACACCACAGCTTCAAAGCCTGAGTTCGCTTGCCTCAGATCACACAGAGCAAGTGGCAGTACCACTCAGTCACCCTGATGTCAGAGAAAAGCTCGTCTTTGGTCACGACTGGTGCTCCTGTGTAGGGATAAAGTCGTAGGGACCACTATGATCACACTGGCTGTTGACCTGCCTGCCCTCCCCCTTAGAGTGAGAGCCAGTTGAAGGCAGGAATGGCACTGTACTCAATTCCAGGTCCAGACCACTCAGATGGACAGCTCATGCCTGCTGTGGCCACTAGATCTTTACCATGGCCTGAAGATGCAGACCTCTCCGGGCCCCACCATGGCCGAACTCCCTAACCTGCCTACATGACATGGACAATGACCTGCACGGAGAAGTGAGGTTCACTCTGGAAGGCCTCTCCGGAGGAGTCAGTCTGGAAAGCGAAGGGGGTGCTTGTGCCTCAGGAGAGCACAGCCTCTCTGAAGCTGCCAGGCCCCTTACCCTTCAGCACAGATGGAAACTGAGGCTGAAGGGCAGCTGGACTGCGCCAACTGTAGGAAGCAAGAAACTAAGGATCAGGACTCGGGGCCTCTGATTTCTAAAGTGGTATGTGCCTTCAGAAAGGCACACTGAGAGCAACCACCCTGAGGCCTGAGGGCCTGCACTGAAACCCCACCACTCACCAGCTGTGGGGTGCTGGGCCCGGTCCTTCAAAGCCTCACTGGTACAATGGCCTAGTGGCTAAAGTCCTCGCCTTCCATGTGCTGAGATCCCATATGGGTGCTGGTTCTGATTCCAGCGGACTTGTTTCCCATCCAGTTCCCTGCTTGTGGCCTGGGAAAACAGTCAAGGATGGCCCAAAGCAGTGGGACCCTGCACCCACATGGGCCATCCTGGTCTTGGATTGGCTCAGCTCCAGCCATTGCGGCCGCTTAGGGAGTAAAACATCAGACGGAAGATCTTCCTGTCTATCCTCCTTTCTGTATATCTGCCTTTCCAATAAAAATAAATAAATCTTTAAAAAAAATCCAAAAGCATCTCTACACCCGCATATGTTTCTTTTAATCACATTTGAAGGTCTATAGGTTTCAGGGTTAGAACGTGCACCTGCTTGGTGTGGGTGCCATTGTTCGGCCCAGCCCTGATCCCAGCACCTAACACCTGGCAGATGCACGTGACTTGCTGAAGTAAGGGGTTATGCTCCCAGTGGCCCTCCACACGGGGAGGTAGAAACTGCTGGGCTAACTTAGGGAGAAGTTAAATCCTAGACACCATGTTCCTACCTAAGCCTGCCAAGTCAGGGCCTGAAGGTTTTCTCTGCATATCCTGCAGCTCTAAGGTTTCTTGGAGCCTGCACCCTCACAGCCATACCTCAATTCTGGAAAAATACCTCCATTTTGATTCTCTGAACTCCTGAAGTATGAATAGATGAGTCAGTCTTGAAAATAGCCCAAAAATCATCTTTCAGAGAGACTGATGGACACAGACTAGACTTCCTGGAGCTCCCCAGCCACCCCCAATGGCTCCTCCCAACCCCACACACACTGTCCACCACACCTGCTAGAGCCATCACCATGGACACAGAAGCTACATGGCATCAGGACGGGGTGCTATCACTTAAGAGCATGAGTCAGATTTGACAAATACCACATATTCTTTGGAATTCTCAACTCAAGCAAGCTACACTGGCAACCTAGCAACCGAACCACATTCATCTCCACTTGCGCCAGGTACCTGAGTGAGACTGCAATGGGAGTTGGAGCCCAGAGGGAAGTTGCACGCTGAGTCCAGCACTCACTGACCTAGGAACGTGGCCAGTGGCCCAAGGGGCCAAGAGCAGGAGCCCACGCTGGGGCCTGAAGCTGGGCTCTCCAACCTGTCATCTGTTACCCAGGGTTGGTGAACTGGCCTCTTGGAACTTTTTGAATAAGAGGGCCCTTCAAAAAGTTCATGGAGAATGGAGCTAAAACATACACTTACTTTGCAGCAATCAATCAATAATTAAATAAATCGAACCCATATTTTTGGGGAGGTCTTGGAAAAGCTTACTATGGAAAAAAATTATGCACGGATGTCAGTTTTTGCACCAAAATATACTTATTTAAGTGTTTTTCCATAAATTTCTGAGACATCCTCATATGTACAAAATGAAGTCACTGTTAATGACCCCTTCTTCCTGACCCTGAAACTAACAAAGCCGGCTGTGCAGGCCAGCTCATTGGCAAGCGTACAAACAGGGAAGCATGCACTGTTCTCCTCAAACGAACCAACACTGCCCACACACTGTCTAACACTGCTGCCATGACCTGCCCAGCCTGCATGTCTGCTCCTATGCTTCAAACTGCCCAGACTCCAGACACATCCTAAATAATAACAGCTGTTCCACATGGGTCTAATGGGTCTGCTGTTCTACATGGGTCTGGTTTTTCTTCAAACACACATGAAAAAATGTATACTCAAGTACGAGACTTTTACAATAAAAAAAAAATCACTTTTATTGTCCTGTATCATTTTACACCTTAGGAGACTGCAACAAGGTTCCTGCGTAGAAATTTAATGCCATCGTGAAGTAGGAACAAGGGGAAAGGATCTGACTATGGTGCTTAGAGGTGAGGGTTTGTGGGGGGATTAGGATCAGTGGGAGTCACTACAGTGGAGCCCTCATGATTGAATCCTACACACAAACTTCAAAAGTTCATGAAAATGTACACTATTAAAAAAAGGATGGATCAATTTCAAAATCATTTTCACCAAGATAAGCTTGTTTTTCAGTTCAGTTTTCTAGAAATTTTCCAAAATATCCTCTTAAGACAGTAGAGAATTTAGACACATGCACACAATTCCTCTCTGCCATTTGACACTGCTCTGCTTCAAGAATGCCAGCAAGAAGACACTACCAGATGTGTGCCCTTTACCTGGACTACCAAAACCAAGCACCAAATCAAACCCCCTTTCTTTATAAAGTTACCCAACTTTACAAAGTTGCTTCATTTTAGTAACACGAAACACAATGATACAGAAATCCTAGGAAAAAAAAGCTGGACTCTGACTCCACTGAATTTTTTTCTGTTTGCCCAGGTCACTTGCTTTCTCGGATGGATAGACAGTTTTTCCATTTCCTTCCAGTCCTCATAGTCAGATTTATTACCAAGTGACTCAACTAAGAGAAAGAATCCCAGGAGGGAACTTTGCAGGAAGACAGTAAATAGCACGCAATATAATTAGAATCATTTTATCTGAATACTAAGAGAGAAAAGGGTAAGGGAGAGATGAATGGGGCACCAAGCACCATCACTTTCTTCATCTCAGAGACTGAATGTGTGCTGCCCTTTCACAGGACTGCTGTGTCTGCAGATTTTCCTAAGACAGGGCTCTGCATTTTGTAATGGGACCATCTGAATTGGAATCTCAGCTTGGGTGTCTTGTTAATTGTATCACCTTGCACAAGCCATCAGACCTGCTAGTCTCTACAATTATAAAGTGGGCAATATCTCCCTTGCAGACTGATGGGGTTTAAGCATGAGTAATGTGCATAAAGCACCTGGGGCAGAGCTGGCTACAACTGGTGGTTTTGCGATCACAACTCTGCCAGTGACTAATTGGTTGAACACAATCTGCCTCTTCACTGTAAACTCTGAAGGCAGGAGTGTCTTGCTCGTTTTTTTCGTTCACCAAAGTCTCTAGCTCAGTGCTTCACCTAAAATAAAAACCTTGACCTGAATTTGTAGGGACACAAAGCTTATAGAAAAAGGCCTCTTGCAAGACAGGAAACTTGATATACTTGGAGATGTATAAATAACAAGCAAATCTCCCCTGACAAAAACAAACATCCCTACTTCCTTAAAAGAAAAAAAAAGTCCTTAGAGATGATGTTGTGACAAAGACAAAAAGGGTTAAGCCATTGCTTGAGAAGCCAGAATCCTTGTGACTGCAGGTTCCAAGTCTTGGCTACCGCAATTCCAAACAAGCTCCCTGATCATGTACCTGGAAAGCAGCACATGATGGCCCAAGTACTTGAGCCCCTGCCATCCCTACGAGAGACCTGGATGGAGTTTCTGGCTCCTGGCTTGCGCCTGGCCTGGCTCAGCACCAGTAGTTGTGGCCATTTGGGGAGTAAATCAGCAGGTGATCTCTGGCTCCCACTCTGCCTTCCAATTAAATAATTTTTTGAAAGGAGAAAGTTTTTAGAAGCCTACTGAAACATAAACAGTGGTTGTCTCTGGCATTTGGCCCACAATCTCCTTTGCTATCCCCCCCTGAAATCTTCTCAATGTCCTACATGGTAACATAACAGGCAAGTGATTACATATCTGGCTATCTGACCTCAAGCAACTCACTCCATTTTCCAGTAAGAGGACAGGCTCAATGGATGCCTGCTCTGTCCATCCGTGCCAGGCTGCTGCAGGTGCAGGCGCAAGCCGCAGAAAGTCCTGCTCCACTAACCAGAGCCAGGACACTTCCGGAGCATGCCTGCAGCCCCACCAGTTGCTTTTCACTGTTTATTCCACATCTGGCCTTTAAGCCTTTATTTGTGTCACTCCTTCTAAGTATTATTTTGTTCTAAACAAAAAGTAACCTGCAATGCTTCAGCCTTCTCTTCTCTCATAAACACCTACAAAAGTAGTGAGAATGAATTTGGGGCTGTGACAGTAACTGTTAACAAGCACCACCTAAGTTTGAGATGCCACAAGCTGTGAGCCATTATTTTTGCAGGGTGCTTTGTGTCTGTCTTCCTGTTCGAATGTTTTTCTAATATATTGCAAACTTTAGCCCTCAGTGCTCACTGGCAGATCACTTAGGGCAGAGGGAGGAAGGCAAAACAGCTAACTGGAAGCAACAGAAAAATACGGGACCTTGAAAACTCTGGGTGTGATGGCCGTCGCTAGACCAAACATTCCCTGCCCTGATCACCCCTCTTCCCATCCCTACCTCTCCCAACCCCCTGCCTAAAGTCAACTCAGAGAAGCACCACTAATGAGGGCAAATGCAAGGAGATTATAGCTCCATGCACGTAACGCTTGAAGGTCATGAGCTCGATTGCTGTGTCCTGCATCCCACAGAGTCCATGGCAACAGGACCAGAGGTGGCACCAAAAGGACAAACTAACCAAGAGGAACCTTTTGGACTCACTGTGGTAACTCATATTCTGGGCCCCAGAAGAAAGGCAGTGCTCAAACACCCTTGCAGCAACCACAGCTGAGCCCTACTCTAGCCCACATACATCTTCAGCTGCATGATTTCCATGGGTAGTATACAAATTACAGTTTCTGGGCCCAACATGATAACTCAATGGCTAAATCCTCACCTTGCAAGCACCAGGATCCCATATAGATGCCAGTTCGTGTCCCAGCTGCTCCACTTCCCATCTAGCTCCCTGCTTATGGCTTGGAAAAGCAGTAAACGATGGCCCAAAGCCTTGGAACCCTGCACCCGTGTAGGAATCCTAGAAGCTCCTGGCTCCTGGCCTTGGATTGCCTCAGCTCTGGCCACTGCTGCTGAGATGAAAGCTCTTTCTCTCTCCTCTTCATAAATTTGATCTGCCTTTCAATAAAATAAATAAAAATCTTTAAAAAAATTATAGTTCCTAACAGCTCAACTTCCTCATCAGTAAAATGTGGGAACTAACTAACCGCATCTTACACTGTTCTAAGACTTGAGTGAAATAATATGGCAGAGCACTGGGAACAGGGTCTGGTACATGGGAAGCTATCAGGAACACAGAATACTGCAGTACAGTTTTGCATACATTATCCCTTTGGTCGTGAGAACAACTGTGTGAAGCAAGGCTTGTTATTCTCCCAGGACACCGGCTCAGGGAGAGAAAAGAGAGAGTAAAGAGACACTGCTAACAGTGGCAGGTGTGTGGCACACTCAGGCCCAGCATGGCCTAGCCTTGGCCAGACCACAGCTGGCCACCTTTCCAGCTCAGCTGTGCTGGCTATCTGCAGCCATGCAGTCACAGGTCTCCAGACCTCTCTGAACAATTAGCGCCTGGAAAACGTCAGATGACACCCTTCTGGCACAGACGTCACATCTGACCCTTGGAGCCTGGACCTGACCTCTAACGGCAACACAAAATGACATTCCTGACATTTTCTGCTAACACAACTCTCTCAGTTGATGATCTAAGTCCCCTGGCTACATTAACTAATACTACTACTAATAATAATAATAATAAAACCACTGCCAATTAGTAAGCACTGGGCTAAATATTTTGCAAGCATTTCATGAAATCCTTACAATTATCCCAGGGAGAGGGGAAAGAGGATTTCTTATCCTCAATTAACAGCCCAAAGAAGACTTTGAGAGACTCAAGAACACAGCAGTGCCTCATATAATCCCTCCTCTCTCCCTCATTCTTGGCTGTCTACAGTACACAGGTCTGCTATACTGGCTGGCCTCTTTACCCCTCACCAAACAGTGCAAACCTCAGGGGCAACTTTGTGCTTTTGAGAACCAAGGCTGCCAGGGTCTCCATTTTGCATCCTTCCTGACTGCGTCTGAATTGGAACCAACCTTCAGAGCATCCTCTCTTAACCTGAGTGGCTTCTGCCGCCGCCCATGCCAGGAAAAGGCTCCAGACACAGATGCTTCTGGGGAACTCAGTAACCACCATCAGCAACTCAGTGCCTTGGTGAGGGAGGAGCTGCTACAGAGATAGGTTGCCAGGGGCCAAGCCCCGGGACAGATGCCTCCACTTAACAACAGCCTGCACAGAAGTGGAGTGCAAAACCCACGTAGAATCTACGCGGACCAGCCTTGCTCAGTCCTCTGACCCAAAACTCACAGTCTCTGATGCCCCCATCCCTGCTCATTCTCACTACTTCACTGCCCTTCCCTGCCATCCCTACCATCCTCCTTCTTAATTTACAGTGCCCTAGGGACACTGTAACTCATCCACTCTCTCCCTACAGTCACTTGGGTGGCTTCTCCAGGCAGGCTGGCCACCATCAATGCCTATTCAGTCACAGCAAGCTGGCCAAAAGGTGAGCAGACATCAGCTGGCAGGTGCAAGCACTCTTCCCATAATAGAAAACACTTGTCTCCATCCAGGCCCCTCTCCAAACCCTCCACACAGAGTGCCAGCAGCTCAGGTTGGAGGAAGTAACACTCCAAAAGCAAGAGCCCCCTGTAAATATACCACAAGCCCAGGTGTCAGGACAGGTGGAACAGCTTCCTCTCAACCACCTATAGCAACTCTGCACCCAAGCCCTCTGCCCCTCAACTTCTCCTGGGATGGGATGGGGCCTGTACATATCTGGGTGGCCGTTGGAGCATCCCAACCCATGGAGACCAGAATGAGGAAGCAGGTGAATTCAGCAAACTAAGTCACAGAGAAAGGAGCCAGAAAATTGATGGGACACACAGCCCATGCCCCACCTCCATCCCTGCACCCTTCACCTCTCATAAGCCTGTTCCCTCCCCAAATACTGCTCAACCCTCCATTTATAAGCCAGGTCCCCCCCTGGACTCTCAAGAATATCAGCTTCCAAGATGAGCCCATCCACCTTTTTCCATCACATTCTCCTTGCAGAACCTTTAGCACTTAAGTCTACAGGATGGTGTATTCTGTCCTGAGTTGGCAGAGACATGTCCCCAATCTCCCAGGGGGGCTGGGTGGGGCAGCTCTCCCATCTGCCTCCTCCATAGCTCTCCAAGGAAGGAATGGGCCCTTCCAAACCCGTCCTGGAGGCCCCACCTAGAAATACCCCCAGCACACACACCGACCCCTGTGTGCTACCAGCCTCAGAATCCACCCTCTCCCTGCCAGGGGGAGGGAAACTGAAACGCCAGAGGAGAGGCTTCACACCTCCCTTTGGCCCACACCTGGGCCTGGGAGAGCCAGATGTGGTGACCCCACTCCCTTGCACTCCTGGGGCATCTGTGAAGCTAGGAGCAGGCTCTTGGGCTTGGGTAGAGCCAGGGCAGCACCTGGGCAGGGAATCTCAGACACCTGCTGAGGGACTGGCACACACCTGGTCTGGAAGCACCAACAGGAGGTTGCCCAGCGCAGAGGACAGCATGAGACTGGATTAGGAACGCAAATGAGAAAAGGCACAGGTTGCTTCCCAAGGAAACTGTCCCTTATTGACCCCCACCGCGAGGGGAGAGGGGCTGTTATGGGGAGTCCCTCCAGCAGAGGGCGGGTCCCAGAGGAGCGCCTGAATCTTCCCAGAAGGCAGACTCTATGGGCTGGAACCTTGATTGCCAAAGTCAAAAAGAAAGGGGGGAGGGGGATACAGCCCACCAGTCTCATTTCCAGATTGTCTCCTGCCAGCCTAGACACATTAATAATTAACTTGCCTACCCAGCAGCTCCCCAGCGTGGCCGTAAAAGATGAGTAATGGCCCCATGCCCGCCAGCTTCGGGGCTTGGGGCGGCTGGGACAAAGCCTCCGCATTCCTCCGGGAAGGTGTGTGTGAAACCGGAGCTATCGTGGGCACAAGGCTGGCCTCTTACCTCCTCCTCACCGGCTCCTGGCAAGTGTGGGTGGAGAGGCTCCGGGAGGAGGACGAGGTAAAGGAGGAGGAGGAGGAGAGGAAGGCGTCCTGCCGCGCTGGACGGAAAGCGTGGAGAGGTCCCCTCTGCCCACCTTCTGATCCCCAGCCCCCTCCTGTGCTGGCTGGCGGCCCTCCGAAGCCGAGGGACCCCTTTAACCTTAGTGTGTTCAGGAAACGGGTTGTCCACTGAGAATCCCATTGCCATGAACGCAGACTGCACTTGGAGCCCCGATTCTGAAGACAACAAGGTAGCTCCCCTGGGCGCCCTTCCCAATGGGTACCCCCCTAAACTGGGCGCCAGCTCAGTGAATTATCTCGCTAAACTCCAGCTGAAAGCGGCGGCTCCCACGCCAATGGCCAGCTGGGCACTAGCCAGCTCTCCCGCACCGCCACGCACCCACACACGGTGCCCTCTGTGTCCCTTAAAGTTACCGCGCACACACACACCTGCAGGCCCCCGCCGACGGCCTGGGCCAGCCCCCGCGGGCGGCGGGGCAAGCGTCCCGCGGCGGACAGCACCGCGGCTCCATGCGGCCACTCTGGTCAGCAGCGCCGGACAGCCGAGCACGCCGGGGCCTCAGCGCGCCCGCGGCGCATCGCGCGCCCTCCTCGTCCTCGCCGGGCCTTCGCCAAGAGCCCACACCCACTTGACATCAGCGCCGACCACAGCACGTGGCGCAGCGCCAGACAGCGGACCCCGGCAGCCCAGAGCGTGCCCTAGGTGCTGCAGCGGGGCTGGACCGGCGCCTCCACCGATAGCGGCACATTCCTTTGCTTGGCCGAGGATGCTGTGAGCCTCAGGCAGCTGAAGACTGAGGAGGGGGAGGGACACCCGCGGAGCTAGGGGGGGGGGGGACCTGCGGCCTCACAGCGGCGCTGTGCTGGCACCCAGCCAGCCACCAGCAGACCTGACAGCTCTTGCCGCAAGTGCCCCAGCGACTGTGACGCCCAGGCTGTAGGTGACCCCGGGGTGGGGGCTGCTCTCCTCTCCGGTCCAAGGAGTCCTAAAAGAGCCCTGACCTTGAATTCTCATCCACAGAGAGATTCAAGGAGGCTTCTTGAGCAATATCTCCTAAACTGTGGAGCTGCCTATGACAAGCCAGCAAGGCAGGAGACCATTCTCTGGGACCCTGAGAGGCAGATCATACCCTCTGTCTTGGCTGTACCCAGGCAAAGCCTCGGTGGTGTATCTTTCCTCTCTTTTCTCTGCACTCCTGACCATAAGGGGCAGCTCTCCTTGTTCTGAAGACAATCAGAAGCAATACTGCCCAGCAGCCCCACACACTTGTAGTTCATTCATTAGCATCTATCCAGATATTCAGACACTTATTAAGGCTCAGCGTGGGCCCGGAGCAGCAGATAGAAGGTACAGTTTCTGCACTCTAAGAGTCTACAGACCAGTCAGGGAGAGCCTGGGGACGAGGGACAGGGCAGTAACAGTAGGAGGTGGCTCCCTGGAGGAAGAGACAAGAGTTGTCAAGGCATGGTGAGGAGTTCAGGCAGCCAGGTGTTTCTAAGCCAGTGGTGAACTGGCTCTCATTGCCAAGTGGGGATGACCAAGCAGAAGCCGAGTTTTACAGGGCTGCAGAGGAGAGCACCGCTGAGTGTCCAGAGGGGCTCTGACGTCTGTTACCTCACCCCCACCCCGCTCCACTGCCACCCCACCTCCCTGGAAGAGCACTGAACATGCAGTCCCAAATGTCCAGTTCTAGCTCCAGCCCCATCACTGATATGCCATGTGGCGTTACAGAAATCCTACCCTCTGGTTTCTTGTCCCTTGCCACGATGAAGGGTTGAGGACAGGTATTTGGAGGGGGCGGCTAAAATGCCTCCTAGGATGCCTGCCTCCCATGCTGGATAACCTGGGTTCAAGTTTCAGCTCCACTCCCCAAATTCCAGCTTTCTTCAAACGCACACCCTTGGAGGCAGCAGGTGATGGGTCAGATGACTGGGGCTCCTGCCACTCATCTGGGAGACCTAGACTGAGGGGCTGGTTCCCAGCTTCAGCCTGCCCCAGATCCTCTCTTTCAAAAATGTAAAAACATAAAAGGAAGGAAGGTTAGGTTAGGACGGTATTTCTCCATACATTTTTAAAGCCCATACTCCCTTCTGGATAATCATACAAATGTTATTCTCATTTTGCAGCTTCTGTGATAACAAGACACCAGATTAGTTTCCAAATCAGGAATTATATTATTGAAGATGCTTTTTAAAATTGCATATGACTTTTAAGTATTAAGCCATATGCTGCCTGTTGAAGACTGTTGGATCCTGCAGTACACAAACGGCCTCCAAGCTCACCCCTTCTATTACCTGTCCTCATCTCCCACCTAATCCAGCCCCCGGCATTTATCAGCACCAGCCCCCCTTCTTTTATTCTTTCCAGGATAAATTGGCAGAAGCCCTGGGTCATTTAAAAAGAATCAGGTATGCCATAGAAGACACTTTTGAATGATAATTTCCAGTAATGCTGGGAAATAGACACTTTGAAGGAAGCATAATGTATCGGGGACAATTTGGCAACATGAGGTAAAAGTCTTAAATTTGTTTCTATCTGGAACTGCTGTCTGGTATAGCAGGCCAAGCCTCCTCTTCCGGTGTTGGTTCCTCTCTCATCTGCTCCACTTCTGGTCCAGCTCCCTGCTTATGGCCTGGAAAAGCAGCGAAGACGGTTCAAGTCCTTGGGCCCTGCATGCATGGGAGACCTGGGAGAAGATCCACTTCCTAGCCTTGGACCATCTGGGCTTCAGCCGTTGCAGCCAACTGGGGAGTGACTCAGTGGATGGAAGTCTCTCCACCTTTCTATAACTGCCTTTCCAATAAAAATAAATCTTAAAAATCCTATCTTCCAAGCTGTCAATTCCACAACTAAGAACTTATCCACAAGATGTCTATGGAGCAGCTTAAGGATTTATCCATGACCATGTTCATTTCATCACTTTTGTAATAGTAAATAATTGGAAATTACCTAAAAATACAATAGCACATTGGTTAATACACAGAAGGTTACAATGACAGAGACAGAGAGAGAGAGAGAGAGAGAGATGGGTGGGGGAGCAAGGCGGGGAGGCCTGGGGGTGTCTTCGATGTAGTTGCATGGTGTTCATATTTCTGACTGGATGATTCAGGACCAGCTTCCTGAACCAAGCTGTGTTATCATTACGGCATACCAACCTCACAACAAGTATTAACCCATATTAAAGTTATAGACCCTTCATATTAAAATAGAACAGAATAAACTTAACAGGCAAGTAGGCACACAATTCCTATCTCTACCACCATTCACTCATCATTAGGGATTTCATAGTAATCTTTAAGGTAAAATGTTTTGCCCTCAAGACCTTTTAATTTCATATAAGTTTTTTAATTTTTGGTTTTTTCCTTGAGTCTAGCGCAATCGTTTTCCGACCTAAGAAATCCTAGGGATTACCCTCCATGGTGGTTATGGATACGTTTGACCTTGATGTTTTCACCTTGACTCTGACTTCAGAACCTAATCACTGAAGCTTCAGTAAAAATAATCATGAGAAGGACATTTACCAACATGCTAACAATGATGGAATAGGAGTTGACTTTGTATTTCCTTGGGGCTTTCTGTTTTTCAGATTGTCTGACAACAAACATACTTAACTCTGGTAATCAGAACATAAAACACTGCTTTAAAATAAATGGGCTAGGGCCTGGCGGCGTGGCCTAGCAGCTAAAGTCCTCGCCTTGCATAGCACCAGCCGTTGTGGTCACTTGGGGAGTGAATCATCGGACGGAAGATCTTCCTCTCTGTCTCTCCTCCTCTCTGTATATCTGACTTTGCAATAAAAATAAATAAATCTTTGCAAAAAAAAAATAAAAATAAAATAACTGGGCTAAAGGATGGACTCTGTGGTGCAAGCTAAGCCACTGCTTTGCAACCCACATCCAAGTGACTGATCTGAGACCCGCAACTCTAGTCTTCCAACCAGTTTCCTGCTCACACACCTGGAGGGGCGGGCAGCAGGGGGTGGTCTAAGTACTTGGGTCCCTGCTATCTGCATGACAGACCTGGCTGAAGTTTCTGGTTCCTAGCTTTAGCCTCCTTAGCTGATGAATGAACCAGCAGAAGATGTTCTATGTCTCTTTTTTCCCAAATATTTGTTTTATCTGAATGGCAGAGTGACAGAGAGAAGCAGAGATAGACAGAGATCATCCCTGTGCTGGCTCACTCCTCAAATGGCTACAATGGCCAGGGTTGGACCAGGCTGAAGCCAAGAGTCAAGAGCTTCATCAAAGTCTCCCACGTGGATATAGGGACTCAACAGCTTGCATTATTTTCCGCTGCTTTCCTGGGTACATTAGCAGGGAGCTGGATAGGAAGGGGAATAGCCAGGACTCGAATTGGTGCCCATATGGGATGCTAATATCACAGGTGGTGGTTTAACCTACTATACTGCAATGCTGGTACCAGATCGAACTTTTTTTTAGTTAGTTTTTTTTTTTTTAAGTATTTATTTGTCTATTTATCTGAAAGTCAAGAGTTAGAGAGACAGAGAGAGACGGCTCTTTTATCCATCCACCACCTAACTTCCAAAATGGGACTAGACCAGGCCAAAGCCAGGAACCTGAAACTCCACCCAGGTCTCTCACATACGTGGCAGGGGCCCAAGGATTTGTGCCATCCTGTGTTGTTTTCCCAGGTATATTAGCAGGGAGCTGGCTCAGAAGCTGAACATCCAGATGCAAATCAGCACTTATAGTAGATGCTGTCGTCATAGGCTGCAGACCTGCTGGGCCTCTCACTCCCGCCCTGCTTTTCAAATAAAACAAGAACATAATAACTGGGTCAAAAACTTCCTCAAAGATAAGCTGAAAGGAAACCATACCTTGGCTTTCAAAGGGGTGTCTCTGCTCGGGCTCTTCATATCCCTCCCTCTGCAGGCTCTGATGCTGCCCTAGTTGGTACCCCAACACCAAGGACAGTCAGTACACTGTCGCTAGGATACCATGCAGCAAAAACTGGCAGGAAAAGTATTTTTACATTTACCTCCTGGGCTGTGCTGACAATATGCTCAGAAGCTTAAAGGTTTGAAAACAAAGCAGCCATGACCATTAGCTAATGGCTCTGCCCAGTACTCCCCAAACTGTCTACTAAATATTCTGGGTTTTTACAGAGCTGCCAGCAGATAAACCAAGGGACCAGAAAACGTTCAGCCTGCTTGCTCCAGTTCAGTGGGGCCACCATGCATACAGGCAAGGACTCTGAGCCACAGTGAGGCAGAGCCCAACCAACAGCTTGGAGGATGGTCTGTGCCTTGACTTCCCCATAGTTCCCTTTTTAGGACGGCTGATGGAAAAGCACCTGAGCAAAGGGAACAACATCACCCCAAAGCAAAGTGCTATTATGCTATGAAAATATCTCTTGGGACTTTTGAGGACAGAAGGTTAGTGACAGGTCTTTGGCGCAAGACTGCTAAAAGGTTTGCCTCACAATTTGAGCTTCTCAAGATCCTACTGTTGATGGGTGGGGTGAACAGTATGTGGCACCATGGGTTAAGCTGCTGCCTGTGACACTAGCATCCCTTATGAACTCCTGTTGAAGTCACTGCTGCTCTACTTTCCAACCAGCCCCTTGCTAATGAGCCTGAGAAAGCAGAACATGATTGGGCCCCAGAAACCCACATAGCAAACCTGGATGAAACTCTAGGCATCTGGAGTCAGCCTGGCCCAGCAAAGCTCCTGAGGACATTTATAAATGAATCAGTGGATGAAAGACTGCCCTTTCAGGACTGGTGTTATGGCATAGTAGGCTAAGACTCCTTATGGGCACGTCCCAGATACTCCACTTCCGATCCAGCTCCAAAACCAGTGGAAGATGGCCCAAGTTCTCGGGACCCCGGAAGGCCCAGAGGCTCCTGATTGCTGGCTTCAGATCAGTTCAGCTTCAGCCACTGCAGCCTTTGGGGAATGTTCTAGCAGACAGAAAGATCTTTTTCTCTGCCCTTCTCTCTTTAACTCTGCCTTTCAAATAAAAATAAAATAAATCTTCAAAAATTAAAGACTGCATTTTCTATCAGTGTGTTTCTCCCTCTTTGTGTAATTCAGCTTTTTAAATATGTAAAATAAGTCTTAAAAAAAAAAGACCTACAGAGTTCACAGACTAAAGGAGGGAGCAAAGATAAAGATAGGAAAGACAGCTGTGGAATCTCTCTTGTTCATAACTCAGTGATTCCTAAATCAAAGACATAAAGCAGATGGAATTAAACTCTAAACTGGGGCCCCAGGCCTCTCTAAGCACTATAGGCAGAACCGCCAGGATAGGATCTAAAGATGAAGGATGCTTGTATTATTTGGCCATGTTAATGCAATAATCATTTAATTCTCTACCAGGCATTACAAATACTCATATTCTGTGCTCAAAATAGAATGCATGACTTCCAAGCCAGACAAAGCTGCCATCAGGTTGCATTTAAAATCCACCTAGAGTCTAATCAAACTGGTTTTACTGTTATTGTGTCTTGAAACATGGGGCCCCCCCATTTTTTTTCAGTGTGAGAAAGAACAATCATGGAGGGCTGCTGGGAATGTTATTACTTCTAAGTTGTTTCTAGGAAGGAAGGAGCAAAAACAAGCCTGGATTTTACAAGTAACTTTAACAGGAGCACATATCTGGAGATCTGACCAGACATCCCCCTTCACACACACACACACACACACACATACACATATCTGCAAACACAGCCAGGCAATAGCCCAGGACCAGATATGAGGTGCTCTGGCTCATACGAGCTGGAGACACCACACACACTGCCCAAAAACCAATGTAGACCAGGGACTTGGGGCCCAAGGATCATTAAGGGGAAGTAAATCATGTGTTTGAGTTGGACCCCAAAAGCCAAATAGGAGTTTTCATAACTAATCAAATCAATCAACCAAAGCAAAAAAAAAATAGCTGCATACATTTTTTTGGACCAAAGAGCAAAACCTAATCATAAAACACTTAATTAGCTGGAACACACATATCACCAGTGATATTCATTCTTGCATCTTAACCAGAGTAATCCTGGGTTTTAAATACACATTCAAGGGGGCCACCTCCCAGAATCAACTGCCTGGGCTTAGCAGGTAAACTCAGGAATCTGCATTCTAGCAAGCACCTTAGGTGAGGTGGTGGCTTGTGGTTGGGAATCCACTTTGAGAAATCCTAAACTAGAAGGCTGAGGAGGCCTAGCACACCTGTGAACCCTCACTAAGGTGTCACCCATGCCGGCAAGCTTGAATCAATCCAGCTGGTAGCTCTTGTGAAATCCCACATTACAAGACTAAGGCATGATGAAGAGCGTCAAAAGGACACACACAGTGAATACTAACTTTAAAAATTGGGTTGACACAGTGTTTGTCACATCCATATGACAGTGCCTAGGTCTGTGGCCTACGCCCACTTCTGCTAGCACCAAAAGATTTCTAAGTGACCTCTGCCTGCCATGGTGGAGACCCAGATGAAGTTCCTGGCTCCTGGCTTCATCCTGGACCAGTTCTGGCAGTTGTAACTATTTGGGGAAATGAATCAATGAGTGAAAGATCTCTCTCCCCCTCACTCTGCTTTTCAACTACACAAATAAACTTTAAAAAAAAAAAAACTCTATCCCTAAGACAGAAGTTTGCAGTAAGAAAAATAAATGTGTAAGGGGTTGGATTACCCTGATTTTATTGTTATACACTGAATAAGGGAATTTCCAAAAGTGTGTCGGGAAACAAAATTAAAAGCCCAAATTTTCCATGAAGTTTTTAAAACCTCCTTGATCACATATCCAATCACCATACTGTATCCCATAAATATGTAGAATTATTATGTCAATTGAAAACTTTTAAAAACTCTTACAGTATTTTTATGAGGATTAAATAGCACAATTATGTAGGTACAAGAGTCACAGAAAACACTAAATTTTAAGTACCAACCACCATTTAACGGAAGAATATTATTAGAGCTTTCTCTAACGCAGGGCCTGTCGATGCAGGAGATGGAGCAGATGGACAAGGAGACAGAAGAACAGAAATGCAGGTAGTTCAACAAGCCAACAAATCATCTCAGACGTTGAGGTGTGCAATGAAGACAACAAGAGCAATTATATGGGTGTCAAAGGTAGGCATCAGGAAAGACCTCTTTAAGATGTGGCTTTTAAACTACCACCCAGGGGAGGAGCAGTCCAGCACGAGAACAAGTGGGAATAAGCCAAGTATGTGCCTGGCAAAGAGGAAGACCCACAAGGCCGGGACTTGGTGACCAGTGGGAAGGGCAGTAAAAGTTGGGGTTGGGAGTCAGGTTAGCAGAGATTATCTGGAGCCGTGGAACACACGGTGGCTATCTGCAGGAAAACAGGAGGTCGGAAGGATTTAAACAAAAGGACAGAGATGTTGTGATTTCCTTGTGAAATTGTTTTTACTTCCTTTATTTAAGAGGAAGAGATGAATGAGGGAAAATTAGTGTTTCCCCACGGGTTCACTCAAAAATGTCCACAATGACCCGTGGCTGGGGCAGAGCTGGGAACCAAGAACCCAATGTGGATTCTTCAAGGAGGTGGTAGAAACCCAACTACTTCAGCACATTAGTGGTAAGCTGGAATTGGAAGCAAACTCAGCCTCAGGCACTGTGATACAAGCTGTAGGCATCCCAACTTGTCTTTGATTTGTTTCTTCTAAGATTTATTTTTGGGGCAGTGCAACAACCTAGTGGCTAAAGTCCTTGCCTCGTACGCATCAGGATCCCACGTGAGAACCAGCTCATGTCCAGACTGTTCCACTTCCCTTCCGGCTCCCTCTGGTGGCCTGGGAAAGCAGTCAGGGGATAATCCAAAGCCTTGAGACCCTACACCTAAGTTGGAGACCTGGAAGAAGCTCTTGGCTTCAGACTGGCTCAGCTCTGGCCTTTGCAGTCACTTGGGGAATAAACCAACGGGTGGAAAATCATTCTATCTCTCCTCCTCTCTGTAAATCTTTCCAATAAAAATAATTTTTAAAAGATTTATTTTTATTTGAAAGGCAAAGTTACACAGAAACAGAGATCTTCCATTTGCTGGTTCACTCCCCAAATGAGACCATGTCCAGAGCTGAACTGATCCAGAGTCATAAGCCTTCTCAGGGTCTCCCTCATGTGTCCTGAGGCCCAAAGCCTTGCGTCATCCTCCACTGCCTTCCCAGGCAATAAGCAGGGAGCTGGATTGAAACTGGAGCAACCCAAGACACAAACCGGCACCATGTGAGATGCTGGTGCCACAGGCAGAAGCTTAGTCTATGCCAGGGCATTAGATCCCCTTTGATTTGATTTTTAAAAGATGTCTTAATGTGAAATAGGCCAGGGATTAGGGATAATGAGTACCCAAAATAAAATAATAAAAACCTAAAATTTCACTGCATGCTCTGAATTTCCCTAAGAAATTTATATGTATGACTTCCTGCAAACCCCATGAAAACCCTCAAGCTTGAGTACTGCAATTATTCTGATTTCACAGATGACAAAACCAAGGCAAAGAAAGATTAGACTACTTGGCCATCACAGTCAATAAGGGAAGGATCCAGCCTGCAAAGCCAGTCTGATTCCAATGCCAGCAGGATGCCTTGGAATAGAAGTGGGAGGAAGTAGGGAGGTGTGGAGACCCTGCAGCAGTACAGTGAGAAGCTAACAAGGATTCAGCTCTGCAAATATCTGGGTGGTACAAGCAACAGGAACTGATGGTGGGATTTATGATGGAGCAAACAAAGGTGACCTCCGGGCTTTGGATTCAGCAACTAAGTGGATGCCAGCGATATTTCCTGAGCTGAGTGATTAAGCCTAGAGAAAGAACCAATCAGCTGGCAGGAATGCATTTGGTTTGTCTATTGTATGACCACAGGGAGAAGTCACGAAGGCTGGGAGCTGTGGTGCCTCCACTAAGGAGAAGAAATCAGGAGATGGAGCCAGTGGGGAGTCACTACCCCACAGTTGCTCGGGAGCAGCTCTCTCAGTCACTGGCCTCCCCCAGCTGGTAACACCTTGTGGTGAGGCCGAAAGCCTGCCCTCTGGCCTTCTGTAATGCAGCAGAGTTGGCCTCCTGTGCTCATACCAGCTTCTTGGAACCTGTGCAAGTGGTCTTACTTCTGGATGAGCCCACCTGGTCCTGGAGGAGAGGCTGGGAGCGGGGCCATAGAAGGAAGTCCACCAGGCAATCTGCCAGCATGGGAGAAGAGGACTTCTGCACCCCACTTCCACGTCAACAGCCCTGCTTCTGGCCCTCCTATCATGACAGCGCATCCATGTGTGAGGCCCTGGAACCACCTCCAAGGGTGCCATGAAAATGAGAGGGCTTCCAAAATAGGCGTGCACACCCAGGCTTCCCAAAAGTCCAGCTGGCACCCAGGTTATGGTGTTTCCAGAAAGATACCAGCTTTGCCTGATAAAGTGTTTTGGTATTGACACGTCCTTGGCTAGGAGGAAGTGGGTGTGTGCTGGAGGTCAAGTACAGGTTGGAAGGGGGGAAAAAAAGCAATTTTTTAAAGTTCAGCTGAAATGTCAGGAACATGAAGCAGTCCATGTTTACACAGAGCTTTCCAAAACGGCAAGCAGCTTCCACGCAGCTTTAAAAAAGAAAGAAAAAAATCCTTGTCCAATCAAACAGCTTAACAGAAATAGAAGCAGGCTGTTCCTGTCCCCTGTAGGTGCAATCTCCTAATATAATATCTATGTGCTGATCCTGATTACCGTATCTCTTTTATTTGTATTTTACCCCTTTCCTACATGTTGCCTACAATCTACTCTACTGTGGAACAAAATAAAGCAACCCTGGAGAGATGGACAGTGCATAATCCTGGATCCTAAACTTTGAGATTCTTATAACCAATAAAAGTTGCTGATTGTGCGCAGTACTTAAAAGTTCAGGGGATAGGACCTAACACAGTAGCCTAAAGTCCTTGGCACTTACAAGTGCCAGGATCCCATATGGTCACTGGTTCTAATCCTGGCGGCCACACTTCCCATCCAGCTCCCTGCTTGTGGCCTGGGAAGGCAGTCAAGGACAGCCCAAAGCCTTGAGACCCTGCACCCATGTGGGAAACCCAGAAGAGGCTCAAAGCTCCTGGTTCCTGGCTTCAGACTGACGTAGCTCCAGCTGTTGCAGCCACTTGGGGAGTGAATCAACAGACAGAAGGTCTTCCTCTCTGTCTCTCCTCTGTCTTTCCAATATTTTTATTGGAAAGGTAAATTTATCTTTCCAATGAAAATAATTAAATTTTTAAAAAAATGTTCAGGGGATGAAATGCTTTCAGAAATGGGTAAGAACTTGTGCAAAGGGCTCGGCAGCGTGGCCTAGTGGCTAAGGTCCTTGCCTTGATCCCATATGGCCGCTGGTTCTAATCCCGGCAGCTCCACTTCCTCTCTGTCTCGCCTCCTCTCAGTATGTCTGACTTTGTAATAAAAATAAAATAAATCTTAAAAAAAAAAAAAGAACTTGTGCAAAATGTTGATGTCTTTATGTAAATAAAAATGGGAGTTTGGTTAAAATTAGCACCTTACATTTTTCATATGCTGCTCCCTTCTGGTTGCCTAAACCATAATTTCTGGGGAAAAGTAGGAGAACTGTGTGCATGGTGATGGTGTTGCTCTCCCCATTCAAGCAAGGAATCACAGAATGTGGTTGTCAAGATCACTGTAGAGAAAGTGGAGTAAGACTCACTCTGAAGCCATGCACACAAGGCTTTCCCAGCGTGGGCAGCTGGTGTGTGTCGAAGCCCCCTGTTCCTCTCTGCTGTGCTAGACACGGAAACAGGAGGCAGACAGCTGTCAGGGAGTTCACAGACAGGAAGCCAAGATCCATGGACACCGGTGGGCCAAGAACTGAACCGAACACACCGCCACCACAGCCACCACCAGCACCACCACCCTGTGGGCTCACCCACATAAACCTGGATGCACAATGACTCAGAGCCCAGGGCAGACAACAGGTGTTTTCGAGGCAGGTGATTCTTGGGGAGCAAAGGGCTGCAGGTGGGGGCGGATATCATTTTCCCCTAGCATTTCTGAATTCCCCCGAAGTCACTGGTACCAGTAATATTATGGCACATGCTGAGGCCAACTGTTCCTAGCGCTCAGCTTGAGGACTTGCAATCTTGTGGGAGAACACGCAGATCAAGATTTGCATGTTGTGATTTGAACCATGTGTTATTGCCTTGGACTATTTTGAAGATTGACGGTCCACACGGTAGACACTAGATGGCAACACTGGGCCACATTTTGCCCACCTTACCAAACCGGCTTTAACAACAAACCCCAGGTCTCTATTAAGATAATGACTACAGAGACAAAGTAATTAAAAACATATGCCTGACACATTTGGAATTGGAAGCACCATCAGATGTGCTTCCTGGCAGGCTATCACTCCCCCCAATCAGTGGGCAAATCCAGTTATTCCTGGAGATGCCTGGATTGTACCTCTCCACTCCTTTTCTCCCCAGTGGCTTTTATGAAAATAAGATTCAACCATAATGCACCTGTGCATCAGTAGTCAGTGTGACAACAGCAATAAGCACAACTCACTGTGTGCAGAGACCAGGGAAAATGAGTCCTGAGGCTGCCTTTGCCAACCCCTGCTGTGGGCCTTCTTTGCCCCAAACTTGACAGAAACTGGAATGCAGCAGCTGTCAGAAGGCAGCAACAGCCTGTGCCAGAAATGCCCTTGCTGGGTTGCTCTCATTGTCAAGAGATAACAACACATAACTCAACACGGACACTTGTGGCTCGGACTCAGAAACAGCAGGCGCAGAGGAATGAGCAGGCGCCCTGGAGTGGGCTCGGCTGTGACTTTCACAGCAACACGACCTTGGGCCAGCTGTTAGCCTGACCTGTGCCCCAGCCTCCCTCATTGATGAAACCCACTGACAACACACAGAAAGTGCCTACTAAGCACGGGGCCTATGTTGGGCACCTCCTGATATGCAGGAGCTGTGACAGATAATCTCTAATGGGTACCAAAGATTAAAATGAGCTTGCAGATGGAGGGCAGCCTCTCTGGACAAGAGACGGTTTGCACCCTGGCAACAGCCTGCATCTTCTGAGAAAGCACCAGCCACATAAGATCCCTGGCTGCTTTGGCATGACTCATTGTTCAAACACATTTACCAAGGACTTCTAGTGTCCCAAAGTTGCACCAGGCCTGAGGACAACATGGTCCTACACTCATGAGGCTTACAGTCTAGCAGAAAACACAAGCCTCAAAATAAGCACAGAAGTAGACACAAATGCACACCTGTGGTCAGTGCGACAAGGGTCAGGCACAAAGCCACATGCAGAATGGCCCTGTCTGAGGTGCCACGTGATGAGTTATCAAGACAAAGAAGAAAGCTTAAGAGGACCTTTTATAAGAAGATCTTAACTAAAAGCACACTTGGGTATCCCTTAACAACAAAGTAAAATCCAGAAAACCCATGACATTCCCTTTTTATTTTGGCTGCCAAGAAGCTCTAATTCAAATATGAGGTTCAGCAATGTCACGGACCCTTAATGTAAACATCTTTATAGACTTCTCAGCCCGTAGTTTGTCTTCTCCTTACTTGTATTTTCCTAGTCTTAATTTCTTCCTAACTCTAAATTTTTTTTTCTTTCTTTGAGAGGCAGAGAAAGACAGATCAACACTGAGAGCCCTTATCCTTTGTCCACTCCCTCAAATGCCTACAATAGCCAGGGCTGGGCTGGGCTGAAGCAGGGAGTCAGGCACTGCCCGTGGGGTCTCCCACAGGAGTGGCGAGAACCCAACCACTTGAGCCATCATCTTCTGCCTTCCAGGCATCATCAGGAAAAATGAAATCAGGAACCAGAGCTGGACATTAAACTTTGGCATTGCCATATTCCGACTGCGATGTTAATTGCTAGCTCAAATGCCTACCTATCCCAAGCCTTGATTTCAAATTCCCATTTCTGCTTTATTATTGCATCCAGTGTTCCTGGATCTTCAGGAGATAGAGGCAGGATGCAAAGACCCCTAACAGTCATTGTAAGGGGCTGAGCTGGAAGATGAACTAGGTGCCTGTGTCCCTGGCTGGCACGCCAACCCTGAGGCAGAAACACACACGTGACGCGGTCCACTTTCACACAAGCATCATATTCCCCATGGCTTGTGTGTTCTAGCACATATGGGCTTTCCACCAATGTACCTGACCGCATTATGTGTCTGCCCTAATGACTTTCCTTCTGTAATTTTCCGCTCTGCAACAACCATTGAACTGCACTTAGAGGTTCAGAACGGTCGCCTGTCCACATACACACACTTCTTTTTCCTTTTTTCCCAATTTTACTCTTCATAAAGAAACTGGTACCCATATAGGATTCTGGCACAGATACAAGTCACTAGGCTACCACGGTGGGCCTGTAAGCAACTTCAGACTTATTTTATTTATTTGAAAGGCAGAGTTACAGAGAAAGAGTGACAGAGGGGATCCCGCTCTTACCTCACCAAGTCTCCCTTCTGAAGGATTTCTCGTGGCTACAAAGAGCTGGAAGGACAAAAGGCTGCCCCAGCTTAGGGCCTAGGTGGGCTGTGTGGGGGCCCAGAGGCTGGGGACCCTGAGCTGTCTGGGCACAGTAACTCAGAACAGTGGTGCAACGAAGACCAGCTGCATTCCACTGACAGCCAGATCTGATGGGACCCAGACTCCCTGCAGGAGGTGAGTCAATAGACCCAAGACTGGTAAAAGCCAAAGCCACAGCCATTGGGGCCATAGGCAAAAGGCGTGAGGAAGGGGCCACCCTCCAGAGAGTGTGTGGGTTTGTCATAGGAATGAAAAACTCCTGGAATGAAAAACCAGGAATGAAAAACTCCTGGTTTTCTTCTGAGCCCTGTACCTGCAGCTCCAGGAAACAGCGTCTGGCACCCAGCACTCAGCAGGTGCCATGAGGGACCAGAAGATGGAACTCCATTAGGGTAAAGGACGAGAAGGACCTGGGCTCCAGTCCTCCTTCTGGTGACTGACAGATGATCAGGAGATGGCTCTTTAAAAGTATATATATATTGGGCCCGGCGGCATGGCCTAGCGGCTAAAGTCCTCGCCTTGAAAGCCCCGGGATCCCATATGGGCGCCGGTTCTGATCCCGGCAGCTCCACTTCCCATCCAGCTCCCTGGCTGTGGCCTGGGGAAGCAGGAGAGGACGGCCCAAGGCTTTGGGACCCTGCACCCGCGGGGGAGACCCGGAAGAGGTTCCTGGTCCCGGCATCGGATTGGCGCGTACCGGCCCGTTGCGGCTCACTTGGGGAGTGAAACATCGGATGGAAGATCTTCCTCTCTGTCTCTCCTCCTCTCTGTATATCTGGCTTTCCAATAATAATAAAATCTTTAAAAAAAAAAAAAGTATATATATATTAAAAATATATTTAAAAATATATATCTATTAAAAATATATGCTATATATTAATATATATTAAATATATTAAAATATATTTTAAAATATATATTAAAAATATATATTTATTTATTTATTATTTGGAAGGCAGATTTACAGAGAGGGATCTTCCATTTTCTGCTTCACTCATCAAATGGCTGCAATGGCCAGAGCTAAGCCAATCTAAACCAGGAGCTTCTTCCAGCTTTTCCACAGGCATGCATGAGCACAAGGCCTTGGGCTGTCCTCCACTGCTTCCCCAGGTCATAAGCAGGGAGCTGGATGGGAAGTGGAGCAGCTGGGACTAGAATGAGCACTCACATGACACACTGGCACTTGCAGGCACAGGAATAGCCTGTTGAGCTACTGTGTTTGCCCCAAGAGATAGTTCTCTTTTTTTTATTTTTAATTTTTATTTTTGAAATTTATCATACAATCCTGTATAGTCTGGGATTCCCCTCCCCCTATTTGCCACCCCCCTCCTGATTGATTTTTCCCATAATGTCACAACTCTTCATAAGGAGTTACAATTCAAGATAGTTCTCCTAAAAGCAAACAAATTGCTTAATATAACCAGTGGTGTTTAAAAATAGTTACTGTTAAGAAAAAAATCAAATACATCCAGCAAACAGCAAACATTGCCCCTCCTTTTTCAAATACAGGATGGCAAAACAAAGAGGGGGGATCAAGATCACACTTACAAGCCGGCCATGGCTTCCATGTTCCCCAAGGCTGTGGACACAGGCTTGTTCCTGCACCTACCCCTCGTCCTGAAGTTGCTTCCTTTTACTCCATCTCCACAAAGAAATACACACCCAAGTGTGGCACCAAGACATAGGTGCCCGCCACAATTCAGTGGAGTGGTGCAGCTCTCTCCAAGTCAACTCCAGTTCCAGCCTCCAAGCAAAGGGTTGGAGGACATGTAACAGCAGGCTGCCCACCTGGGTCACCCAGTGTATCCTTCATAAACGGGGACTCCCCCCAAGGATGCCCATATAATATCTTGCCCCAGGACTTCATGAATCAAATCTCAGTGCCCAAGCAAAGGCTCCATAATCTCACAGCTGGAAGCCATCTGGAAAACTGCATGCCCAAGACCCATCCCTTGATAGCGACCCCTGCTCATGGCTCATTTAAGCTGAACACCCCTAGCCAGGAGTACCACATTGCATCTACCAGCAACCCAGTGCTCCATCGACTCTCTGAATCTCTACTGCCTTTCCCTGAAACACTTTCCAAGCACTTAAAACCATCTAACCCAAGGAAAGAGGGGCACCAGAAGGAGGCCTTCACTCAACTTCTCCTCTGGCAGCCTGGGCAGCGGGGGGAGGGGTGTGGGAGGGGAAAGGAAACTTCGGAATTTGCAGCCTGACACACACTCTAGACTGGAAGTGACAATAACAGCAGCCATCATGTCCAGCACATGCACCACAAGCCGACTGTTAGCTCAGGTAATGCTCAAAACATTTAATTATCACACTCTCCTGTGAGCAGCATTTATTTATTACTTTTTGATACATGAGCCAATGAAGCCTGAGAGAATTGACACAGCCTGCCCACGGGGAAGAAGGAGGTGAGCTAGCAAAGGAATACAAGGCTTCAGGTTTCTTTTTGTTTTCTTTTGCAATAATAACTCCCAAGAATAGTCTCTCTTGTCAAAATCCCTAAGATAAGATGCAGTGCGTCTGAAGGCCCAGAAGGCAGGGCACGAACCCTGATTATTATGATCAATATGCTTATCTCAAATGGTTCCCCTGAAAGAACATCTCCCAAAAGTCCACCACTGTGCCCCAGGGCAGCACCTGGCACACAGGAAGCACTCAATAAACATCCCTGAGTGAATGAGTCCAAGGCTGAACGTATTCACTAAGTTCCAGGCCCTGTTCTAATGTCCTGCAAGTATTCACCCAGCTAACACAGCAGGTTCTATTATCTCCATTCTATGGATGAGGCAACTGAGGCACAGAGCCCTCAAGTAGCTTCCTCAAAGTCACACAGCCTATAAGGCCAAATTCAATGTTGGGCGTGGCAGGATTCAGCTTTTGTGCCACACTAACTATCCCCTACAGGATGCAACCCATCAGCCCAGATGGCAAGAAAAATTCCAGGGGCCATGCAAGCATTTACTGGGAGAGGACCTGATCCTCAGATGGGCTTCTACTAGAAACGCTTTCCAGGGCAGGTTCCTTCTAGGGCAGTGATGCAAAATGCCCTCCTGTCTACCTCACTGCGCGATTATAAGGAGTAAAGGCCCTAGAGTCCCAGGAATGCGGCCACTTAGAAACACAACGGCAGCCCCCATTTCGACTTGGCCATTTATTGATGAATGTGCTGTGTGAATGACCACCTGGGTCTGACACAACAGTAAACCTGAAATAACATCCAAGGCAGAGTGCCAGGGAACAGGGTACCAGACAGAGGGTCCACAATAATAAAGAAGAGTGCAAGCGGCACCTTCATTGCATTTCACAGCGTTACCTGATGGTTTATAAATGAATTGTAGGTCCACGGTAAACTGCTGTCTCTGGGCCTCACAGTGCTGCAATAAAAACGCTATCTGAGCAGAGCGATTTCTCCACTTAGGCAATTTCCTTCTAGTTCCCCATCCAAGATGTTAGAAGACTATCTCGGAAAATCATTGATAAACCACTAAGCATCCTTTAGATCACATTTCAGAAAATTCACACTTCACAAAACAAATAAAAAGGAAAGGACCAGTCATAACAACATTGCTGTTGTTCAAGGTCAACATAAATGATTCAAAATAACTGTTCTGGTTGTGTGTTTCAAATGCAAGGCCTTCCATTTGAAATTGCAAACAACATTGTAAACCTTTCCAACCTAACAGAGCTGGGTAGGTGGTGAGGGGAAGCAGAAGAAGCCATGATCTGAGATACCCACATCCCTTATCCTAGTGCCAGTTTGAGTCTGGATCATTCTGCTTCCAATCCATCTTCCTGTTAATGCATCTTGGAAGGCAGTAGAGTTTGGCTCAAACACTTGAACTTCTGCCATCCACTTGGGAGACCTGGATGGAATGCCAGGATCACTGGTTCTCTCACTTTCCCCTGTACTCTTGTTTTTCAAACAGATAAAAACGAACAGTTAAATAAAGATCCTAAAGCCAGGGTTGGTACAGTGCTGTATCACACTAATCCTCCACTTGCAGTGTTGGCATCCCACATGAATGGTGGCTCACGTCCCAGCTGCTCCATTTCCCATATAGCTCTCTACTTTTGGCCTGAGAAAGCAGCAGAGGACAGCTCAAGTCCTGAGACCCTGGACCCTTGGGGAAACCCAGAAATTTTCACTTCCTGGCTTTGGACCAGCCCATTCTGGCTGTTGTGGCCATTTAGGGAGTGAACCAGTGGATCTCTGTGTCTCTCCTTTTCTCTGAAAAAAATCCACCTTTTATACAAAAGTAAATAAATATTTTTTTAACCCCAAAACTGACTCAAAATCCAAACTAATGCTGTCCAATGAAATACAATGCAAGCAGTGTGGGTATCAGACATCACTTGGGATGCCTGCATCCCATACTGGAAGCCCTCGTTTGAGTTCTGGCTCTTCCACTTTGAATTCCAGCTTCCTGTAAATGCAAACCCTGGGAGGCTGCAGGTAATGGCTCAAATACTTTAGTTCTTGCCATGTATGGGAGTCCTGGATTGGGTTAGAGGCTCCTGGCTACAGCCTGGTACACCCTGGTATTGCAGGCATTGGGGAAGAAAATGAGCAAGATGGAAGATATGGGAAATCTCTGTGCCTTTCAAAAAAATATTTGTTAAATGTAAATTATAAGCTATATTTTCTAATAGCTTTATTTTTAAAAAGAAACATTTACTTTTTTGAAAGTTAGAGTGAATTTAAGGTCAGAAAGAGATCATTCATCTTCTGGTTAACTCCCAAATGCCCACAACAGCCAGAACTACACCATGCTGAACGCAGGAGCCAAGAACTCTATGCAGATCTCCCAAGTGGGTGGCAAGAACCCAAGTACTTGGGCCATCATCAGCTCACTGTCTCCCAGCCGCATTAGCAGGAGGCTGGATCAAAGTGTAGAGTAACCAGGACTTAATCCAGGGACTCCCAAGTGGTGATTTAACACGCTGCATTACAACATCTGCCTCTAGGCAATTTGAAAAAGAAATCTGCCCAATTGCTCTTAATCATATACTTTCTCTAATACAAGATATCCAAAATACCATCATTTTTCAGTATATGACTGATATAAAAGTTCTTGAGAAATTGTACTAGCATTCTCTGGAATCAGGGGTGTATTTCACACTCACAGCTCATCTTAAGACAAACCACCTGCATTGCAAGTGCTCAATGGCCACACCTGACTAGTGGCTATGTTTTGGTGGCGGCACAGTCCTAATTTAGAAATATCTGGCTCAATCTCCCTTCAGCCTAAGTCAGGAAAAAATACCATGAGCTCAGAATCTGAGGCTTTCGAACAGCAAGAATCTGCTGTTGAGCCAAAGCACAAGCTCTTGCTTCTTATTTTACAGAGTCAAGTCCTATCAAATCAACGTCAAGCTTGAAAGATAATGTTCTGCTGTAGCTGCAGTGACTCTTACTAAGTCATCGGGTGAGGGAGCGGGGCTGAGAAGGGACTGCTATCAAAACAAGGCCACATACAGAGAGCTGGGCACACTTACCTCCTTATCAGATGCCCACTCCTTCGGACTTAGGGATCACCCAGGCACCTCTGGGAAAAGCACCAGCAGAAACTAGGCCTGTGCCTGGGCACTGGAGTTCTGTTCTGGATCTCAGAACTAGCCAATGAGTTTGGCAGGACCCCAGGATTTTTATTCTTAAGACATTTTCCTGGTGATTCTGGCAATATCTGTCTTCCAGAATGCCTGAATCAAGTCCCCCCTGAAAGAATTAAAATGCTTCTCTTACAGAAAAAAAAAAAAAAAAAGTCCAACTTGTAAAACCTCATACATGACTGAACAGGGCACTGCTTCCAGTCAGTAGGTTCTTCTCACTAAAGCACCTGGTGTCATTCCTCTCATGTGCACCGAGGCCTGTCACAGAGGACAGACTTGGAAGAACTGTCACATTCTCCTTGACTGAAGTGTTGGAGATGCTTTTCTCTGCATTCAGTAACCTTCCTTCCTTCAAGGTGCCTGGAGAAAAGGTCCTCTCTGATGATCTGATAATTACAATAGTCAACATTCATCTACTACATTACACAAACATGCTATGTCACTTGGACCTGGACAATCCTAGGAGGCTGATGTCTTTGTTATGCCTCACCCAACTTGGAGCTGAGGACTTTCAGGCTGAGAAGTGGTAACACATTGAATCAAGATTAACTTAGAGAAGGTCTACATAAAGCAAGAAATTCATTAGGATTCCTCCTAACACTGTCAGTTACTAGTTTTCTTCCCAGCATCTTTGCTCATCCCAGATGCTGCAGATGGGCAAGGTGGATTCGGCCCACCCCTTACCCAGCTGCCCCTTCTCCACAGTCTTGTAGCCCCTGGAATCAGCTGTTGTCTGCCTTCCCCAGCAGCATCCACAGGTTCTTCATGAGAGAATCTCTAGTTTTTTGTTTTTTTTTAAAAAGATTTATTCAGTTTATTACAAAGTCAGATATACAGAGAGGAGGAGAGAGAGAGAGGAAGATCTTCCGTCCGATGATTCACTCCCCAAGTGAGCCGCAACGGGCCGGTGCGCGCTGATCCAAAGCCGGGAACCAGGAACCTCTTCCGGGTCTCCCACACGGGTGCAGGGTCCCAATGCATTGGGCCGTCCTCGACTGCTTTCCCAGGCCACAAGCAGGGAGCTGGATGGGAAGTGGAGCTGCCAGGATTAGAACCGGCGCTCATATGGGATCCCGGGGCTTTCAAGGCGAGGACTTTAGCCGCTAGGCCACGGTGCCGGGCCCGAGAGGATCTCTTGTTGTCTTAAGTGGCTGCATATCTAGGAACTTCACAAAGCCCTGCAGTGCTCGGTAAGCACTGGATGGATGATGAGTGGATAGGTGGATGGGTGGGTGGGTGATGTCAAATAGGACAAGAAAGAGGTCTAGATCACTGGATTTCATCAGCTGGGTAGATAGACACAGATACAGTTCCTAATCAGGGAGCAGATAAAAACTATGACCTCAGAGGACCTAGTACCCTCTGGAGGCAGGGGCCACAAGGGCACAAGGGGAGCACATCAGTTGGAAAGTCCTACAGTTAGCAGGTTTGCAGGGGGAGAAGCCATTGTGCCAAAAGGCAGCAGAGTTCCAATGGAATTGGGGATCTGCGCTCAGGAAGAGGTCCCCATTGGGATGCAGTCAGGAGCCAAAGTTCTAGAGTCTGGTGCTTTCAGCCTTTGGCCGGAAAGCACTGCTGCGCCCTCTCATTTAGGTAATTGGAACTCTTTGTTTTGAGGGAAAACACATTCCCTGCCTCTTAATCACAGCCTGCTCAGCCATGTCCAGCTGGGAGGCTCGCCTGTGGTTTGCTCCCACGTGTTGGGAGTTGGGGCCTGCGTCAGCAGGGAAGTTCCTTGCTTGTTTGTGGAGTCACTCGTGCTGTTTCCCCCAGGCTGCTCCTGACTCCCGTCACCTCTTCCTTCTAGAGACAGAGAGGTGGGCATCAAGAGCCAGGGCAGGCAGTGCCCAAGCAGCCCAGGTCTGGTTTTCTCCTGGTGCCTTCTCTCAAACAAGCTGCCCAGTAGGGACAGCCTGCCCCTAGTAGGCCAGCTCCCCAAACGCAGAGACTGTCCCCTGAATGGAAACAGGAACTCACCAGCACACTTGTCAGGCCAGGATGGTATCAGGCACAAAGCGAGAGCGGAGAGCGAGCTTTTTGGGGGGTTCAGCTGTCACTGGCATGTGGGTGTGTTTCAGCTGACTTTCCTGACATGTTCAAAGCTATTTCACATGTAGGGTGTCCCCAGAGGCTTACAGAATCAGCATGCACAGAGGGTGCCACAAACCTGCCCTCAGAGCTCCGCTCAGCACCTCATTAGACTGGCAAATCAGGACATCTGAAGGCTCTGGGTTTTGAAGTGAAATTTCTATGGAGCACAGCCTAAGAGCAGTAAGAGCACTGACAGGCCCCAACTTGCTGGTGGTCTTAATGAGCACCCGGTCGGCCTGCTTAGCTACCCTCCCCAGGGCACACAGAAAAGTTCTGGCAGAGCCTGCTCTGAGTACCCTCCCCCTGACCCAAGCAGAGCAAGCTTATTTGCAATTTTAAAAAAAATTATTTTGAAAATTCTATTATAAAGGCACACTGGCAGAGAGAGAGAAAGACAGCCAGACACATCCCCCATCCATTTGTGTCTCAAATGCCCACACCAGCTAGTGTTGGGACAGGCTAAAAACAGGAGCCAGGAACTCCATCAGGGTCTCGCACATGGGTGGCAGAAGTCTAGGTGTTTGAGCAATTACCTGCTACCTACCAGCGTGTGAATTCACAGGAAGACAGACTGAAAACAGAACAGGGCTTGATCCCAGGCACCCTGATACCGGATGTTGGCCTCCCAACAGGCATCTTATCACCAATCTAACAGCAGGTTCAAGTGCTTATACACACACACACGCATCCTTGCCTTTAAAACCCCACCCCAACTGAGGAGTTTACCAGTCCTGGGGGAAAGGACAAGAATGATCATGCTATTTAAGCTGCTTCATCCCACGAGCAGCCACAGCAGCTTTCTCTGAGCCCTTCAGAACCTGGGATGAGGAGAGCGCACTGGGTCATCTGAGAGGCCCTCAATGACCACTGGTGAGGCTACTATTTTCTCAACTAGTGGCTGTAAAATTCCTGAAGAGCTTCCCACATGTCTATAAAGATGTCATCCACAAAATCAAAGATGACAAGTGTTGGACAGGAAGCAGGGAAAAAGAAACCTTTGCCCACTGCTGGTGGGGATTTTATGGAAAATGATATGGAGATTCAGCAAAATATTCAGAACAGAACTATAGGGTCCAAGCCATTTACCACCAGACACACACGCAAAAGACATGAAATAAGTCTGACATGACAGCACTGTTCACAATAGCCAAGATGTGGAATCAACCAAAGTGTTACTCAGTGAGGCTAATGGACAAAGCAAATGTAGTACTGGGACTGGCATTGTGGCATGGCGGGCAAAGCTACCACCTGTGTCATGGCATCCCAAATGGACATGAACCAGCACCCATATGGGATCCCAGCACTTACAAGGTAAGGATTTAGCCACTGAGTCATCATGCTGGGCCAGAATTGTACATCTTAATGACCATGTCCAATGACAACATATTAGAATGCTTAGGAATTTGCTAAGAAATTTTAAGTGTTCTAAGAACCTAATTATGCAAAGTACTGCATATGTTAAAGACTTGATGTAGCCATTCTGTGGTGCATACATATATCAAAACATCACATTGAACAAAGTTTATGTAATTTTTTCTAGTCAATTAGAAATAACACACACTGGAATGCATCAGACTGTCCCTCACAGCAGGAAGGTGGTGATGATAGAAGGAGCAGGATGCATTTAAGACAGTATCTGTATAAACCCCAACCCCCCATGTACCATACACACACCCCCTAGCCTCTCCAGCAAGTTCAGAGGGATTGGAGGTGTTTTGAAAAACAAAGCAGCACTTCCTCACATCCAGAACAGATGCATGGAAGTGCTGTAGAACTGACTCTGGGCTCTGACTCCCCCAGCCTCCTCCATGAAGCCTTCCTGCTGCCCTGCTCCAGCTCCTGGGGTTCCCTCAACAAGGAGCAAGAGCAGCACAGACCCTGGGGGAGGGAGGCAGGATCTCAGCACCCAGCTCGGCTTCCAGGCCCTCCTCACCAAAGCCCACTGCTTGCCTGTCCACCCAGCTAACATTGATCCCTTGGTGTCCCCACATTCCACCTGTCACTCCTCCAAGCCTTGCTCCTGTTAGTTCCTCCTCCCACATAGCCACCCAAATCCCACTTTCTCCCTAGCTCCATTAAGCAAGCTCTCTCCTCATATGGCCACTGGTTTGAGTCCTGGCTGCTCCACTCCAATCCAGTCTTCTGATAATGTGCCAGGCAAAGCAGAAGAGGGAGTTGAAAAGAAATGGACAAGCACAGCATGCATATTCACAAAGGAAAGACTTCTCTTTTCTCATTTGCAAAGACAAGGTAAACTTTTTTTTCATAACAAAATAATCAGTGTAGAATACACAAGAGGCCCCAACTCCTAAGCACAGTGGATGAGGGCCTTCCCAACCCAGTCCTCAAGGGCTGTGCCACTGACATGCTGCCATGCCTTTGCAGGTAGCCTGGCCCTGTACGTGGCCCTGTACCTTAGCCACGGTCCCTCAGCCCGAGCCTTATACAACTCTGGCCAGTGTGCACATGGCTATTCCTCATGGAATACCTTTTCCAAACATCTTCCCCTGACTCAGAACCCTGGCTTAAGTTCCTCCTTTAAACCCCAGATCAAACATCCCCTTACCATGCCCAACCCACTTTTCTTTTCCATCACATTTCCCAAACCCTATCTCTTGAATTGAGTTCCTGACTCCTGACTTTGCCCTGGCCCACCCCTGAATGTTATGGGTCTTTGGGGAATGAACCAGAGCTTGAGATATCTCTGTCTTTGGACAGAATCTTACTGAAAATTCAGACAATAACCCCTCTCCTACCCACCAACTGCCCACCAGATTTGGAGAGCAAAGGGGAGCAAGGGAGTTTATGGAGAAGCAGCAAACTTAGCACAAAGACCAAGGAAACTCCCCAGGTTAAGAGGGATTTGTAGGGTTTCCAGTCTTATTACTTTGCTAAATAATAACAAAAATCATGAACTAAAACATCACCATAAATATTCTCTTACTAAATATTCTCTTATCCAATACAATTGGAGTGAGCAGTTGATAAAGCTACTAACAAAGGACACTGAAGTTATTTGAAAGGTCACAGGAAATCTTCAATATAAGTTTTTCTGAAGATTTTTGAGGGTTTTTTTTTTAAGGCAGATATACAAAGAGAGAAGGACAGACAAAGAGAGAAATCTTCCACCCACTGGTTTATTGCCCACATGGCCACTAAGATCAGAGCTGAGCTGATCCAAAGCCAGGAGCCTCCCCCAGGTACCCTACTTGGGTGCAAGGGCCCAAGGACCTGGGCCATCCCCTGTTGCTTTCCCAGGTCATAAGCAGAGTGCTGGGTCAGAGGCGGATATTGCCAGACATCCAGCAGAAGTTCAGGTAGGGTTTGAACTCATAGGCCATGCAAGGCATCTAAGATTATGGGAAATGGTTAGAGACCATTTAGAAAAGGAGTGAGGGTCACACACATGCACACTAGACATTCACCCTGAATAGCATGTGTGTGAGTATGCCCACAGACCCACAGGGAAGTCATTAGTGGATATCCTTTGCAAAGGCAGTGGAAATCCCACCAGGGAAACACCCACATAGAGTGCGGAGCTCAGATTCCCAGAGTGGGCAGCACCTTGTCCACAGCCACACAGGAGGAGACCTTGGATCAGCTGGTCCAGTGTCTGTGTCCCCCAGTCCCATACTCACACTGCCATAGTAAGACTCAGAGGTAGTTCATGTTTTAAGTCCACCTAACCCAGGTTTGTGATATAAATGAAGGAAAATCCTGCCTGTCTTAAGAGTTTGCAGAAGGCCTGAAGCCTGCTGGTGGCTGTGTCCCAATCTGTCCCCACAAGGCATGGCAGCCAGGTCTACTCTGGGGCTCACCTGCCCTGGGTGAGAGACTGGAAGCAGTGGGACACCCTGACTCAAGATCCTGGGTTCCGTAAGCACTGGCCAGGTCTGCCAAGGCCTTGGAAAGCAGTTTAACCAGTCTCTGCAGGTGAGGAGAACAGAAGGATTCAGGAAAAACTGCCTGGACAATCCTGACTATCTCAACGGAAGTGGTAGGTTTAAGTGCTACCTTTGTGTAGTGTGAGGCATTATCACATTTTGGGGTTAGGCAGCAGCATTAGTCACCCTTGCTGAGGCAGAGCCTTGATGCATGAGATTAGACTTTCAAAGGAGCAACAGGGAACCCAAATGTTGCAGGTAAGAGACTCTCACTCAGGTAACAACAATAGAGTATACCTTACGAGCACATTCAAACTCCACTACATAGGGATAGTCAAGTCTACACTTCCTCGGTATCTGAGATACAAAAAGAGGCTTAGGCACAAAGATGCTCTATACATTATTAAGTACAGGCATTTAAAAACTGGAAGCTACACCATGTCTACAGCCAGAGACTAGTTAAATCACACTATGTGTAGGCCAGGTCACTGGCTCCTTAACGACGGGACCTGGTGTTGAACATACAGACCCGTGTAGGTAAATCAGCAAAGGCACAAGACACAGCCACTGAAGAGCCCATTGCAAGCAGGACTCCAGTTATGTAAGACAGTGACAAGAAAGGAATCAATAGAGACAGAAGGTGGACTGATTGCAGGAGGCGAGGGGTGTTATTCTGGAGTAGAGGAAGTTGGACTAGGAGGGGCCGAGGTTACACAGCACTGTGAGTGTGCTCAGTGCCACTGAACAGTTCATTTTAAAATGATGCTTTTGGGTGGGAGTTTGGATTAGCAACGAAGGCATCTGCCGTCCACACCTGGGCTTCATCCCTAGCCCCAGCTCCCCATTACAGCTTCCTGCTAACGCAGACTCTGGGAAGCGGCAGGTGAGGTCCAAGTCCTCGGGTGCCACCCACAAAGTTTGGAGACCTGGATGGTGTCCCAGCTCTCAGTTTCAGTCCAGTTTGTGGACACTCGGGGAGTGAACAAGGAGATAGAAGTGCCCTCTCTCTGATGTCAAAACTAAAGTTATATTTATGCTGCATGAATTACATTTCAAAAAATATTTTAAACGTCATATTTGAGGAAAACTGTATCAAAACACAATACTTAAGGGGTAATTTTAAGCAAAAAATGTTCATGCTTGATTCCAATTACATGAGCAATTATGTGGGCATCTGCATGAGAAAAGAACCCAGCAGAGTAAATAGACAAACAGCCACAAAGAGGGCTTATCATTGGCTGAAAGGATGAGTCTGATGTTTGCTTTTCTCTGTGTTTTCTCACTGTACTCTTCAAAGTTCCTGCAGTCAAATATGCACTATTTCTATATAAAAAAGAAAACAACTATTTTGCAAGCACAAGGTATATAGAATTATTTGTAGAGCAAGAAAGACCTCAATACCATTTTGAATGCCCCCTAAAAAATCTGGAAGGAAATATCACTTAGCTATCACCGGGGTAGGGATTGCTGTCTGCCTTATTTTCTTCTAATTCTTAAATTACACAGCAGATATAACCAGAGAAAACACAGGAAAAGAAAAAGAAACGTGAATGCTCTAACCTTGAAGTGCCAGCAGCACTTGCTGCCATCCAGGGAGTGTCAAGGCTTGGGTTGGGAGGAAAGTCTGGGTCCTTCACGTTGGTGACTGGCTCCCAGCCACACCTCAGTCATTCTCAAGCCTGGCTTCCCTGACCTGAGCTGATTCAGTTTCAGTCTCCCTCCAGATAGTGGGAAGGGCCGGAATGACTGAAATGCCTGAGAAACATGACGACTGAAAAAGGAAATTCAAAGCCTGTCTTCCTGGGATTGGCATAGAATACTAATCCTCTGCCTGTGGTGCCAGCATATCAGTGCTGGTTCAAGTCCCAGCTGCTCTACTTCTGATCCAGCTCCCTAACAGCCTAGGAAAGCAGCAGAGCGTGACCCAAGCAAGGCTTTGGACCTCTGGCCCCACGTGGGAGATCCAGAAAAAGTTCCAGGCTCCCAGCTTTAGACAGGCCCAGCTCTAGTTATTGTGATCATTTGGCATAAACCAGCTAATGGAAGATCTCTTTGTAACTCTGACTTCCAAGTAAAATAAAATAAACATATGTATTTTTAAAAAGCTGTCTTCTTGGTGCCAGATTATCTCAGGAGAGGACAGCAAACGTTGTGAATGCAGAAGAAAGTGTGCAGAGCTGAGAATGTGTCTACAAGCTGGGGTTTTCACTTTCCAGGCTCAGCCCCCCACCAGGGTGAGGTCCATGGGAGGTACCAAGCTGATAGTAAACCCAGTAGGACCATAAGTAATGACTTCAGGGCTGAATACCCACTCTAGTAACAGAAGCAAATCCTGAGCCTGAATGGGCTCAACTAAAGCCAGGCTGAAACTGCCTTGATTAGAAAGGCTTGCACAACAAAAGGCCCACTCAGTTGAAATCTAATCGGCCTTCATTAACGCCCCCAAGGAAGAAAACACTTTGGTTATCAGTGTGTGGTTGCTGGCTGGAGCTCTGCTGTACAATGGGGCTCCTGGAAGGAGGGGGCAGAGGGGTCCCCTAAGCAGTTAGGGAGGACTGCACCTGCAGGTCAGGGAGGAGGGGCCTGCCTCCTGAGACCCAGCCCAGGGGTGGAGCCCTGCTCAGACTGCTGGATTTTCAGACCAGACATCTGCCCGTGCAAGGAGCCCCTGACAGACCAAGGATGAACAGGCCCGTTCCCACTCACACAACCCTGTGCATTCCGTTCCCACACACACTGTGCATGCTTATGTCCTTCATGTCACCACTGGAACACACACGTCCACTTCATTCTCGTTCCCTCCCAAGCTCTGAGCGGGCTCTTTGGCCCACCCTTGGGCCCTTTCACTCTGGGACACTGGCATGTGTTTCCTTCTGTGTACAGTACAGCCCCTGGCACCTTCCCCCACCCCCTGCCCGCCCACCACCACTTCCCACAGCCAAGGCAGCCTCAAGCACCACCTGCCCTGGAAGAGTGGGCTACCATCCTCAAAGGTCTGCATGCCAAGCAGAAAGTACTGATTCCAGAGAGTCAGGGGGCAAGGATCTGGGGAAATAGGAATGAGATGAGATGAAGATCTGTATTTCCAAACTCCACTGCTATTTACTTCTGTGTCTCCAGAGATCTCAGACACTGTGGGAGTAAGAAAGCAGGCTGTGGTGCTGATGGCAGCAGGAAGGAAGACAGGAAAGGGGGGGGGCACACATGGGAATGACAGATACTGCAGGAGGTCATGAAATGGGGGATTCCAGAAAGCCTCATCTGTCACATGAGACTGTCATGGAAGTGTCTCGGCCAGTGTACCCAGCAAGCCAGCAGGTGCTAAGGGCACACAGGAGAAGGCAGAGTACCCAGAAGAGAGCAGCCCAAGGTGATATACACCCTCAGGCCGCTGGCAGGAATGGTACTTAAATAATACATCAGGAAACAAGGACTGTGTAACAGCTACAGCACAAGGCCTAGCTCCAGGCAGAAACAATGCTGAGAGGAAACTCCCCCTCCCGCTCAGCAACCCACACTTCTGTGGCTGACAGCTCCTTGAACCCAACTCCTCCTCAGGCTCCTGGTTTCTCCTAGCGCCTCAGTCCCCATACACCCCTCCTCCAAGTAAAGGACCCAGACCTGGGACCCAGAAAGGAATCCCTCCAGGAAGGCCACCTCCCTTGAACCCTCAGGATCTTGCTGCTCTGAGCCATCCCTGCTCCTTCTATAGCCATGGCTGTCTCCAAACCCCAACCACAAAGGCCTCAAGTTTTAGAAAAATCAAGTCCCGCCCCACAGTGTCCTCAGCGACAGCCTGGACCACCCCATTCCCCGCTGGCTCCCCTGCCACTCACTAGGAAGATCATGGCCCCTTCAAAGGCAGTGCAGAATCTCCGTGATTCAGCCAGGAAGGGCAGCCCTGAATCCTTCAGGGGCTCCTGCACAGGCTCAGTGTGGCTCTTCCAAGGGGACAGCACCTGCTTCTCACACCTGCCGGGGCCCCTCCAAGGCCCCGAGTATCCCTCTGCTTCCGGAGAGTTTACAGTTACAGGCACAGGCAACAGGCAACCGGAGAAGTGGCCCAGAAAAGAGGCTCCAGAGCATATACCCGCCCCTGGCCACACCCAAGGTGCAGGCATCCCAGGTAGTTAGTCTTGTCAGCTGTGCACCTGCCCCATGGGAGGACACAGGTGGTTTTAACCTAGGTTCTCAGACCCCCAGCCTCCCCCACTGCATCCTCCAGAGATGTATAGATGGATCCTGCCCCCAAGATCAAATTGAGAGGTTTTGTCACTGATTAAGCTGCTTGACTTGGCTGCGTATCCCTTGCGGTTCAGTTTTCTCACCTGTAAACTGGAAACAGTGATACCGACTCCATTGGCTGCTGAGAGAAAACACAAGTAAAAGTAGCTGTGGAAAGTCTGGCACACAATAAACAGGTCCCCGACAGACACATTCTTGGTGGGTTTGACCAAAAGGGACCAGGGGTAAGTAGGCATTTGCAAAATAGAACCAGCTGTGCCCCACACAGTCCCATTCCAGAAGGGGAAGATGTGGAAAGACAAACGGCAATTTTATTGTGTCCTTTTCCCCAAAGCAGGAGGCACTGGCAGAGCCCAAGTCCCAGTGGGCCTTGCTGTGTCTCAGGCAAAGAGGAGGCTGCAAGGCTTTGGGCTTGAAGGCAGGTTGCCTGGGTTCAGATCTCTGTACTGCTTACCGCCAATGGGACCTGGGGCACTAAGCCCACGTTTTCCTGATCTAACTCAAAGCTTCACTGCACCCCTTCACGAGGTTGCTGTGTTGGGCTCTTTTCTCAGATTATAGAAATAAAAAGCCGGGAATCTGCTGCAGACAAAAAAGTTTATTTGCGAAGGGACCAGGTGAGCAGAGAAGGAAGAGAAGGGGAAGCATCTGGGGTGCCTTCAAAGGAGGGAGGAAGGGAGAGACACCAAAGGTTCGAGGAAGGGTCTTGGGATTTTAAGTGTTCCCTGACCACTCCTTGTTGGGCGGGAACCTACAGGTAAGACGTTCCCCATTGGTGGTCTCTTAATCAGTTAGGAAATGGGTGGGCAATGCTTGTGCCGCCCACCTGAAGATGTGGCCAAGACTTCAGCAGGCCTGGATGGTCTCATCTTTCAGCTGTAGAGATTATCTGTCCCACAGAACATCCCCCAAAAGGCAATAATACCTCACTCTCCTTACAGACGCAAGCTTGGCCTAGGAGATCAGACACCTGTATGTGGCCCTAGGTAGCCACCCCTGAACTTGGATTCCTGAGACTTCTCCTGAACCCTCAACTGTGTAACACCCAGGAATAACAAGAAAAAAATCAGTGACCAAGACAAGGGGCTTGACCCTGGATGCACTGGGAACTAGGTGACCCTGACGAAGTTCTCAAAAGTACAACAGGGCCCGGCGGCGTGGCCTAGCAATTAAAGTTTTCCCCTTGAACGTGCCAGGATCCCATATCGGCGCAGGTTCTAGTCCCAGCAGCTCCACTTTCCATCCAACTTCCTGCTTGTGGCCTGGGAAAGCAGTTGAGGACAGCCCAAAGCCTTGGGACCCTGCACCTGCGTGGGAGACCCAGAAGAGGTTCCTGGTTCCTGGCTTCGGATCAGCACAGCACCGGCCGTTGCCATCACTTGGGGAGTGAGTCATTGGACTCTCTTTCTCCTCCTCTCTGTATATCTGCCTTTCCAATAAAAATAAATAAATCTTTAAAAAAAAATACAACAGACACAATGGCATGCATGCTCCCCCCACCCTAGGATAATCAAAGTGATGCCCACCCTTAAAAGGAGGGGGTGAGGACACAATGAAGAGCAGGGTGACCACTGGGGACAGTCACCAGGGCCTTTCTCATGTCCAGTCTCCCATGCTGTGCCCAGGGACCAGGTGTCACACCAAGACAAGGACTGGCATGCAGGGAAGCCCTGGGTGTGAGGGCAGAGGGATAATCCACCCATCCTTGTGCAGCTCCCACACGGGGATGAAAGTCAGGGATGGAGGTGACAAACCCAGAAAAGCATGGAAGCAAGCACCTGTTCAAGCAGCCACACTGAGTATTTTCTGAATTTCAGCATCTTTTATTTTTAGAGGTATGCATTCCAGTTTGATGAGGGACCTGCAGGCTCCCCACACCTTGCTTAACTTAGAATTTTTTCTTTCCTTTTTTTTAATGTTGGGCAAGAAATTAAATACAGCTTTTCTCAGCCACCTCTGGATTCTAAGCCCTAAATTTAACTCTAACGAAACCTGTCTGCCCTACTTCATGATTCCAGTCTTTGGAGTCAAACCATCGAGATGGCTTCTGAGAAGCCGGCTAGAGGAGTGTCAAGGGGGCTGTATGGTTGATCACAGGGTGCAGAGTGGCAGTACCAGAGATGGCACCAGCTGACTGGGGACTGGGACAAGACTAGGAACACATAGCCCTACTTTGTGGCCTAAATCTTGATGACCATTGCCCTGGGGGGTGGGCAGTCAGAATGGCTAGGGTGTGCTCACAGTGTTCTGTTCCGGCTGCATGTGGGTCTGGCAGGACAGGGATGGGGACAGGCTGCTACCCAATCTGTGGTGGCAGCACAAGAGGGCAAAAGAATGGACGACCTGTCCTACCATCCCTGCCCAGCTTCTCTTGTTTTTTTTTTTTTTTTCTCATTAAACTGACAATGCAATGCAATCATCAGCATCATCAATTTCTAGCACTTTTCGTTATCCCAAACAGAACTGCCGTAATAATTAGTTAACAGGTAGTTCCCCCACCCCTAACCCCTGGAGACCTCTGATCTGCTTTCTGTTTTATGTATTTGACTATTTCTAGATTCCACATTTGAGTAGAAGCCTCTAACCTTATTAACTGGCTTATTCCACTCAGCATAACACTTTTCAAGAGAATTCAGATTATCACATATGCCAGAATCTCCTGCATTTTCAGGATCAAATATTATTCACTGTATGTTCTTACTACATTCTGTTGTTCATTGACCTGAACAACACTGCAGTGAACACTGTCGTTACAGATCCCTGCTAACGCCCCTGCTTTCAACCCCTTTGGGCACATACCTAGACATGGAATTGCTGGGTCATGTGGTAATTCTGCTTAGATTTACAATTTCTCTGCTTTCCATAGCATCTTCACCATTTTATATTTTCTCCAGCAATGCAAAAACTCCAGTTTCTCTGGGCCCAGTGGTGTGGCCCAGCAGCTGAAGTCCTTGCCTTGAACGCCCCGGGGTCCCATGTGGGCGCCGGTTCTGATCCCGGCAGCTCTACTTCCCATCCAGCTCCCTGCTTGTGGCCTGGGAAGGCAGTCGAGGACGGCCCAATGCATTGGGACTCTGCACCTATGTGGGAGACCCTGGGGGAGGTTCCTGGCTCCCAGCTTCAGATCGGCGCAGCATCGGCCGTTGCGATCATTTGGGGGGTGGATCATCGGACGGAGGATCTTCCTCTCTGTCTTTCCTCCTCCTCTCTGTATATCCGACTTTGTAATAGAAAGTATATATATCTTTAAAAAAAGAAACACTCCAGTTTCTCCACAGGCCTATCCATTCTTGAGTGGTGCCTGAGCCAGGGAAAGGCCATTCCCATGTACTGCACAATATTTACAAATCCGGGAGCAGACAGTGGAGCTCAGAGGCAACAGTAAGGATGGCAGCCACAGCAGCAGCTGTGAGAGTTAAACCTTGGACATCACAGATGTCAAATGCCTGACAGAGAACACGAAGACTTGCAGGCCAGAGAGGGCCTGCTTCTGAGACTCAACACGTGCCAGTGGAGACTCAATACCTGCAGCCAGTATGCAGGACCCAACAGAGCACTGAGTCCTGAGGACCCGAGGGTGCTCACTGCAGTTCATGAAGGAAACAGAAAAAGATCTATGCATGTCTTCTATCGCATTCCTTGAAGCACGTGAGGGTGGAGGCAGGCAAGATGCCACTGGGGATGACTGCATCCCATGCCAGAGTACCTGGCTTCACATCACACATCCACTCCCAATTCCAGCTGCCTGCTAATATGTACCTGGGAGGCAGCAGGCAAGGGCTTCAGTACTTGGGTCCCTGTTACCTGTGTGGGAGACCTGGGTGGAGGTCACAGCTCCCAACTTGGCGTGGCTCAGCTCTGGCCATTGTGGACCCCCATAAAAAAGTTGAAAATGTGCAAGCATGTATTTTATAGACACATTAACAGAGGTCTATGTATATTACTTATAAATATGTACCCATGTATGTTAGATTATGTGCAAATTTATTTCTTTTTTAAAGATTTATCTATTTTCACTTGAAAGTCAGAGTTATAGAATAAGAAGGAGAGACAGAAAGAGACAAAGCGAAACACTTTCCTTATACTGGTTCACTCCCCAAATGGCTCCAACAGCCAAAGCGGAACCAGTCTGAAGCCAGGAGCTTCATCCAGGTCTCCTACATGAGTACAGGAACCCAGGCATGTGGAGCATCTTCCACTGTTCTCCTAGGTGCACTAGTAGAGAGCTAGATCAAAGTGGAACAGCCAGGATCCAAACCAGTGCCCATATGGGATGCTGGCACAAGCCACCATACACAGAGGCTTATCTTGCTCTGACACAATGCTGGCCCCTTATACAAATTTATTAATGTGATATACACAATCAAAAAAGTTCAGACTCCTACCTTTGGACCAGCATGTGGTATAGTGGGAAAGCCACTGTCTGTGACATCAGCATCCCAAAATTGCCCTGGTTTGAGTCCTGGCTGTTCTAATTCCAACCCAGTTCCCCAATAATGGCTGAGAAGGCAGCAAAAGACAACCCAAGTGCCCGGTGCTGTGGCCTAACGGCTAAAGTCCTCGCCTTGAAGGCCCCAGGATCCCATATGGGCGCCGGTTCTAATACCGGCAGCTCCACTTCCCATCCAACTTCCTGCTTGTGGCCTGGGAAAGCAGTCGAGGATGGCCCTGGGACCCTGCACCCGTGTGGGAGACCCAGAAGAGGTTCCTGGTTCCTGGCTTCGGATCGGCACAGCACCGGACGTTGCGCTCACTTGGGGAGTGAATCATCGGACGGAAAATCTTCCTTTCTGTCTCTCCTTCCCTCTGTGTATATCTGACTTTGTAATAACAATAAATAAATCTTAAAAAAAAAAAAGACAACCCGAGTTCTTGGGCCCTTCAACCCACATGGGAGCCCCAGAAGCTCCTGGATCCTGCTTGGCCCAGCCCTGGTCACTGCAGCCACCTGGGGGAGTAAATCAACAGATGGAAGAGCTCCTTGTGTCCCTCAGCCTTTCCAATACACAAATGTTTAAAAATTAGGAAAGAAATAAAAACCCTCCTACCTTGACCAATTCCTCTTTTTTTTTTCTCTCCCTCCTGATTTCAATGACAAGGCCACCTGGAGAAAACAAACACAAAACCTGCCTCCCTAACCCCTGGTCTGACAGTTCTCTATTGCCAGCCCTCACTGAGGGCTTACCTACTCTTGGGGAACATCAGAAGCAGCTGTCCACAAGCAGAGATATAGGGCACAGAAGAGAATGAAGAGTTGTGTTTTTTTGTTTGCTTGTTTCCTGAGGTATCACAGATTTTATGCCCCAAAGTTCAGAACTTGGCTTTGGAATCCAAGTTACCTAGGGGTGAGCAGTAGCATCATCAGGCCCTTCGGTCTTGGCCCTTGATTTTCTCATCTGTAAAATGACATCAGGGTACAACACTGACTTCACAGGGTGGCTGTTAGGAAATCCCAGGACAGTCCAGAAGTAGGCTCTTATAGCAGCACTTTGTGGCCTGGTACATGTGAGAGCTAGCTCTTCTTACAGAAATCTATTACATGTTTATGTGAGAGTCGTGGAGTGAAAGGCACACAAATAAAGAGCAAGTTCCCATTTGCTGGTTCCTCCTCAAAGGCCTGGAACAGCAAGGAATGGGGCCAAAACTGGGAGCCAAGAAATCAACTCAGCTCTCCCACATGGGTGCTGGGGACCCAAGAACATTCGCTGCCTCCCAGGGTCTCCACTGGCAGGAAGCTGGACTCGAGACTCGAACACAGGCATTCCAATACGGGATGTGGGAATCCCAGCTGGCATCTTAACCGCTGGCTCAGGTGCCTGTTTTGAGAATCAGCTAACTTAATGAAACAGGTAGGAATGAGCATGCACAAGAGGCAGCAGTGGAGTTAGAGTGAGGATACACTTGGTAGGACCACAGAGGTACGCATGAGTATGTGCATTACATGCCTGAGTGTGTTTCCAGGCTTCCTGAAGTACCTTTTTTTTTTCAAAGATGTATTTATATAAATTATTGGAAGGTCAGAGTTACAGAGAGGAGGAGAAACAGAGAAAGATCTTCCATCTGCTGGTTCATTCCCCATGTAGCCGCAACAGCTGAAGCTGAGCTGATCCAAAGCCAGGAGTCAGGAGCTTCCTGCAGGTTTCCCACACAGGTGAGGAGTCCCAAGAACTTGGGCAGTCCTCCATTGTTTTCCCAAGCCACAAGCAGGGAGCTGGAAGGGGATCCTGGCACATGCAAGGCTAGGACTTAGCCACTAGGCTATAGTGCTGGGACTGGTTTCTCAAAGTTCTAAGAACCCATCATTTGCACTCCACAAGTACCAGCATCAGACACCTTGTGGGATATGTAAATGAGCCAACTTGCAGCCAGACCTCAAGAGCTCATTTCCAGGTCCTGCACCATGACCCACAAGCTCACCAGGTCCCAGGCAGAGCAGTTAAGGTCAGTGACATCTGACCAGGGTGTGCAGATGAAATTGGGAGCTGAACTGGAGAGGGTTGAGCAGCACCTTGAGCAGAAACGGACCAATCTCCAGCAGTAACACACACCACTAGAAATCCAAGAGGAAGCCTTTGTTTCTGTCTCCTTAAATTTTCCATTCACAGATTTTTTTTTTTAACCTTTTCTTCCTTCCAAAGCAAACTCTGCAGAAGGACTTTGTCATCTCAGATAACAGAACAGAAACTCCATTCTCTGCTGGATCCCCACCCTGGGCCCCAGCTCTGCTGTGGCCATGAAGGCTTTATGGCTGTCCCAGCCTGCAGCATCAGTCGGCGTCATAAATTCCTGCTCTCTTCTCCAGGTAGCCAGTCCCTGGACTACCCCACCATAGGATGAGTTGTCCCAGCAACGTGGTTTCACAAAGTGGCAAATGGAACAGCACCCTGGCTTATTTACTCATTAAATCACTTCTTGGGGACAAGCAGCCAGGCGCAGAGGCTGCCCAAAAGGTCCACCGATGAGCCAGGGCCAGTGACACTTTCTCCATCAGCACAAAAATCACTGATTCCAGAGGAACTGTGGACATTGCTCTAGGAAACATGTGCTCCCAATGTCTTATTTTTCAATCCTCTCCCTTGTTTTTCAAATTGACAGTTTAATTTCACCTCAGCAACTCAACAAGTACAGTATTAACTGGCCGAATCTTTGTGGTTTCACTGGTTAAAGTTTAGAAAAGAATATTCCCATTAAAATGAAAACACCTCTGGCAACCCCAGGATGGCCACGGGAAGCACTCCACGAGGGCAATCCTCAACTCTTCTTCCTGCCCCACCCTGCCCTGCTGGCTTGGATCTTTCCTGGGTGGCCTCTGTTCTCCTATAGCAGCCAACAGCCATGCTGTCAATAATTCAAGTCCACCTTCAGCTGGGCAGTTGAGGTATAGCCAGTGCTGTGGACAGTGAAGAAAGAAAAGAGTTCCACTTGCTGTCAGGCCCTCAGTTCCTGGGGCCAACCCCACCCAGGATGTATCACGGGCACACGTCACCTGCTCCCAGGAAGCCCTGGGCCCTCTGCATCCTCAATCCATGAAGGAACATCCCATCACCTCTGCCCCACCTTCCACCAAACACCAAAATGGCTCTCCAGAGCAGGAGCACAGGGAGCCCAGACAAGCACTCATCCTGTGTCTTCATCTGACACCTAGACATGCCAGCTGGCTACTTAACCCTGCCCCTCACCAGTGCCAATCTCAGCACAAGACCCTAGATCTCCTTGGAAAGATCTCCACTGCTCAGAGGGTCCACCCACAGAGGATCCAACCACCCAGGCCAAGAAGTTCTTACAGACAAGGAGGTCACTCACACCTGTCCTGTGCCCAACCCTACCCTGGCCCCTAACCTCTCTTAAGCATGCAGGAAAGAGTAACAGTGGGGCAATAGGCAGGGGAGGGGAGGAGAAGGAGGACAGACATCCCCCCACCTCCCCTGCAACTTAGCCCAAGCCAAAACCCAAACCCTACTGCAGGTAGGTGCAGGTAAAGACAAGACAATACTGATGGAAAAGCATCTAGGTGACAAGACAGGTTGTCATGAAGTGAGGGGAGGTCTCACACAGCTCCCCCATGTCCAACAGGGCATTGAAGTTCCTCTGAGGTTTGTTGGGTTTGCAGGTCCTTGGCATTCAAGTGCTGAAAGTTGTGGTGGGAAGTGGGGGCTGGGTGGGGGAGGGGACTGCCCAGTGGCTTTCGACCTGTGTTACTCTATTAAGGATCCAACTGTGGTATTCAGCCATAGGCCACCCTCTCCTAACAGGCAGCCGTAAGATCCAGACACAGACTCACAAAGCACACAGGGGATTCCCTCCAGCCCAACAGAGCCACATGAGAAGGACTGCTCTCCACCCCCTACTCTTGTCCAACTCACAGGCAAGCCAAGGTCTAGGTGTGGCCTCCTCCAGGGTCTTCTCAGTGCACTTGGGCATTCATGGCAGACCTCCTTGCTTCCCCTCTGTCCTCCAGAGGTCTCCTCTCCATGCCCCTCTACAGCTCTGACACTGCTGAGCCAGGCCATCTGGGGTGGCTTGCCCAGTGCTACGCCCAGAACAGCCTCACGCCTGCCCGCATCTCTGAAGGGCTGCTTTGTGTTTCTTGCTTACAAAGGAAGAAAACAGTTTTTGCAGCTGAATACCACAGTCTGGATCCTTAATAGAGTAACACAGGTCGAAAGCCACTGGGCAGTCCCCTCCTCCGCCCAGCCCCTGCCTCCCATCACCACTTTCAGCGCTTGCATGCCAAGGATCTGCAAACCCAACAAGCCCCAGAGGGACTTCAGTGCCCTGCTGGACACCCACAGAACAAGCTAGCACCCAGCAGCTTCCAGAAATGGATCTACTCCGGCCTTCTCAAATCCTCCTCCCAGATCCACCGAGGCCAAGAAGATCTTAATGACTAACCTGGATTCCTCTTGCTTCAAGTTCAGTCTGTCTGGGGACTCAACTGACAGACTGCCCGCTGCCCTTCCTGGCCACCTTCAATACACCATGAACCCAGAGGGCTGACCCTGTGGGCCATGCAAAGGAAGCTGTAGGGGTTTTAGAGTGGGAAAAGGTTCTGGCTCTTGGAATGTAGCTGTCTGCCCAGAGCTCACTCCCTCAAGTCCCACTGCACCCCACTCCAACCCTAAATATGAATCGCTCTCCTATCACCTGACGGCAGAGGGCACCAAGCCAGGAGGGAGAGGCAGGAAGCCAGGTGACAGAATTAGGGCTCAAAGTTCTCAACAGGCTGATTCTCCAGGCCTAATGCAGCTGTAGGAAATCTAACAGAGTAGGACTGAAAGATCCTAACTTGAGTTGAAAATCTCCCAACAGAAGCAGAACAAGAAGGAAAAGACAGGTTGAGCGGCAGCGCTTGATAATACAGGGTTGCACTCTAATAAGTGAAACAGAGAGGTGATGCTCCTACTCTTCTGTGCCAGTCACTACCTGGCACATTGTATTCACTTCTGCACACCACTTGTCCTATCACTGGGGGAAGCCATACCTTCCTCATATTGTTATATACAGTGCAACCATCACTTACCATGGCCAGCTCCAGGATGGGCTCCTGAGTTAAGCAGGGCCAATCAGAATCTACTCTGGGGAGTGATGTGTAGATCTGGGGCCAATGACTGTCTCTCTTCTCGACAAGGTAGTTAGAAGAACTGAAAAACTGGGGGTGGGGAGAGAGAAGGAAGGCAACACCTCAACACACTCTTTGAGCATGAGGATCTGACAGGGTCAAGGCCAGTTCAGCACCACCTTGGGATGAGTGTCAGAGTTAAGACACCACTTGGGATGTCTACATCCCAGGCTGGAGGGCCTAGGTTCAAGTCTCAGCTCTGCTTCTGATCACACCCTCTCACTCAGCAACCCTGGGAAGGCAGCAGGTAACGGCTCCAGTAGCCAAGTCCCTGTCACCTTTGTCAGAGATCCAGACTGAGTCCACAGCGGCTGGTTTCAATCTGGCTCAGCCTCGACCACTGCAAGCATTTGAGGAGTGAGCCAGCAGATGGTGGATCTCTCTCTAGCTCTGCCTTTTTTTCTCTCTCTACCCTTCAAAGAAACAAAAAATTTCCATCCATCCAGCTGTTGGTTAAAGCCTGCTGAGGCAAGGGAGTTAATTTTAAAAAGAACTGCCCAAAGTTCCTGGTTACTGGACCAAAACACACCGTTTTAGAGAATTATTGAAAAACTTGTCAAAGACAGTGAGTAGGGGCCAGTGTTGTGACTCAATAGATTAAGCTGCCACTTCTAATGTCGGGATCCCATATCAGAGTGTCAGTTTAAGTCCCGGTTGCTCTGTTTCAGCTCCATGTCAATGTGTCTGAAAAGGCAGTGAAAGATAAACCAAGTACTTGGTCCCCTGCCCACCATGTGGGAGATGGGGATGGAGTTCCCAGGCTCTTGGTTTTTACCTGGTTGGTCATTTGGGGAGTGAACCAGCAGAGCTAGGCCCTGAAGCAGAGCTAGGCCCTTTCATGTGGATGTGGGATACAGGAGTCCCACATGTGGGATACAGGAGCTCTGCTTCTGGATGATCTCTGTCTACCTCATCCTGTCACTCTGCCTATCAAATAAATAAATAACTCTTAAGGGGGGAAAAAAACTATTATAAACTAAAAACTGCATTTCATGAGGGAATAAAGATGAGTTAACTTAGAAAAGGGAACACTTAGAGTCACATGGGAAACTCTTAAAATACTTAAAAGGAAAAAAACAAAAACAAAAAACCTTCTGTGAGGGGCCAGATGGCAGACCTAGGACATCAGTGTAGGTTACAGACAGATTTCTGGGAACTTTGAGTAAGACATCAAAACCAATCAATCAGAATCCACCTCCCACACCACTCCCTCAGATTCTGGATTAAAACAAATCTCTTTTCATTACTACTAATGTCTTATTTTGAAAAAATGATAACAGCCAGAAGTTCCAGCTTACAACCTGTACACCCCCTTACCAGCTTTGAGATAATCACCCCCTTACCAGTTTCGAGGTGCTATTTTAAGGCTCAAAGAGAAAGAGGTAGAGAGTCCATTATAACATGCTGATATCCAGGATTCATCAAGGACTCTTCCAAAGACTATCCTGAAGGAAAAACCAGAGGGGTCCACAAAGGTGAGTGTTGGGGGCCCGATACTGTGCTGTAGCAGGTTAAGCTGCAGCCTACAATGCCAGCATCCCATCTGAGCACCAATTTGAGATCAGCTGCTCCACTTCAAATCAAGCTCCCTTCTAAAATGTCTGGAAAAAACAGCAGAGGATGGCCCAAGAGTTTGGGCTCCTGCTGCCCACACGGGAGACCTGAAAGAAATTTCTGGCTGTTGGCTTTGGTCTGGCCCAGCCCCTGGCCATGGTAGCTATCTGGAGAGTGAACCAGTGGATGGAAGATATCTAGCCCTCCCATTTGGAACTCTGCCTTTCAAATAAATAAACTCTACCACAACAACAAGAATCAGAGTGTTTATAACAACACCATTCAAAAGTGATGAAAAAAACTGGAAACTCCAAAGCCCAGAAATTGAAGAACAATTATGATAGATAGATACTGTATGGCCACTAGAAATCACATTGTAGAAGAGTTGGAGAAAGGTAAATAACAACTTACAGGAGCAAACCAAATGTGCAAGATGATCCCATGGTGAAACTGACAACAGTGAGACAGAGATGAAAGAAATAGTAGCAGATTCTTGTCCTTCTTGGTCTTCTCTTTATATGTATTCTTCATAAATTCATGAAAAAGTTATACATGCCTTAAAGTGCTACTAACTGTAAAGAGATGCACAAAGCGATACAAGTGTCAAGTAGGGCTCCCTGACTCAGTTGTATTTTCCAGTCTAAACACAGCAGTCAGCCCTTAACTACAAGATGCCTTAATTACTATTTTTTAAATTGCTATTTTTAATTAACAAAAACAGAAGAGTAAGGTGATGATTCAGAATTAAGAAGACCTAGATCCAGGGGTAAGCATTGTGGTGAGGTAGGCTAAGCCTGTGTGTTGGACTGCTGTATCCCACATCCACATGAAAGGGCCTAGCTCTGCTTTTGCAGCAGAAAGTGGCCCAAGTACTGGGGTCTCTCCCACCCAGGGGGGCATCAGTCTGGTGCATCCTGGTTACCATAGGCAACGGGAGAATAGGAGGAGGTATAACCAGCAAAGAAAGATATTTCTCTGTGTCCCAGTTGCTCTTTAAAATACATAAAAATAAAAGAAATAAGCATTTTAGAAAGGTCCCACATTCAAAATTCTGTGTGATCCTTAGGCAAGTCAATTTCACCACAGTAAAATGAGGGGGGTGATAGTACTTTGTACTTGTGTAAATTTAAACATTCATAGAGAACTTTTTTTTATTATTATTACATTGCATAATATGACACAGTTCCATAGGTACTGGGATTCCCCCCCACTCCTCCCCAAACTCTCCCCCCCATAGAGAACTTTCAAATGCCAGCCCACTTTATAATTTTCTCTTATCTACTAATGGAGGGGGGGAGGATATTTTTCATGTCCTTGGTTAATGTTTTAAGGCACCATTTTTAGAAACAGACGCATAGTAATCCACTGTACATAGGCATCACAACTAATTCAACCGATGAGCAGTAGGAATTCTTGTTTGGTTTAGTCTGTGAAACAAACACTTAAGGTGAGTCCCCAGGGCTCAATAGGACATACTCAATGTGTGCTAAGCTCTTATTATAGCTACACCACTGTACCACTACCACCACTCCAATTACAGTGAGAGATTCAACTTAGTTCAAGTATTTCAGGCTTTGAAAAATACTTCCCTGCCATCCAGGGAAGATGTCAGGGCCAGCTACATTCTTGAAGCATCAGCATGATCAAAAATGCAGATATTAACATATGCTGAAATCTTGCCTCCCTCTTGTTTTCTAAATTCCTCCAAGCATTCTATTGCACAGGTATTAACATACCAACCCAGGCATACCTGGTCTGTGCCTAGCCTGGTAAATGCCTGGCAAACTAGAAACCTCCAGGTCAGGAACATACGCCTTGCCAAAACAAAATTAACACTTTGCTAAAGAAATGAAAGCCCCAAGGTTTTTGAGTACATGCATGAACATGGACAGCTCTGTGGAAAGAAAGTGGACAAAGGTTCACTCCAACTGGCTCCCTACTTGAATCAAGGACCATCTCAGTCTTTCCTTCAGGGCTGTGTGCCTTACAGGCTTGTTCTGAGGACATGGTAATCTCAGGTCTGGAAACACTTTGGACCTAAATCACCCTATGGTTATGTGCAAACGAGCAGGACTTTCCTCTGATCATTTGTTACACCAGGAATCAGCTCTGATATTACCTTCCAACGCCACTCCCTCTGGAGAGCCAGGACTTGAGCTGTTGGAAAGCTATCAACAGAAAAACTAGCAATCATGTTGGCATGTAGAAAGAGGAGACGGAGGGGTCAGAATCCCAACTAAAGGCCTCGGTACAGAGATGTCAGACCCCAGCAGGGCAGCTTTCTGAAACCCCACCTGCCCACCAGCCTGACGTCGCCCTCAGCACTCCTCTTAGGGCAGCCGTGGGAGAAGACAGAGGTGAGATACATGTTCTGTGGCGCCTCTTCTGAAGGCCATGCTCATGCTGATCCACAGCATGAAACAGCCAACCTCAGTGTTCATGAATTAAACACACAGTTCTCAGCCCTGCAGATTAAAACTTCTGGGAACTTGCCCCATGGGACCAGCACAGTGGTGCTCTAGGCTAATCTTTTGGCTTGCACAGCCAGCATCCCATTTGGATGCCAGTTCATGTCCTGGCTGCTCCACTTCTCATCCAGCTCCCTGCTTATGGCCTAGGAAAAGCAGAGAAGGATGGCTCAAGTCCTTGGGTCCCTGCACCCACATGGGGGACCAGGAAGAAGCTCCTGGCTCCCAGCTTTGAATCCACTCAGCTCTGGCTATTGTAGCCATTTGGGTAGTGGATGGAAGATCTCTCTGTGTCCCATCTCTCTTTGTAAAATCTGTCTTTCAAGTAAAAATAAATAAATCTTTTAAAAAAATTGCTAGGAGTTCGGAAGCCAATACTGAATACTGCCAGGACCGAAGCTCAGAGTTTCTCACTCAGTGGAAGGGACCACCGTTAACTGCACAGGACTCATGGTAAACAGCCCTGATGTGTAGCTGGGGTACAGGGTGAAAACGAAACATCGTTCTCTGGCAAGCACAGGGGAAGGGTCAGGACCTGAGGTTGAACTTCTGCTTCCTGGGCCAGGCCCTAGTCCAGAGCCCACCCTGTCATCAGTCTCCAGGCTCCACACCCCTGAGCCCTCTCATTCCTTCACCTCGGCTTCTTTCCAGTCCCCTCCATCGAACAGGCAAGGTCCTGTGTGACTCCCCACTTCTGCCTCATCTCCCATTCTGCCCCCCAGGACCATCCTTATTACTTCTAACATCCCCGTGACCCTCCTGCTGGTGTCAGATCCTTCAGCATCTGGGGCAGCTGTGACCTCCCCTTCACCCGCCAAAATCAAAGGGCTACCCACAGGTCCCTGCTCTAGCATCACATTCTCACAGTGACTTTTTTTGCACATTTTTGCTTTATGATTTGTTTATTTTTATTGGAAAGGCAGATATACAGAGAGGAAGAGAGACAGAGAGGAAGGTCTTCCATCTGATGGTTCACTCCCCAAGTAGCCACAATGGCTGGAGCTGAGCCAATCCAAAGCCAGGAACCAGGATCACGTTCTGGGTCTCCCACGCAGGTGCAGGGTCCCAAAGCTTTGGGCCATCCTCAACTGCCTTCCCAGGCCACAAGCAGGGAGCTGGATGGGAAGCACTGGACGCTGCACTCACTTGGGGAGTGAATCATTGGATGGAAGATCTTCCTCTCTGTCTCTCCTCCTCTCTGTATATCTGACTTTGTAATAAAAAATAAATAAATCTTAAAAAAAAAAAAAAGCCGAAGACCTTAACCACTATGCTATCGCACCAGGCCCATTTGTTTTAAACTAGGTGTTTTGGGATGAAATTTTGGATTCAAATGACAATTAAAACTATTTCTAGGGTAGGCAGATTCCTGGTTGTGGGGTGGTGTATGCATGCCATACATTTCAGCACACGTACACATCTGCCCCACAACCAGGATACAGAGCAGTCTCATCACTTCAGAGATGCCCCACCCAGGAATCTGTTCTCCATTACAATAATTTTGTCATTTCAGTAATTTTATACACATGGAACGATATGATAGGTAACCCTTTGAGATGGGCTTTTTTTCCTCAGCATGACTCCTGGATCCTGCCTTCACCCTGGCCCAGTCCTGGCCATCGTAGCCATTTGGACAATGAACCAGTGGTTGAAAGATTCTCTCTGCAACTTTGTCTTTCAAATAAATGAGTAAATCTTAAATAAAAAACAATGAGGTAAATATGAATCAGATAAAATTATTTCTAAGATATAATTAAGTGAAAAAAATTACACAACAGTATATGCTGTATTATCCCAATCTTATGAACATACAGATGTGTCCACAGAGATACATACCACAAAGTGCTAACAGCGACTGTCTGGCTGATAGCAATACTAAGGGTTTTTGTTATTTTCTTGTTACTTGTTGACACTGTCTAAATTTATGACAACAAACATGAAGAATTCCATAATGCAAGGTGTAATGTTCATGCCCTTCTCCCAGTTAGTGAGGTTCCATGTGGGGGTCTCCGTCCTATGACCCACTTCAGTCAGAGGCTCAGCACAGCTGCTGGGAGCCCAGTGCCACGTCAGGAAGGGGCTGCCCTCACCATTTGCCTCCCTCTGTTCTGGTGCCCAATCCTTAGGGGCACACATATTCACCACTGGCTTGAGGCTGCAGCCAAGCAGAGGGGCTATGTGGCCACAGCAGTCCCAAGACTCAAAGGAGCACCTCGGCAATGTCTGAGGGTATCTGACCTTCAGAAACGGGTGACATCTCAGTTGCCACCACCTTCAGAAGTGGGCCCTGGAAGTATGCTATCAGCCTTGGGAGATGGAAGAAGATGGAGTCCAGGTGGAGCTCTCAGGATTCCTATGTGGAGTGGGGGCTCCTCTGCAGTTTAAGCCAATCTCCACTCCCTCACACTCCCTCCCCCGCCCCCACCGAACCCGCAGTGTCTTCCTTTATTCCTCTAGCTCCTCTCCCACTTGAGGGCAGCACCAAGCAGGCACAGAGTCACACTTAGAGGGACGTACCACATGCGGAGGGAGGCCCCATGCTCCTCCCCTCTGAAGCACAGGGATCCACTAGCTGACTTCTAACCCTTCCAGGAAGCAAGCACTGCTCCACACTTTACTCCAGAAGATGTTAGGGCAGAGAGAAGCAATCAGAAGATGTAGCAAAGTTTTCTTCAGGCAGTTGGAGATGTTTCTTCTGTCACTCCTCCCTCCCCAGCATAACAGATACTTCCAAAGCCAGATTTGAGGTGGAGATTGTGTCTGTTTCGATCAGTGCAGGCTTGGGAACATGCACAGACACCCATGCACCTGGTCACATGCAGTTACTCATGTGTGTGAGTCACAGAGCACACAGAGCTATATCTGCTCCTCCTGGCAGGACCATCACATGGTGCAAGGCATGACCTGAGGCTGTATCACCACCACCCAGGTCCACCTGCTCCAGGGCTATGCACTCTCGCAACTCTACTCTTGCTGATGGATCAACATTATGGAGCTATGGGGTGGCCTTTTCTCTGCCTCCATCACATCACGTTGTAGGGCTAGAAGCAGAGGGGTTAGTGGGGCTGGGAAGGAGCACATCCCTGTAGCCTAACCCAAAGAGTCACCCCAAAAATCATATCACACATTTTAACAACTCTGTTCTCAAAACTCCAACATTTGCACTGACAGAAAGCGAAGCACAACTCTTAGGCCTCTGGTGTCCAAGGCCTCTCAACCAACCAGCCTGCTTTCCATTCCAATCAGTACCCACCTCTAATTCCAAGATGCCCCCATTCCAACCACAGCCCAGACTCCCCAGTTTCACATCACTCTTCACACTGTCCCTCCTGGAGGCAGCGTGCCCAGCCCACCACAGACCCAGAGCTGTTCCTCTGCAGACTTGCTGGCCTCCTGGGGCCCCATGCAAGCCTCCTCCCTGCAGGCTGCAAACACCCGGATAACAACTTCAAACAGGTGGTTGCACAAACAAGGACAGTGTCTCCCTAGTTCTTTGCATTCCCTCTGTGTCTAACATCACGTGGGACACACAGCAGTTAGTAAATACCTGACTGGTTAATTTCCCCACTACCCTATTCCTACTGTGCTACCATCCCAAAATCAGGTCCATACAGGCAACTGTGCGTACCTGCCTGGAACCTTGCTCAGCCCTGCTCTGGCATGACTGACAGCTATAGCAAAGCACATGGGCTTGAAGACAGTTAAGACCTGTGACCAAAGCCTGGCTCTACTGATTCCTAGCTGGGCAATGGAGGCCAGCTTCTCTGAGCCTTGTCTGGAAAATGAGGTAGAGGACAAGTTTACGGAAAATGAATTTAAGAGCTTGCATGAAGGAAGTTCAAATACATACCTCCTACATCAGGGTACCGGGGTGTATCTCCTCGCTCCAGCTCCCCAGGGTTCCTGTTAACCCTGTGGGAGACCTGGATTGCGTGGTGAGCAGAGCCCCAAGCTGTTGTGGGCATTTAGGGAATGAACCACCAGGCAGGAACATTCATCCTCTCACTCTGCCTCTTAAATAAACACATTTTTTGTAAAAAGATAAACTTGTTTAGGCATCAAATATTTTAAATTCATGCATATAAGGGAACTGGAAAAATTCATGGAAAATGAACTTTCTGAAAAAAGCAAAACAGATTCAAAAAAATGTTTGCAACAAAATAATCTTTCAATTTCCTAAGTCCATGAATGTTGGAAAGAAATCTTGTGTGTTTCCTCTGTTTCCAGTCAGCTGTGAGGATAAAAACAAAGTGTCCAGCAGCCAGGAGACATAAGACAAAGTTTACCCCTCCCCCAGGCAACCCTAACAAAAACCCACTGGCTAAACTGTGGCACATAAAAACCGGTCGGACAGCGGGCACACCTTACCCCCCTCACCTCCGGTTGGCTCCCAAAGACACAGGAAACAAAGCCTGATTTCACTCCTGCTCCCCTCCAGCCAGGAGGTCTCTAGAACAAGCCTTTGTTCACCCAACTCCAGTTTAAAAGGCAGATACACTGTTCCTGTGTGTAAGAGGGAGGGAGAATCAGACTACAGCCTAATATCCCTAGATGCTGATAACAGGGCCTTTTGTTCATGTCCCTCCATTAAATTCTGCAGTAATTAGCCACTACCCACTCTTGTTGCTTGAGGAAAATGAGGGAGGAAAGAGGGCATGGTCCTTGTTCTTACAGGCCGGACACAGAACAGTTAGCAAGTAACACAGGACACAAAGTCACACACAGGTCAAAACAAGACACGAGTACTGGCCATCCGACTTGCTGGCTTTCAGAGTCACAAAGAGAAATGGCCCAGGTAGCAGGCTGGATGCCACACATGGGATTTTCCAGTCTTTCACCTGACAGACCCAGCTGTCATGCTGTGAGCGGAAAAGCAGATGAGCAGCATCATTCGATGGCTCTGTGACTATAGTTTAGTCAATCACTTCCTAATCGCTGACCACTTAGGTCATTTGCTATTCCTTAGCAATATAAACAAGGCTACACTGAACATCCCTGGACACACTCCTACGCAATTTGTCTACTTAGTACCCAGAAAGGAGGGAGTCACAGGATGGCACTGCTAGAAACTTGTATTTTGGAATGCCTAACAACGCAATTCTGAGTGTACCACAGTTCACTCTCTCCTCAACACACACACCTGAGTGAGCACACAACCACACACACAAAATGTTGCCTCCTCTTTCCCCATGTCCACACCCCTGCCATAGCTCAGGGCCACATTAGCTCTCTCTTCAACCTTCCTGGGAGTCCTCCACCGGGTTTCCTTGCCCTTGGCTAGGTCTCCTTCCTCACCTGTGAAGTACCAACCTGATCCTGCATACCACTCAAGTCATTCTGCCACAACCCCGACAGCTTAACCCACCCCAGCCTGATCCACTGGACAGGCCCTCTCCCCAGGCTCTGCAGCCCCACCTTCTCATCTGGGCACATTTCCAGCCCCATCTCCTATGTCCTCCTGAAGCAAAAAACCCAAAGGTCATTAGAGAAGAACATTAGAGGACAACAAGTGCCTCTAAGGAAACACCTGTCACTGTCAGTTCAGGTCCTTCCACTCATGCCACCCTGCTCCTACTGCCACCTCTGCACTTCAGCATGAAAGAGACCACATTCTATCCATCCTTGGGCAGGACAAGGTAGATCTAGCAAAAGCTGACTGTAATGACTGACTGGTTGAATGCATTAAACACACAAGAGCACATCTTCAGCTCCTGAAAACAGCTGTGGGAGGTGGGTACAGTTAGATAATGACTCCCATTTCACAGTAATGGAAGCTCAGGCCCAACTTGTGCCAAGTCATGTGGTCAGGGACAGACCCACAGCAGTCAGAACGCTGTCCCAGTTTCCCTAAAGCTAATTATGAGACAGCTAAGGGGATATCACCAGCACTCCATAAAATGCAAACCAAAACCTTCCAATCTTTTTTTTCTTCATTTTTTCCAAGGCCTCTTACTATTTTCATTGATTTCAATGAAATCTCATTAAAAGATATTAAATCTTTGAGTGCTTGGCCCAATGTCAGAAGATGGGGGAAAAAAAGAAAATTTTTTCCCCACTTCTTAAGTAGATACTAGTTTTTCAGGCTAGTCTCTAGTCAGAGTAACTCTGCTTGAATATTTCCCATTCTTTCCATATGCAGTAGCCCATCCCCCCTAGGCAAGCAGCTGTATGCGCACAGGGAGGGGCTGCCATTCCACAAGGCTGCCCTGTGTCTGTTACCCAGCTGTCACCAGAAGTGTCACCCTGGGAGTGCATTCAGCAGCTGATAAGCAAGGGATCCTGCCACAAACAGTATGGGAGGAGGTTCTAGAAATGGTTCTGAGCCACATCAGTGACCAACAGCCCCAGGAAGTGCCAGGCCAGACCCAGGGGCCCCACCTAAGCCTCTCTGACCCACAGAATCTCTTCAATTCCTGTTTCCCTGAAGTCCAGTGTTGAGCCAGGACAGAGATGCTGCTGCTCCCAGCAGGCCTGGGGAAGGATCCCAATGCAAGAAACGCTGGCATAGCTTGAGTTCTCCCAGGGTGTCAGGCCCCGTGCCCTAGGATTCATGCGGATTAACTTCTCATTAAGCCTGTGACACAGGTGCAGCGACCTGGGAGTGCCTGGGACCACACTGGGTGCTGCAGCGAAGCCAAAGAGAGAGCCTGGCATGCATCTCCCTTCCAGGCTGGCGCCACAGGGGTGTGGGTGAGGGAAGCCCCAAACAGCCCCTGATGAGTCTGCTTTCTGGGGTTCACAACCCTCTCCTGCAGGCCAAACCTGGCCGAGGCACAGGACAGAAAGAGACCAGGAGGAGGATGAGCCAACAAGACGCCCAAGGAGAACAAGTCATTCTTTGAGGCAGTGATGTTTTTGTTTCCTTTGGTTTGGAGGCAGGTGTGTGGCAGGGCAGAGACCTGCAAGATGAGGCCAGTCAAAGAAGGGTCTTATGGGCCCGGCGGCGTGGCCTAGCGGCTAGAGTCCTCGCCTTGAATGCCCCGGGATCCCATATTGGTGCCGGTTCTAATCCCAGCAGCTCCACTTCCCATCCAGCTCCCTGCTTGTGACCTGGGAAAGCAGCCGAGGACATCCCAAAGCCTTGGGACCCTGCACCCGTGTGGGAGACCTGGAGGAGGTTCCTGGTTCCCAGCTTTGGATCGGCGCAGCACTGGCCGTTGCGGTCACTTGGGGAGTGAATCATCGGATGGAAGATCTTCCTCTCTGTCTCTCCTCCTCTCTGTATATCTGACTTTGTAATGAAAATAAATAAATCTTTAAAAAAAAAAAAAAAAGAAGGGTCTTATACATCAGCTGCCACGTGGCACTTTATCTAAATGAGCACCAAGTGCCCAGTACTCAGCACACAGTAGGGCTTCAGTAAACACAACTTCCTCTCTCCTTCAGGGGCCAATGGACTCTCACTGAGGTCTTCTGAGCCAGGGAGTAATAAAGTCACATTTTAGGGGAGGGAGGAGGGACTATTTCTCTTGTAGTGTCAAAAGAAGCCCTTTCAGGCTAACAGAATACAGATGAGAATCAGGACATAACATTCAAATGATGGAATAAAATGGAAAATGGACTTCATCAGGTATTTCCCACACATCAGTATTATACTCTCTCTGTGCTTTCTATTCACTAAGTTCATTTAAACTCACAACAATCCTAGGAGTTGACAGTTATTATCCCCAATGTGCAGACGACAGACTGAGGCATGGAGCAACTCCACTGGGAAGAGTTCTCATGGGATTCCAACCAGCCGGTGTGACTCAGGGCCAGAGCCCCCAAGCCCCAGGCAACCTGGTCTCCAAGTGAGGAAAGCTTCCTGCTGAGGCCACCACCCTTCACCTTAGGCTACAGGGATGGGCTGCCCCGACAAGGGGCTGCGCAGAGAGTGGGCTGGGGGCAGTAAAGAGAAGAGATGAGTAGCAAGAGGAGGAGGTAGAGGAGTGGGTGCCCTGGTCCCCACCAACCTCAGGGTAGAAAAGTGTTCAATTAGAATACACTCTGCCCTGGCTGGCAGCAGCAGCACTTCAACAGAGCACCCATTGTCTCCACTGCCCACAACCCAGCGAGGGGCACGGAGCAGCCTGTTGTCATGGAGCCGGAATGCAGGGTCCCAGCCCTCCCCAATAACACCAGAAACTCGCGCTCTGTTTACCCACGTTGGCCTTGTTTTAAAGACAAAACAGAAACCTCCACTCCATACTGGCCCTTCAGCATATGAGACCCGGAGGAAGAGACAGACGGGGGAGGAGGGACACCCCATATGCTAGCAGCAAGAGCAGCTCTCCCTGAAAATTCAGCAATGATGGGATCAGGCCAAAAGACCGGTATCCTTCCCTCCCGCACCAGGATGCAGGGTGGGTACCTTGGTGAATACATAAGAATCAGATACAAACAGCATCTGCGTGGGGGCAGAGGCAGGGACTGTTCAGTCCTGGAAGGAACCCAAGCCCCTTTAGAAAATTTGTATGCCCCAAGAATTTGGAGTGTTTGGCCCAGGGCTTGAGTTCAGGCTGCTGGCAATGCAGACCCCCTGCACCAATCAGAACCCATGTATCCAGCTAACTGTGGGACAGGGCAAGCCAAAGCCAGCTACAGCCACCCAGTGGGCACTCCAAGCCAGCAGAGGGGTATTCTGGAGGCAGGGGCCGGAGCCCAGCAGTACTCTGTCCAGGGTGGGTGGCACGTGTGAAGTATGCCTTGACCTTGCTCAGGTCTGTACACATCCCAAGGAATGTCATGGATAATAACCCCAGGCCCGAGCAGGGAGCAGGAAGGCAAGTATCATCCATCAGTTCTAGGAAAACATGAGCCCCAAGGTGCTGCACCGCTCCCATCCCTCCCCCAAAAAAGACCACAGTTTTTAAAATCCACTATTCCAGGCCAACTTCTGACCTTAGGTAAATCCACGACTGTGGGGAGGCCACCAGTGGCCCTTGGCACACACTCTGGCTCTAGTCCACCTGTTGTACCCTTGGTGCAACACCTTTCTCTGCCTCTGCACACACACAGAAGCACATTCACAATTGCTCCATCATTGCTGGACTGACCTGGACTCAGTGGGTTCCAGCCACTAATGGAAAGACACTGCCTTCTTTACTGTTGGACTTCTTTTTCCCCTTCTTCAAGTCCCAGCCCACGACCAAGCCTGCATGAACCCTATATTCCGTGCAGCTTTCCTGCACCCCCTAACCAGGCAGTAACTGAATAACACAGCAACAAGTGAGACTAAGGAAAGCAGCTAACTCTTGGGAAACAAGGGAAACTGTTCCATAGAGGATATGGGGAAGGCAAGGGAGGAGAACTCCATCTGCCTCTACTTTAGAACAAGGAATTAATACAGGCTCGGGGGAGGAGGGGACAAGGAGTCAGAGCAGAGAAATCAACTTAGACTAGCAGGGACGTTTCTACCAAGGATGTCACAGTGACAAGAGGGGTCTCCTTGTCAGGGAGTAGGGTGTTTCCTCTTACCTAATGTGTCGAGACAGCACTGCTGACAGCTGTGTCTCCCCAAGCAAGTAGGTCAGCAGGATCATGGACAGTTCAGGGACCGCCTAGCCTCACATAAAGGCTGAGTCGGAGACAGGGAGGACACACACTCCAGCTGAAGCCCTGGTAAGAGGGTCCTGGGATCCAGCTCCAGCACGTTAGGGCCACTGGACGACCAGAAGAGGAAAGAGAAGTTCCATAGGGCAGCTGCTCTGCCATCACCAGAGGGGCTAGATGATTTCCTGGCACTGTGGTCTCTCAGTGGCCCCCACCCCTGCGCCACCATCAAGCCTCACCAGGACCCCTGAATAAGAAGACAATGAAAGGAAGAGCCAAGGGTAAGCCATCTGCCTGCATCTTATACCCTAGCCCAGCATATGGACGGCTCACAAAGGAAGAATATGCCAGACACTAGAGCTCTTGGGAGGGCAGAGGGTGGCCGAGCTGTGGGCCCAGGCCTTGTCAGGCCAGCAGACATCCCCTAGCATTATCACAGAGAACAAAACTACCATTTAGTGAGAGCCTACTTCAGGCCAGGTCCTGAACTACCCATATCACCCACGCCATCTTTGATCAGGTCTATCCATTGGTACAACCACCACGAGTATCCTCCTGCTCAATCGAGAGAGACCCAGGACCTGGATGGGAACCCACCTGGCTCAGGGCGAAAGCCACAGAGTCCCGAATGGCTCCTACTCCCACAGCTCCAGCCACTCCAGCCTCCTCGAGCTCTGGCCTCCTCACTGCTCCTTCAGGGGACCAGGAACACATCAACACCAGCCTGCAGGCTTCTGCGTCTGCTGTTCTCTTCTTGGAATGTTCTGGCCCCGAAGGCCCACTCTGGCTTGATGACATCTCCACTCACATGCCACAGATAACCCTCCTCTGATGGCTCCACCCCTGCCCATCCCTACAGCCCCTTGTTTTTCTCTAAGAGCACATATTTAAGCCATGCTGGTGGAGGTCTTTATCTCACACTAAAATGTGGACTCCCTAAGGGTAGATAGAGTCCCAGTCTTCAGAACAATGTGTGACCCAGAACCAGAACTCAGTAACTGCTTCCTGTGTGAACCAGAGAGAAAATCCTACAGGATAGGGATTCTGGCTGGCTCCTGAGGACCAAAGCTCAGAAAAGCTGACTCACTTGTCCTGTATGTACCTGGCCCCAGGTGGGCAGGCAGCAGGTGGCCAGCAGATGTTGGTGAATCCATCAGCCCACTTACAGACAATGATCGGTTCTGAGGTATTGATTTCTTTGTAACCAAGAAGAGCTCTGCATGCCCCATGTTGGGGACCTGGGATGGGTGGGAGGCTGGGTGGGGTTTTTCCCTTTATCTCTTCCCTTACCCCGGATACAGAAAAAAAAAATAATAATATTAATGTGGAAACAATGGTCTTACCCACTTTCCTGTAGCCCTTGACCCTCTGTGCCTTAATCAACTGTGTAAAGATTACCAAAGTAGAAGAATTTTTTTAAAAAAAAGAGCTCTGCGTCTTGTTTTTCCTTTATATGGAGCATGAGTGAAGATTGACAAAAATTCTAGGTACACCAAACTAAACTTGAAAGACCGTGTCTTGAAGACATAAACACATGAAGGAGAAAGAGAACCTGTAGATGGGGTGGGGGAAGGGTAGGTGCAGGGCCCAGTGCAGTAGCCTAGCGGCTAAATCCTCACCACGCATGTGCTGGGATCCCATATGGGTGCCGGTTCATGTCCAACTACTCCACTTCCCATCCAGCTCCCTGCTTGTGGCCTGGGAAAGCAGTCGAAGATGGCCCAAAGCCTTGGGACCCTGCATCCACATGGGAGACCTGGAAGAGGCTCTTGGCTTTAGATAGGCTCAGCTCTAGATGTTGGGGCCACTTGGGGAGTGAACCAGCACATGGAAGACCTCTCTCTCTCTCTCTCTCTCCTTCTCTCTATAAATCTGCCTTGCCAATAAAAAAAAATAAAATAAATCTAACAAAGAGAAAGAAAGAAACAGCGAGAGAAAGAAAAGGAGCAGTACAAGACAGGAGAGCCAGCTGAGTGGCCGTTTAATGCCCGGGTGCACTCAAGTGGGGAGAGGGGTGTGGAGGTAAGAGACACAGCACTTGCCAATCGCACCCTCGAGGTGTCTAAAGGGGCAGGGGGGACCTGCTCATTCATTCATTCACTTGACAGTAACTATGCAGATTTTCTTTGCAAGACACTAGTTTGAGTGCTGGGGATGAGGTTAGAGGGAAACTCACAGGCTAGTTCACATGTGGGCAGAGAGACAGTAGGGCCAACAGGGGAGATGTAGCAAGACAGGATGCTGGCCCACAAACTTCAGAGCAGGTGACTACCACCATTCTAGGCGTGGACCTCATCAGGCTCAGAAATGCTGCTCCTTGCACAAGAAAGGCACATCACGAAGGCACAGCAGGAATGCCCAGATAGTCTCAAAACAGTGTTGAAATCTTCAAGAATGCACAAAGCTACCAGCATGGAAAGGGGGTGCTTCTGCGGGTGGAACGGCCCAAACAGACCCAGAAGCTCGAGGGCCCCTACAAGTAACTCAGCATGACAAAGCGGGGGAGAGGGCGGCAGGGTGGGGGGTGAGGGGGTGGAGAGCTGGGGCCCAGGGCAGAGGCAAGTTTGCACAAGACACCTACTGCGTGAAGAGCAACCCAAGTTGGAAAAACACCTGGAGGCTCTGGGGTCATAGTAGGCAGCCAGCAGTACCAGCTGAGGTGTGAGCTGGGGAAGCTGGGGCCTTTTGAGGCACACGAGTGCCAAACCCCACTAAGCAGGGAAGTGCCACTCTTCAGGGGCTAGCACTGTGGCACAGTGGAGGAAACCACCACCTGTGATGCCACCAATGCATGCGGGTGCTGGTTACAGACTCAGCTGCTCTACATTCCAACCAGCTCCCTGTTGACACGCCTGGGAAGGCAGTGCAAGTTGATACAAGTACTTGGGCCCCTAACAGCCATGCAGGAGACCCAGATGGAGTCCCAGGCCCCTGGCTTTGAGCTGACCCAGCCTCAGCTGTTGTGGTCACTTGGGAAGTGAACCATTTTATGGAAGACCTCTCTCTAGCTATGTTTATTAAACACCCACACACACAAAGACCCAGAACACAAAGAAGTGCCCACAACTCAACAGCCTCTGGGAGAAGCATAGGCTGGTGAGAGCTCCCCTGGGAGTGTTGCATGTATGCCAGGGGAGGTACCAGCAGAGCCATGCCACCCTTCACACACCCTCATCAAAACAGGGACACCTTGACAGGCTGGAGGTAGGAGGATTTCAGGGGAGAGGAGCCAGGAAAATCGCTCACTATTTATTTCACTTTCACTTTGAACACCCCAGACAGGGCAAGCAGCAGCACTGACCTGGGCATGCGGAGAGCTGGCTGCAGTCCCAGTGACCTGAGCAACCTTAGGCACATGACCTCATTCTGGGACCCGGCATCCCTCCCCGCCCTGACCCTGCCCACTGTACCCATGACAGCATCCTGGGGAGTCTGTGTGTACTTCCTCACACTAGGAAGGCAGGCAGGAAAGAGATGGGTCCTGCCCCGGCCCTCAACAAAGTTTTAACAAGGGAGCGCAGGCAGGTAGTGCAGAGCACCAGGGAAGACATTCTTGGGCACATTTTCCAGGCCATCCTACTGCCAGTCCAGCCCAGTCCAGCCCAGTCCAGCTGTGCTCCGGGAGTGGGAAGAGGAAGTAGTGAGTTGTTTTACAATCCATCAAATTAATTGCCCCAAATGGGAAATTCACAGGCCTCTGACAGCCTCCCATAATCTCCCTGGCCCTAATCTCCCAAGAAGGAATGTGTGGACTCTAATCTGCTCAACCCCAGTTCTTACTCCCCGCCCCACCCCTTTCCCCCCACCTGGAGCCTCAGAGAAACCTCCACCCCAGGGCCAGGGTGCTCCCTCAACCCCAAAGCTCCCCAGCTAGTGGCTGGCCCAGACCTGACTCCACCCACCTGAGCCAGCTGAGCAGACCTTGGCCTCACTTCCTCTCTCCCCTCTCAGGGAGAGCTGCCCAGCCAGCCCCTTTGGTAAACACACCTTTTGCTCCCTCCTGCTTCTCCTCCTTCAGACAGGCCAGCCTGGCAGGTGGCAGTACCAGGAAGAGTCGGGCGCTGTAGAACAAGACCTGAATGAGGCATGGGCACCTGTTCGACCCTCAGCCTGCCCAACACCTGCTGGGAAGCCCCCTGCCCATTTCTGGACGTTGCTGTCATCTGAGCTTCTTCCCTGATCCATGACAACCTGAGTCTCCACCCTCAAACTGTAGTCAGTCACAGGTTTCATGAAAGCTGCTAACAGGCCTTCCAGTCCAATGGGGACACCCTACTCCCTCCAGACAATCTCCTGTAAATCCTCTCCCCCACATCTTCACCCCACACGCCCTAGCCTCCTCCAGGCCTCTGCTTCTGCTGCAACCTGTGCCCACCTGTCTGGCAGAAGAAAGTCCCTATCTAGGCTCAACTCCAATGTCTCTTCCCTCACTAAGGCCTCCTGGGTCCCTTTCTTCTCAACACTTGTATCAGTCCCTCCTCCTGCCTCTTACGTGCAACTGGGCATTCTCTCACGTACTGTGACCATCAAGGAATTCATTTTATTGCAAAGTATTGCAGAGGGCCCTGCAAGCCTAGAACCACACCCCTGGCACGGAACAGGTGCTGGTCACCACACGGTGATATTTTCCAGGCCAGGCTCCTCAAAGTTGATTACAGTCCCGAAAGCCAGCACTGCGCTTAATAACCTGTCTAAAACCCGTCTCCTTGACAAAGCACTTCCTTGCTCATTGTCCCACAAAAGTTCTGCACGGCCAGGATGGACTCAGCCCCCTTCCAGAAAGGGCAACTGGCTTACTCAAGGTCACACAGCTGAAAAAGGGTCAAGCCTGGAATTAAATCCAGGCCTTCTAATTCTACCTCTTCTAATTTTGTGTTCTCCTCTCAACTCCTGGGGGCTCATGCAACCTTGCAACCTGCTGGGGAGATCTGAGCTTGAACAGATACAAGCAGACACCTCTCCTTGGGACTCCCTCCCTGGTAGCCACACCCAGCAGAGGACAGCTGAAAGCCTAGGCAGAGTTTCCTTCCTCCTCCATCCCATGCTTGATTATCTCTGATGTCAGCGAACCCACCACATACCAAGCTATTTCAGGAGACTCTGCTGCAAACCTGGAGCCGAAACCTTTCTCCCCGTGGCTTTTATGGGAATGTGACTCTCCTATGTGACAGCTCCTGAGGTACTTGCAGCCAGCACCCTTATCTCTATGGTTTTTCTCTTTCCTGTGAGAAATCTGCCCTCTGTTCCTTCAGGAGGGTGTGCCGTCACGCTCACCCTCTCGGAAGGGCTCCAAATGACCACCTCCTTTAAAGGGCGGTCCCAGAATAGGACCATAAGGCCTTGTTACAAGGCCCACGCGTCTAACAACTTTGCAACATGAAACAAAAATTCACATTTGAGTGGTCCTAGTATCCTGCTGATTCTACCAAGCCCAGGCCAGCAACCACCTCTGTACCAGAGGGGCCTGGCCATGCAGGACCACAGAGAAAGCTCCTCCTTCAGCTTGCTGTACTGGGCCTGCAGAACTCTGGAGACAGACATGGCTTCCACCCCTTCTGCCATTTGCTGATTACCCACAGACAAATTCCTCCTCCTCGCCAAGTTCCAAGTTTCTCAGCTACAAAATGCAGACAGTTGTGACCTCACCAGACTGTTCTGAACTATAAATGAGACAAACTATTGAGGTACCTGGCCCACAGCAGGAGCTTGCCCAAAGTCAAAGTGGTTGAGTCAGCATGAGCTCTGAATGCAAGTCTCTGGCCTTAGGTGGCAATGCTACAGCCCTCTCCATTTGCTTATACCAGGGTCTTTATCATCCTGAATAGCATCTTTGGTTTATCTCCCTGCCCCGGACTGTGAATGCCTTGAAGACCTTGTTTGTGTAGCCTCGATCTGTCATGGCTCAAAGAGGCAGCAAATACAAGGTAATGGATGAAGAAGTACATGAGCAAGATGGCCACCTTCTCCCTCTCTCAGTACCTCCAGTGCCATCAGGGGCTGGAGAGCAGAAGAAACAATGCATCTCATACAGGCTGACAGGTCTGAGTCATGCCAGCAATATCCCTAACACTATCCTCAGGTCCTTTGCACTATCTGCACCAACAAGACCTCCAAGGTTGGGGAGGTTTGCTTAAAGAAGCTGCTGGAGCTGGGCTGGGCTGAGCACGCTTAGCTGAGCAGTGGCCAGGAAGGCCCTGGTAACACTGAGATTGCACAGGTCCCACACAGGGGAGCGAGATGGCAGGATCTCTCCAGAGTTCTCTAGAGGCTTCGCTTCAGTAAAGACACCCTTGCGCCGTTCTGAGTTAACCAATGGACATAAGACATACCACATGCCCGTTTATTCAAAAGACTGTCTCAAAGCCGAGTCATGCCACAGTTACAAACCATCTGTGCCACTCACTGCTGAACACCACACTGTCCCAGTTGCCCAACTACTGACAGTCTTTCAGCGCCCGCTGTGGATTTCTTCTAGAGCCTTTCCAAGTACTCCTTTTTTAAAAACAAAATATCTATATATTTTATTTATTTGAAAGGCAGAGACAGAGAAGCAGGTTGAGATCACTCATCCATACCCCTAAATCCCATAACAGCTGGGGCTGGGCCAGAGCAAAACCAGGAGGAACCAGGAACTTAAGTACTGGAGCCATCATCTGCTGCTTCCCAGAGTGCACTGTGACAGGAAGTTGGAGCTGAACCAGAGCCTGCACTTGAACCCAGGTACTCCGGTATGCCCCAGTTAGTGCCAGCCTCTGCTCTACACCTTTTAATGCTTCCAATGCACTGAAAGTCTTGGTTCCATCAATTCTGAAACTCAATTACCCCCTCCTAACAAATGGGCACACAGTTTGCAGCCTCACAGCGAAACCAGACAACTGCACAGAGTCAGTATTCCTTCCGGTCTGTTACATCCCAGAACTGCAAATTGCACTGTTGTCTGGGGCACGGCTTAGCTCCAGCTCCATGGGGAGTGTGGCCAGCGTCTCCTCTGGCTGATGCAAGTGTCTGTGTGGCTCTGGGAACTCACTGAGCAAGCAAACACTCCCAGTGGCTAGCTGGTAAGCCAACCCGTAGGAACTCACTGAAGCCACTGAGGACCAGTGAGACAGAGAATGTCTGTTTCCAGCTACAAAAAGAAGCCAGCACAAGATGTAAACAAAGATGCCACGTGGTCCCCAGACCAGAGAGGAGTCTTTGGGGACACCTGAGTCAGAGTACAGCTCCTCCCTCGGCCTCTGGGACTCTAAAGCAAGGAGGCACCTGCCAGTTAGTCTAGTCGGCTCACCAGGCAGAGTCCCAGCAACAGAGACTACAAAGTGTTCACCCAACTGATAATAAACAATCACAGTTACTTGGTGAGCATCTACTTGTTACAACCAATATTCAGCAGTCAGCGCTTATAGCCTTGACCAAAACAGGGCTCCTTACACTCACAAAGATTAAATCTTAGTGGGAAGAGATAAATTTAAATGGATATCTGGGTAAAAACAAAGTAGTGCTAACAGAACAGAGTGTGCTGGAGACTGAGAGTCAAGCATAAAGGCCACCTGAACAGAGATCTGGCCACAAAGGAGAACCAATGAGATGCAGAAGTTCCCGGCAACGTGCCGAATGCCAGGTGGTCCTGGTCATTGCCAGAGGCTCACATGAGGTAGACCCAAGGACGAGCTCCAGCTCGTACATGCAAGTTCAGGAACAACGTCCCTGCAGAGACCCAGGCGGTGGGAAGGCCTTCAGCTCTGGCTGGGAGAGCCCCTGGAAAAGCTGCCCCTGGCTCCTCAGGGTGTAGGGAAGAGCTCTTTCAGCAGGAAGCAGAGGAGGCGGCCTGGTAATGTGGGCTCAATCCTGGCTTCAGCACACCTGCTGCAGACTCCGGTCCCACTCAGTTCCTCGTGTGTGAGTGAGAATCCTGACAGACCAGTGTAGGGCTCCTACTGCATATTCAGGAATACGAATATGTAAAATGTGCTGTGCCACACAACAGCTGACCAACAGGTGTGACATTGGGATATACTGACAGTTTCTAGCTGTTTGACCTAGACCTTGTCGTTCCGTGGGACACTGTGTTCTCACCTATCCAATGGGAAAAAAGGGGGTGAGGAGAAAAAACAGTTTGGGACACCTGCTTCCAATCCCAGGGTGCCAGTTCGAGTCCTAGCTTTTCTGCTCCCCATTTAGCTCCCTACTAATGCCCAACCCCAGAACTATAGCAGATAATGGCTCAAGTCCTTGGGTCCCTGCCACCCACACTGGGAGACCCAAATGGAATTCTAATAGTTCCTGGCTTAGGCCCAGCCCATCCCTGGCTGTTACGGGAATTTGGGGAGTGAGCAAGTAGATGAATGATCTCTGTCTCTATTCCACTCACATAAAATGAAAATAGGGGGCCCTGCACGGTAACTTAGCAGCTAAAGTCCTTGACTTGTATGCGCCAGGATCCCATATGGGTGCTGGTGGCCCCGCCCACCCAGCTCCCTGCTTGTGGCCTGGGAAAACAGTTGAGGATGGACCAAAGCTTTGGGACCCTGCACTTGTGTGAGAGACCAGGAAGAGGCTCCTGGCTTTGGATTGGCTCTGCTCCACCCGTTGCAGCCACTTGGGGAATGAATCATCAGACAGAAGATCTTCCTCTTTTCCTCTCTGTATATCTGCCTTTTCAATAAAAATAAATGTTTTAAAAAATGAAAATATGTAAATGAAACATTATTTTAAATGGGAGGAATAATATATTTCAGGGCTGTGCTGAGAGTCACAACAAATATGCGTGAGAACCGTCAGTCACAGCAAGAGGTTTAGTGCCGTGAAATGCTCTCTGGCCTCCAAGTGACATTTGATGCGACCGCATGGAATGTTCCTCCACCCCAGCACTGCCCTGCCACCTGCCCGGATCCTGTGAGCCCTGAGGCTCAAGAAGGCCCCTGACCCAGCCTCTCTCTCCTGCCTCACACAGGGTATGCACTCCAGCAGGCTGGGCTGAGGCCCCTGGGTGAATTCTAAACCTGAGCCCAGGCTCCAGGCAGCCAGAGATAGCCAGCATCCGTGGAGACCTCTGCTTTCCTCATTCCCGCAGCTCTCCCTGCTGCTGGTACAGACCACCCAGAACACGAACTCGGAGCCACCCGAGTCCATAAGCACTGGACAAGTTAGTAGCTGCCGGGGATAAAGCTCCTTTCTTGTCTCTGGATGTCCTCCTGATAGGGAAACAGCACCAGGCCTGCAGGTGCTGATGGCCCTACCTCACACACTTGGGAACATTATGGTCACCATTTTCGTCATGCCCACCACCTGGGTTAAAGTTTAAACGTCCTGAGAAGGACTTCGGTAAAGCCTGCATAGCAATCATCAACCACAGAACCCAGTGCCAAAGACCTGAGAGCAATCCAGAAAGAAAAGTGGCAGCTTCCCCACTTGCTCTCTTTTCTACCATTTTCATCTACTTTTGTATTCTAAATATTTATTTACTTGAAAGTCAGAATTAGAGAGAGGGAGAGATAGAAAGATCTACTATCCACTGGTTCACTCCCCAAATGGGTTCACTAACCAGGGCTGGGCCAGTCCAAAGCCAGGAGCTTCATCCAGGTCTCCCACATGGGTACAGGGGTCCAAGCACTTGGGCCACCTTTCACTGCTTTCCCAGGCATATTTGCAGGAAACTAGATCAGAAGTACAGCAGCCAGGACTCAAACAGGCATCTATATGGGATGCCGGCACCTCAGGCTGTAGCTTTACCCAGTACACCAGTTCCTCTTGTAGGGAGACTTAAGCGGGGAGAGGATATAGGGAAGCAGATGATTAAGGGATCATGGCAAACTGGGGGAGAATAAGGACAACTATAAAGAGGCTTTCCCCCCACATTCTTCACTTGGTTTTAGCACACACCTGTTAATTTTACCCCAGCATCTTGTCCTTCCTCCTCCTTCCTCACGGCCCCACACCATGCCAATGCTGCCGGTGGAAGTTGAGGCACCATGTGCCTGGGCAGCAAACCAGGTTCCCTGTTGGACAGTGTGAGGACTATTAGATTTGACTCAGGGCTGTCAGCAACTTCCCTTGGAGGACACTATGGTACCTCCAGGCACCAGGGGATAACTGGGCCACTCCTCACACACCAGCACCATGCAGCCAAGTGACAGCAGTTTGAACAATCTGCCTCCTCCTGGCTAGGAGGCCAATCTACCTTCCTGAGGGGTGGCAGGGTAGCCACATGTGTTCCTACCTACTTTTCCCGGCTAATATGTGTAAAGGTACAGCATGGGCTGCAGCATCAAAAAAAGCAGAGCAGTCCCTTCTGCAACCTCTTCTGTCCATGTGTCCTTGAGCATGTCATGTCCTTACACAGCAAGCCCAGGCCACATCCTCTCCCACCAGCATTCAGACTCCTTGCACCAAACAAACCCCTGCTGGTCTTCAAGGTCCAGCTGTGGCTCCACCGCCCCCCAGCTTACTCTGGCCAACCCCTCCTTTGTGCCCCCACTTCCCACACTTCTTACATTACCCTTAAGTTATGTGCATGGTAACCTCTCATCAGCAACATGCCTACCAGAGTGCAGGGTCCCAAGCTCCCGAGGACACCAGTGGTGCAAGATTCACTGGGCACGTTGTGGGAGGCAACTCCACAGCAGCAAACACAACAAGCAACACGCCAACAGCACACTAAGCTTGCAGCGCTAATCAACAGCCAGCACACAGCAGTGCTTCCTAGACTGACTGCCCTGATTATTTCATAGTATCTCATCTAATTCCCATCACAATTATTATTATCCCCATTTTATATATGAAAATACTGATGTTTGCTCTGGGCCACACGGGGTAGCAAGCAGCGGATGTAAGACGTGAACCCAGGCAATCCTTTCCCAGAGCCCATGCTCCTAACCACAGGCTGTTCTGCCTTTCTATGCTATGTATTCTACTCTGCTCATCTTGATAGCCACAAGCCATAAGCCAATGCCTAGCAACAAGCATTCAGTGAAAATCTGCCAAACACATGGATCCCCAAATGAGCACCCACTTCTCTTTTCTTCCCAGCTCCACTGGTCTTTCCTGACTCATGCAGTCCCTGCAGCACCTCACTCCTGAGGATGTCCCTCTTTGTGTGGCACCTGTGCTACTTACCTTGACACTTAGTCATACACCACCTGACCATCCCATCACCTGAAGCCACGGGGACATCTGGCCTTACCAGCTCTCTTGTGTCTACCCCCAAGAGAATAACAAATAGGAGGCCAGGGACACAGCCAAAATGGCTACAGAAATTCTAAGCTGAATCCAGTCTCTGTTCGTTGGAGCCTTCTCTCCCAACCCCCAACCCAGGGTAAGGTTCAGTTCAGATGTGATCTTTGCTATAGCTACACCGAACTGTCTCAGCCCACAGCAATGACAGCCAAGGTCATCATTAGGATGCAGCAAGGGAACTTGCACGTTTTTCAACTTTGATTCAGCCCTACAGGACATGGAACACAACTAAGTTAGAGGCCCACCACTGAGTCTCTGAACCAGCTGGGCAGTATAGACAGATGCCTCCTGTGTACACTGGAAGACAAGAATCCTGCAGGAGCTAAGTCAAGGAATTATCCAGCTATAGCTGGACTGGTATTGCCATTAGAGAGAAAAGAGAGATCAGTACTCATGAAAACAGATATTAAAATCTGCGCTGGGAGCTGAGTACTACACAGATGTTCTCATTTAATCTCTGCAAACAAACAAACAAACAAACAAAAAAACGCATGGGACAGACAACAGCATGGCCTTGTTTTCCTCTACTCGCCTATAAAACCCACCTGAGTTCCACAACCAACAGTCAGGCACCCCATTCTGTGGCTCACATAGCTGCCCCATGTAAAGTGCGCAGTGGCAATAGCGGGCTACGCGAGAGGCCAAGCGCAATGGACGCTCTCTGAGGAGCAGCTCCTCCCCCTCCTTCCCTTGACACCTGCGCATGAGGCCGGCTATGCCATCCAGTGAAGGGGAGCCACCTTGCAGTCCTCAGGAGTCTGCAGGGAGGCAAGTCTGAGTCACATCTCGCTCTAGATGGACAGGACAAGAGAGTCAGGGAACTGCTAACAACCAGCAGGCCGGAAATCAGGGCCTCAGTCAGGCAGAGTCTCCTGGGCCACACAGTGCTTAGTCCAATCGCAAAGTTCAAGTTCAAGACTGTCATTGTGGTATGGCAGATTAAGTCCCTTGTCTGCAGCACCAATAATTGGGGCCACTTGGGGAATAAACCAGCAATTGGAAGATGGCTCTCTGTCTCTCCATCTCTTCAACCCTGCCTTGAAAACATAAATAAACTGATAATAATAATAAAAGCTTAATCTGGGTGTGACTCAGCCTCATGGACACCAGCCTGGTCAGGTTCAGTCAGGTTCCAGGCTGGAGCAAGCAGGTTCAGCCAAGCAGGAGCCAAGGGGTTCCCTTGTCCTATGCTCTCTCTGCTCCTTAGGACATTTCTGTCCCTACCCAGGTGCCACTACTCTCACTACAACCACTTCACAATACCCCTGATGTGCTTATGGGGAAAGAAAAACACCTGCTCCACCCACAGCTCCCTTCCCCACTCCCACCAGAAATGTCCAAGGACAAGCTGCTAAGCAAGTACCCTCTCAAAGCCACAAGAAAGCACAAGAACAGGGCTCCGAAGCTAATGCTCCTCCAAAGGCAGACTCATCCACTAGGAAGAGGAGCTCTTCACTGAGTGTGTGGCTGGGGCAGGGGACTCCAACCCTACAGAGAGACAAGTTTTCGGGATAAGCCCAGGAAAGAATCCCTGGCCTCTATATACGGCAGCGAGAACAGCTCAGGTGGCCCTAACCAGCCAGGGGATTTCCTCTACTCGCCTGACAGGTGCAAGAGAGCCAAGACCCCAGGGCCTCCCTCAGCCAGGCTCAGAGCTGGGTGTGGCCTTCTCCACAAGATGCAGCCTGGACCACCCTCGCACATGGTCTGTCGCATGGCCCAGCAGGGAGCATGCTGGAGACGGGCCAAGCCAGGCACAGGGACTGAGGTGACCTCACTGAAGGGCTGCTGGGCACCCTGGTTCTGCTATCTCACACCTGTGCATTGGGAGCCTTCACCTCCCCTATCGGCGCCTCCATCTCCTCCCCTGTAAGATGAGAACGATCACAGTACCTGCCTTGTGAGCCTGGCATGGGCAGGAAAGAAGCCCGTGTCTGTGAAGTCACTTGCACGTGGCTGGCGCTAGGTAAACAGCCACAAAATAAGCAAATGAAATAATGGGCTTCTCACTAAGGCAACCCTGCTGCCCCAGCGCTCAGCTTACTAGCACCCAGCACCCAGTAGGAGCCAATGGTGCTGAAGGAGAAAGAGCAAAGCCTCAGAACCTGCCACTGACTCAGGAGGCAGCCGGCAAGGTCCTCCGCCGCACAGCGACGGTGTCCCTCCGCTCCCCAGGCTCAACTCGGGAATCGACACTGTATCTGGGGCTCTAACTGGAGTATCCGTCTATTCTCAGAGCAGGAAGACAATTATGCTCCCCAAAAGAAACCATGCGGCGCCACACCCACAAAGCCTTCCACGCATTCCCAGGTGAGGAGGAAAGAGTGACGCCAGAGGCCCAGGGAGCTCTCGGCAGCCCCCACCCACACACCAGGGCTAAAAATGTGTAATTATTCAAAGTCTCAGTAAATGGATGTAATTTTGGGTGCCACCAACTCCCTTTGGAAATGCATTAGTGGTACAGTGATTATAGATACTTCGTTTCATAACATTCATTTTTTTTCCTTTTTTCTTTTCCATATCACCAAGTTAAAATGTGCTGAGAAAAATATCTTCCCCAGTGCTTTCCATTAGAGGGTAGGGAATCATTTCTCCTCACCTGGTTCCGAACCATTGATTTTGCGGCATCCCTCCTGCATACACCCTGGAGACCCAAATTTCCTCCCAGTCAATTCTCTCCTCCAATCAATTCTCTCCGTCCTAAGTCTGCCTCACTGGGGAGAGCCACACCCAACATGGAATCCATCAGGCCATGGCTCTCTGTCAGAGTGCTCCTCCCACCCTGCCTCGGCCTGCAGGGAGCAGGCGAGCTGTTCACGGCACCGGCTCCCCATATCCCCCAGGACCTGCTCAGGGAAGGAGGCGATGTCTGACACCTCTCTGACTTACCCATTGCCACCACTGTGTGATGGGACACGTAGAGTTGGCAGCACTTCCACTGACCCCCTCACTGCAGCCTGCTTGCTTTCCACGGCTGTCAGCACCATTCACTTGGCACCACCTGCCCCCCTTCATCCTTCTCCACCTTCAGGAAGGTCATCCCCTGGTTCCAGAGGTCTGACATGTGGAACTCCCAGCCCAATTCTCCCTGCCCCTCTGCTGCAGGCAGGCAAAGGTTCCATGCATTGGTCATTCACAAGATGAACCACCAGTGCCTCCTCAGGGACTGGCAACAGCATCTGGGTAGAGGTGAGAGCAGCACACTCCTCAGCTCAATTGAGAAAACCAATGGAAAAGAAGCTCCCTAGAAGCCTGGCTCATGGAGAGGGGTGGGGACGAGCAAACAAGGCCCCTCACACAGTTTCATCTGACCAGTACACACAGACATTCTCCTTCTAACAAAAGCCTCACAAGGTTGAGTACCTACTAGGTGCAGGGTGACACCATCACGCTAAGCGCTGCAGATTAAATCAGAAGAAAACTGCATCCTTGTTAGGCCGTCAGGGAAGCTGAGCTGAGACGGAGTTCGCTTTCAGAGCTGCAGGTAAGAATCACCTGTGCAGCCCCGCCCCCACCCCTATCACTGGGAAGGTTCTGGCTTGGTGTTCTAGAATGCCACTGTAATTCAGCTTCACCCTTTTTGCTCCTTGTGAAGTATTCCAATACATGCACCAAAGGAACTGTCCCCCTCTACACACACACACAAAATAAAAAAGAGCTAGAAGCCCTGCTCGGCAGTACAAACATCCGTGCTAACACCTGGGAGCCCTAGGGGTTGGGGCACAGATGGAGCGGAAATAAAACGTGGCCACCTGAAGGACTAAACTGCTCAGGGCCAGGTGTTTGGCCTACAGTGCAGACTCCACATTCCACACAGGAGTGCCTGGCTCTGGTCCCCATTCTGGCTTCCTGTCAAGTCCCTGCCTCCCATATGGGAGACGTAGATTGAATTCTCACTTCCAGCTTTGACTGGGCATGACCAAACAGGGCTTTCCAGATAAGGGGTCTTTTCAAACTTTATAAAAAGGCATCAATCACTTAGTGCCCAACTTCCCTTTCAAGACAAGTCTCCCACCTGGGAAAGCTGCCTGCAGGCTAACTCAACCCTGAGAGATTTCCTTAGAAAGGACACAGGCACCTTATTTGACTCCAGGAAGGGGCTTCCAAAGGACAACACTGGTCCTTAAAGGTTGCATGGCACGCATGGGTTGCCAAGCACTGGTTCTGAGATGGCAGGAGAGTCACTGGCCCCAATTCTTTTTTTTTTTTTTAAGATTTATTTATTTTTATATCTGACCTTCTAATAAAAGAAAGGCAGATTGACAGAAAGATCTTCCACCTGCTGATTCACTCCCCAAGTGGCTGCAGTGGCCGGAGCTCAGCTGATTCAAAGCCAGGAGCCAGGAGCCAGAAAATTCCTCCAGGTCTCCCATATGAGTGCAGGGTCCCAAAGCTTTAGGTCGTCTTCCACGGCTTTCCCAGGCCACGAGCAGGGAGCTGGATGGGAAGGGGAGCAGCCAGGATTAGAACCGACGCCCATATGGGATCCTGGTGTGTGCAAGGCAAGGACTTTAACCACTAGGTAACCACGTCAGACCCCACTGTCCCCATTTCTCAGATGAAGATGCATCTGAAGACACAGAGCGTCTCAGGGGCCTGCCCAGGCTGGGAGCTGAGCTAGGATTGGCACTCAGATCTGCTGTCTGACATGGGAACACCTCTCAGGCAGGCATGGAGGAACGCTCACAGTCTGAAGTCAGGCCACCTGCGGAGGACTTCTGCAGGGCCTGTCCCCAGTCCTCACACAGCTGCAGCATCCCTCACAGCCACCCACCACTGCACACTCCCTGTGGTGGCCTTCTTCACCTTCCTCACTCTCCCCTCCCTCGGGAGGGCGTAGCCCAGATCCTCACACACATGCTGTCCAGTGGCCCTCTCCAGAAGACAGAGATGGGGAGCTAGCTATGCTTCTCTCCCTGGCACCCAGTGTGAAGACAACAGTGTGAAAAAAAAAAAGTTGCTGGTGGATTAGCTGAATCCTTGCCCTAAAGCATGCAGAGTCCATGACCTGCTCCTTCAGTGAGATGCTCACCTCTCTACCCCGCTACCTCTCTACCTCTCAAGGCAGCCCATGGCTCCATCTGGGAACAACTTTGGGAAATTCAGCTACCCATACTGCACAGGCTACTGAATGAATCTGAGCCACTGCTCTGGCTCTATCCCTCCCAGAAAAAGGACAACTCATCTCCACTTTGCCTAGGGGGAAAGCAGTCAGGAGAAGGCATAGCCAGGGGCCGGGGCATGGGGCACAGAGTTGGAGTGGGACTCCTGCTCCCCAACACATGCCCCCTCCCCGCCCCTGCCTTCCCCAGGCACACTGCACTCTCTCTGCAAGGCAGAGAGTTTGCAGGCAGCACAGGAGGCAGCCAGCAGCCCTGGGAAGAGACTGCTTGCTAACTCCAAGCTGTCAGACCTGGAGAGGGTGAAGGTACTTCCTTGGCAGAAAAAGCTCCCAAGAAACCCTGAGAACATTGGCTGTGATGTTGGATAAAAACTTCTGGCATGACCTAGAAGACAGCCTGGCTCTAAGCAGGCTTAAGAGGCTTGTCAGTCCCTAAGCTGGGGTCAGCTGACATCTGTGTGGTGTGGGGAGTGGGAGGTGGGGACAGATGGGAGGATGCCCCAGCTGAATGAAGTCCACTCCCCTAGAGCTCCAACGATCTTCCACTGTCCTGCCCAGGGACCATTCTTCTATCCTGTGGGGATGGAGTTTCTGAGAGAGGCCAAAGGGAAAGAGGAAGTGTCTTCTGTCATCAGGGAAGATGCAGAGAAACAGCTTTCAGACAGATCCACAGAACAGTGTTGGGGCCAGGACTGTGATGTAATGAGTTAAGATCCTGCCTACAGTGCTGGTCTCCCATATGGGCTTCAGTTAAAATCCCTGCTGCTCCACTTTGGAACCAGCTCCCTGCTAATGTACATGGGAAAACAATGGAGGTTGGCCCTACCTTCCGGGGCTCCTGCACCCACATGGGAGATATAGAAGAAGCTCCTGGCTTCAGTCTAGCCCAGTCCTGGCTATTGCAGCCATGAAGGGAGTGAGTCAATAGATGGAGGATCTCTCTCCCCACCCCACACTATCCCCCAAAGGGGGGGGGGGGGAAGGAGGAGAAACAGAAAAAGAAAATCAGAGCCAAGTAATGAGGAGAACTAGAGGCATCACATGCCATCGTGGAAATCACATAAATTTTTGAGCCAAGAAGATCAGGTTCAGGTCCCAGGTTCCTCAGGGATACTCTAGCCTTGAAATCTTTTAATAACCCTTTGCAGCCTCCAGTGCCTAGTGCAAAGTGCAGACCATCATTTAAACAGCATGAATGCATTTCCAACCAACATCAAGATTACTGTGACACCTGAGACCTGTGAAACGCCAGGTCATGGGTCTATCCTTCAGCAGTCAGAGCTGATCACCAGACAGCTGCTTGGCTTAACAAGACACATCTGCGCAGCCCTAGATGTGCCTGGAAAGAGGTACCGGAAGCCATCCTCACATAGTTTACGCTGCACTCTTGGTCATCGGACCCTTGCACCTAGACAAGTTGCCTGTGCTCATGAGGCAGCATAGTCTTTCATGGCAAGGCTATATAGTATTTAAAATTTGTTTATTTATGTGAAAAATGACAAGGAGAGACAGATCTTCTGTTCCTGGTTCACTCCCCAAATGTCTGTAACAGCTGTGCCTGGTTTACATTAAAGCCACAGGCCCCAACTCCATCTAGGCCCCCTGCTGGGTGGCAAGACTTGCGTGATCATTGCTGCTCCCTGAGTGCACCAACAGGGAGTTTCACTGGGAAATGAATCAGCAAATCGAAATTTTTTTCTAATTCTGTCTTTCAAATTTTATTTTTTTTTTAATTAGAAAACCAGAAATACAGAGAGGAGGAGACACAGAGAGGAAGACCTTCCATTTGCTGATTCACTTCCCAAGTGGTTGCAATGTCCAGAGCTGAGCTGATCCAAAGTCAGAAGCCAGGAGTTTCTTCTGGGTCTCCCACTCAGGTGCAGGGTTCCAAGTCTTTGGGCCGTCTTCAACTGCTTTCCTAGGCCACAGGCAGGGAGCTGGATGAGAAGGCAGGGCCTCTGGGATTAGAACCAGTGCCCATATTGGATCCCAGTGCATGCAATTTTTCCCCAAAACCATTTAATCATTCAAGAGCAAATACATTTTTCAGAGCACTTATCTGAGGGGACGGTAGGCAGAAGCCTATATAATACATTAGGCTGAGAGGGTAAAGCCGGCATGAAGTTTTAGACAGAAGCCACATGTGGATAGCACTTCCTGTCCTCTGGGCTCCTGGGGGAGCTGGCCCCAGCCTTGCTGTCATCAGATCCATGGTCTAAAAGCCCGAGAAGCCCTGGAGTAGGGGAAGAACATGCCCTGAGTTCTGGAAGAGCAGAGGGTGGACGGTGTGCAACTCCCAGGAAGTTCCCTGACCCCAGCTGAGCCCAGAGACCAGGCAACATGTGTGATCGCGCTGACAATACACTCCATAAACAACCAGACATTAGTTCCAAACACATCTTGTTTCACAAAACTGAAAAGCCAATGTTTTGACAGCCGTTTGGAAACAACAGGCAAACAGAACCATATTTCCCTACGCGCAACCTGCCAATGTTTGCTGACAATTTGGTGCCAATTTCCTGAGATGCCGCTGCCCAACACCCAGCGGGAAGATCCCAAATCAGCCTGTCCTCCAAAGACACAGAACACCTTGTGGCATCACCAAGCAGTCCACAACCCAACGTGCGCTCCTCCATTGACCTCCCCAAGTCCTCTACCTAGGAAGCCCCACACTTAAATTCCTGCAACTCTCAGACAAGACTGGAAAGAGTGTCCCCAAAGCAGCAGAAGCCTACACCGAGCCCCTTCAGGCACACACAGCCCTGTGAGGTGCGGGGACACGCTGGCCTCTCTGATACCTACTGCTCCCCCGCCTCGGGGCTTAAGAAACACCTTGCAAACCATTCTCCTTGGAAAAGTGTTTCCAGATCCTTTTGGGGGTTGTCCTGAGACTGAGGCAAGGATTATTATTCCTAATCCTTCCTTTGTCGTTGAATACAACATTTGTTTCCTATAGAACCCAACATTTAAATTCATGAACCTGTTTTCACCCTGGATGAATAACCAGGAAGCGAAACGTACAGTGTGGGACCATGCCAACACCTGCCAGACTGGGGGAGCCTTTCCTTAACCTTCAATGGCAAGAGGTTGCAGAATTTCCAGTTCAAGTACATGTAAGTGGCCAGCCAGTCTGTGTGTAATTGCTACCCCCGGGCTGGAGATAAAGTTCCCACAGGCACCTCAACAAGAAACAACCAACAGGTTGGCAAGTTATAAGACAACTTTCACTTACATCAAGTTTAATCAGGGAGCGGAACATGTGGTAACCAGGACAGACCCCTTCTGAGGATGGCCTGGAAGATAGTCCATGGTGACGGTGACTTTAACTTCAAGAGGGCTGCTTCCTGGGCTGTCCGGTACTCCCTGGCTTTCTTAAGGCCCTTTAAAGCCCTACAGCTGACTGGGATCCCAAGCTTCACTTCCTCAGTTCTCTCCTCTCCCTTGAGCTTCAGACTTAAAAACAGGTTGCTGAAAACAAAACACATACCCTGTGAATTTTGTCTAGCCTCCAGAGGGGTAACCCTCTCAAAGTATTATAAAGTCTTCATCTCATGCCCGGTTCCTTTAGTCGACAGGATGGGCTCTTAACTCCAGCCTCTGGATCCCAAGCCCTGCTGGGCCTAACTGCTCTTGACCCTGCCTATTGGTGCCTGGACATGGGCATTCTGGACCTGAAGTGTCTCAGGATGGGACTGGTTTGAGGTGACTCATCATAGCAAGGAAATGCCCTGACACTGTTTAAGACATTACACTTCAGGGACTGATGGCGTGGCCTAGTGGCTAAAGTCCTCATCTTGCACACACCAGGATTTCATATGGGCGCCAGTTCTAATCCCGGTAGCTCCACTTCCCATCCAGCTCCCTGCTTGTGGCCTGGAAAGGCAGTCAAGGACGGCCCAAAGCTTTGGGACCCTGCACCCGTGTGAGAGACCCGGAAGAGGTTCCTGGTTCCCGGCTTCGGATCGGCGCGCACTGGCCATTGTGGTCACTTGGGGAGTGAATCATCGGACGGAAGAGCTTCCTCTCTGTCTCTCCTCCTCTCTGTATATCTGACTTTGTAATAAAAAAAAAAAATCTTTAAAAAAAAAAGACATTACACTTCACAATGGAGATGTTAAACTCTAAAATTCATAGTAAGAATTTAAAATTTCAATTTTTCTTTATTTAAAATGACATCAAATAGTAACTTTTGAAAACCATGCCAAACTAAGGGAAAGAACAAAGAGAAAGGAACCCATTTCCTGTGTTAGCACCTTTCCTTCGTACTGTGTTTTGAACAAGGAGAGCCCTGTGCTTTCCTTTGCACTGGGCCTGAAACCTTGCTTGCCCTGCCTTTAGGACCTGATTCAGGCCAAATGATCAAAGAGAGAACAGTCAGCCATGCCCCAAGCCTCAGAACGGTTCTCCCAAGAGTCTCCTTGCCCTCTCAGGGGCAGGTATACAAAAGGAGAATGGCATGAATTTTTTTCATAAGATTTTTAAAAAGCTTTTTATTGGTAAAGCAGGTTTTACAAAGTGGAGAAATAAAAAGATGTTCCATCCGCTGATTCTCTTCCCAAATGGCCATAACGGCTGGAGCTGAGCCTATCCTAAACCAGGAGCCAGGAGTTTCTTCCGGGTCTGCCACACAGGTGCAGGGTCCCAAGGCTTTGGACTGTCCTCCACTGCTTTGCCAGGCCACAAGCAGGGAGCTAGATGAAAAGTGGAGCAGCTGGACACAAATCCGTGCCCAAGGGATACCAGTGCTTGCAGGTAGAGGAATAGGCAGTTGAGCCATTATACTAGCCTTGAGAATAGCACTTAGACAGGATGACCCTGAGAGGCCACAACGCTAAGAAAGGACCCAGAATGAGCCAGAAGGGGCTTTGTGCAATCAGCTGATTCTGGCCAGCACCCTGCAGCCAAATCACAAGGGACGATGCCAAAGTCAGATAGCCAGGGAGGGTGTGGGGGCCTGTCCAAGGGCCAAGAGCCACAGAGCACTGACGCTCCAAGGCTGCTTGAGGCTCCCACTTGACAGCAAGTGCCTAAATCCAAATACCCAGGGCCTCGGTAGCAGACTGGCCAGGCCCATCCCAGCTGCCTGGCTTTTCCTTCCTGCCAAGTGCCTGCGCAGTGCCCAGCCCTGGCTGGGGTCAACAACTCAGAGCCAGGAAACAGGAGCATCCTTGGCCCAGGAAGGATAAACAGGTCCTTCTTCTCTGTCACTCATCATTTTTCTGACACAGGAGCCTGTTCAAGGGGAGAACTGCTATAGGAGAATCCAGTCCACAGAGTCGCAGAAGCCCAGAAGAGCAGCTGAACTCAACACTCTAGTCCCCCAGGACTCTTCTGGAGGTCTCCCTTAATGTCTTTCCGGTGTTAGACCTGGCATTGTGGCATATAAGCTGCCACCTGCAATGCCAGCATCCCTTATCAGAACACTGATACAAGTCCTGGCTGCTCTGCTTCTGATCCAGCTCTCTGCCAACATGCCTGGGAAAGCAGCAGAAGATGGTGCAAGTACTTGGGCCCCTGTCACCAATGTGGGAGACCAGGAGGAAACCCCTGGCTTTGGCCTGGCCCAGTCCCAGCCTTTGCACCCATTTGGGGAGTTAACCAGTAGATGGAAGACCTCTCTCTACCTCCCTCTCTCTATAACTGCTTTTCAAATTAAATAATTACTAAAGAAAACAGGCGATGTCTGCCAAGGAGGGTTTGCTAAAAGATTACTGATGTCTTCCTATTTTTTTTTTTTTTTTTACAAGTAAGACATACCCCTTGCCACCAGTCAGCAGAGGATATCCAGGGTTCTCGCCGAAGATGCTTTCCAGGGCAACTCATAGTCCCCAGGAACAGAAAAGAGGCATGCCCTTGAGCAGTCTCACAGAGAGCAATGGCACACGGGCAGCAAGTCCTTTCTCTGCCTCCCACCTGTGACCCACACTCGGAACTACCACTATAGCACTGTGGTAGCCACAGTGGACTGTCATCTTCTGTAGAGACAGGTCTGTGGTTATAGACTGGTCCCAGCTCTAACACCACGGCCAAGTCACTGAACCTTCACGGACCCAAGTTTTGTCATCAAAACAAAAGAGAGGAGGGAGATAAGTCCTGCTCAGCTAGTTCTGGGGACTGTTAGAAGGAAACGGTAACAGAAGGTCACAGTTTGCTGTCAGAATGCCCAGGATTTCTAGCAAGTCTCCACAGCCTTAAGATAGGACTGGCAACAGTGCCAGCCTCAGCAAGCTGCTGTGACAAGGAGCTCAGTAGTAGGTACAGAAAAGGACCCAGAAAGATCAGGCTAATGCATTCACCATCTCTGCTGTTCCTGGTGCTGTTGCTGATGACACTGTGTGTGTTATCACAACCACTATCATACCTTGCTACCTGCAAAGGGACCTGTGGAAAAGAAGTCTTCTGAAAGCAGGTATCAGCGTCATCTAGGGTAAGATCCTGAGGCTCTGGTGTCCTCGCACTGTCCCTCAGTAACACAAGAATTAATCCCAAATTGCAGAAAGCAAGTGTAAAAACCACCTGTCTTCACTCAAGGCTTTCTGCTGCAACAAAGGGTCTCTGGAGAGTTTTAAACAGCTGTTAAACATCAGGAGCCATGACACAGCCTGCATGCCTCCCACAACTACCCTGTGCAAGACCCACCCAGAAAAATACAACCACCTGTGCTGGCACATGGCTCCACATAGCACTTCTGATGTCTTACCAGAGGACCTTCTCATTTCCCAAAATCATTCATTCAGAAAATATCTGAGCAACTCTACGAAGGCAGACCAAAGCAAAACATCTTTGATGTGCAGATAAGGAAAATAATTACTCCCAAAACCAAAAATCCCTCAAGAAATTATAATGTAAGAAAGAGGAAATAACACAGCACCAAAACCTGGCTTCCAGCCTTCTCATATGGCTTGCAGGGGACACTGTGGCACACTGCTTTCCTGCAGGCCTGGGAGGAATCAGTCAAAGCCCTGAGGAATAGGGAACCAGACTTGCTGTAGGATAATCACCCAGTACCTCATGGAGGGGGTCAACAAAAGGGATGAGGCATCACTACAGTCTTCAGAGACCCACACACACTTCCAAGGACCCTAGACTGGCTGTGAGCAACACTCCGGGGCACTGCAGCCTTTCTGGCCCCATACGTGAAGGGCCCAGCCATGGTACAACCGTGAGACATCTGCCCTGAACACAGCTCTCTCACCAGTTCAGAAACACAGCTCCGTGACTGCCCAATCTGCTGGCTTGTTTCCCCACATCCCTGCACACTTCCCATCAGAACACCACGCTCTACAATATACCACTTAACAAAAGCGAGCTGCTCCTCAGCACACATCCTTCCCACCAAGCCAAGGCCTTCATTTGCCTTTACCATGCAGCCACCCGGAGGGACTGACCATCCTTCCCGATCCATGTCCTCAGCCTGTAATTTCTCTTCTACCTTCTCCAGGAAGCCTTCTGGGCTTCCTCCCACCTTCTCAGCCCTGTTGGCTTGGCCTCTCCCCATAACCCCCTATGTATTGTGCTGCCCTAAGACAGTGGTTGCCTCTTCTTTTCTACCCCTCTCTCTGCCTGCATGATTTCATCGGATCCCATGGCTATATTCCAGATCTCCTCAGTCCCTTTCCTCCCCCAGGCTTCAGCCTCATACCATGGCACCTCAAACATTTTACAGAAAATGGAATTAAAAGATAATGCTAATTTATCCCACCCCTGCCAAAATGTGAACTCCATGCAGGGTTTCTTCATACAATGCGTTTCCCATGAACATTTCTGTGCATCCTTCTACTCACCTCTGACATTACATGGCAAAGTGTCTCCATTCTCCCCGCTCTCCAACCTGCTGCTGCCCCTGCCTGCACGTGCACCAACCCCTAAGACGCTCAAGCCTCTGGGAATCACCCTTGACTTGGCTTTCCACAGGATATCCAATTAACCAACATGGTCTAGAGACATAACCACTGACCACGACAGTGCAGGTACCTACCTGACGCATCAGCTGTCCCCTGGGGCTCTCCTGCCTCCCCCCAGAACAGCAACCTAACACCTCCCCATAGCAGGTGATCATTCTAAAAAACGCAAACCAAACCATGTCACACCCCACTGAAATAAAACCCTCAGGGATGTCTCATGGCTCTTAGAGTAAGGTTTAGAAACACCTGACTTGGGCTCCCAAAGCCTGTACCATGGCCCTGCCTCTTACCTCCACCCTGTCTCATGTTACCTTCAGTGTCTTTCTGCTGCTTGAACTCGAAGCTCTTTGACGCCTTAAGCTTTGACTCTTCCCAAAGCAGGATGACTTCACCATCACAGGATGGCTCCTTCTCATTGGATTCTAGCTCAGACCTCACCTATTCAGAAATGCCACCCCTGAACTCCCAGTCCAACCCAGTCACCAGGCATGCCACATCACTCTGCCTTAGTTTAATGTTCAGCACAGTAGTAACCATTAACATTATGCTTACTTGTTTCCTTATCTGCTGCTCCTTTCCCTCCCCCACTGGATTGCAATCTCCTTGAGGAATGAGAATAAATCTCACCCATCAGCTTTTCAACCACTACAGCAAAGCCAAGCCTGGGGAGGGGAGTGCCTTTGGATACCCTGATCCACACTCCCTGACAGTATCTCCAAGAGATGCCTTCTGACTCACAGTGCCCTAGAGCATCCCCAGTCCTACACTCAGGCCGGGGCCCAGCTCTTTGGCTGGTTCATTCATTCAGAGGACAAACATTTACCCAGCACAGCCGCAATGCCAGGCACTGGGGCAAGGGATCAAAAGCAGTCTGTGACCTCTCGGAGCTCCCGGGCAGAGCGGGAGAGAGTCTCAAAGGCGCCTGCACTGCCTACTCCAGGCCTGGTTCTCACAGCCCCTTCTCCCCTCCTGCAGAATAACCGGGCCTGGGGAATCAGCAAGTGGTGCTAAGGGCTCCCAGCCTTTGCCCGAGACTTGTGCCCTACACCAGCAGCTACTGCACCAGCAGCTAAGGCAGAGACGCTGCATGATCCCAGAAGGATATGCGCCCACCGGCTACCTCCACCTCCAGGTCGGTAGCAGGACCTAGCGCAGGAGTGTGGGTACGATTCCTACTGCTGTCCACAGAACACAGCCTGACAGAAAGCCTCTTTAGCGACATCCTCTGCCTGCCCCACGCCCCACCAGCACCACATCCCTGCAGGCCCCAAGACCCTCCTCATTCCATTCCTCCACAGTGCCATCCAGCCCAACCCGGAGCCCGCACTCGGCCAAGCGGCGCAGCACTGCACCCGGTGGGGGGTGTGTCCATCCCAATCTTGCCCCCCACCCCACAGCGGACCGGGCCCAGCCAACGGCGATGCGCAACCCACCGTGCCCCCCAACCACCCCCGTCCCGAGCCCGCCACACAGCTAGAGCAAACAAAACCCAGACGAGTACAGCCGCGGCGCGTTGCGCGCCAACTCGTCCGGACCCGCGCGCCAACTCGTCCGGACCCGCGCGCCAGGAGAGGCAGGGGGCGCCAACCCGGGCTCGGGCGGGACCCCCACGGCACAGGTGCGCCAGCACTTGTGCGGGCCTAGACTCACTCACTCGATGAAGTAGCTGGCTCCCTCCTCCGTGAAGCCCTCCTCCCAGCCGCGGGGCAGGTCTGAGGAAACGCAAGAGAAGTCGATCAAACTTGGGCGGCCTCGTGCGTTCCCCTTGACCCCTAGCCGCCAGCCCGAGCCCACCTGAGCGGATCATGTGGCCCGAGTTGACGGGCTCCCCGGTGCGCGGGTGAAGCCAGGTCGTGCAGCGGAGCTGGTCACTGCGGGGAGAAAGGTGCACCTGTTAGCTTCGCCGCCGCCGCCTCACCCGTGCTCCCGCCCGCACCCCGCAACTCCCTCGCCGCACTTGACGAAGAAGACGCGGCCGTCCCGGCACACGCCGTAGGACCAGTGCTCAGGTAAGGTGTCCCGCCCGACCGTCGCCGCCATGTTCGCCGCGCGCGGAGCCGGGGCCGCCGCCGGGCGGGGGAGGGGGCGGGAGCCGCGGCGCGGGCGGGGCCGGGGGCGCGGCGGGCTGGGCCTGTTCGGAGCCCCGGAGCGCGCCCGGCAGCTCCGGCGGCGAGCGGGCTCCTCGGGGCTCCTCGGGGCCCCTCGGGGCCCTGGTGTCCGGAGTCCGCCGACGCTCCGGGCCGGCCGAGCGCGGTGCGCGCGGCCTTTGTCCCCACGCCTTCCCCGCCCCCCGGCCCGCCGACCGAGAGCGCCCCTTGGCCCCGCAGACCCGCGCTGGGCGGGGGCGGCTGGAACGGGAGAACTCGCGGACTCACCGAGCCCTCAGCCCTGCTAGCGCTCTCCAGGACCTAAGTTTCTGGCTGATCCCAGGAACGCCGGACAGGTTCCTGGCGCATTCCCCGCCCCCGCACTCCTTCGGTCAGATAAAGTTGGTTATAAAGTCTGCCCGGGATGACTGCGTAGATTTATTGAAGGGACACTGGTGCAAAATGCTTGGCCGGACCCTGGCGCACGTTGGGCACTTGGGTGCAGTTCCCAGCACCACTACCACAACCCCGGGCTACAGCGACTCTGGCTGCTGCCTTCAGTTCCAGCCCCGGGAGGGAACATTGGGGTGCTGAGGGCTGGGCTGCGCTGCCTCCATTCCTTGCGGCAGGGGCAGCCAGGCCGGACCACTGCTGGGGGCTCTGGATCCCCTCTAAGGGCCCCTCTGCGCGGGGTAAGCCTCCTCTCTCTCTTCATTGCTTATTCTCCCTCCACTCCCCACCCCTCCCACTCCCGCTCGCTAATTTGCACTTGTTTGGTATTCTTATTTGTTGTGATTACCTTGTTGTAAATGTGTTTGCTCCTCTCTCACCGGAGCCCCACCCGCCCTCAATCGGCTGGATAAAGAGGAGGGCCTGGATTCAACGCACACCAGCACCTGAAACCGCTTCTGACTCGGTAAATGCCAAATGAGTGGAGCACATTGCGCACCCACACCCCAGACAAATCACCAGCAGCAGCAGCCACAAACAGGCCCAGCGTTGGGCAAGTGTGTCAGGCCCCACCTCTCAGGTGCTTGGGCTCCAGTTCGTGGGTGGAAGCTTACCTGAAAGTGAGGCTCGAGGCAGTGTGGGCATGCACTGCTCAAAGGATGCCCTGGACCAGGAGAACTGGGCTGCACCCTGAGGGCTGGATGCCCATTGAGCGCCCACCACCCCACACCACACCGCAAGCCAGACTTGCCGGAAGGATGGGGATATGGAGCAGACAGGGCTTCCTGTAGAAAGCAGTCCTGTGCATTAGGAAGGAGTTGCCTGATAGTGAAAGCCTCCACACAGGGCTGAGAAAGCCTGCTGCCCCTGAGGAGGCTCATCTCCCAATGAGAGCAGGCAGGTGGTGCTCATGTTGTTACACACTGATTGGGGCCGGTGTGGATCAGTGGTTATTTCCATACCCCTGATGCTGGCATCATCCGTGAGTGGGTGTTCCAGTCCTGGCTGCTCTACTTCCTACCCAGCTTCCTGCTAATGGTCCTGGTGCCTGGGCCCCTACCATCCACAAGAGCAGCTCTGGCCTCCTGGCTTCTGCCCGGCTCAGTCCCAGCCGTTGGACCTTTTGGGGCGTGAATAATGGCCGGAAGATTTCTCACCCTTTCTTCTCTTCTGCTCCCTGCAACTCTACCTTTCAAATGAGTAAATTGTTACCACTGATTGAAAATAGGTAGATGTGGGCCCGGCGGCGTGGCCTAGCGGCTAAAAGTCCTCGCCTTGAAAGCCCCGGGATCCCATATGGGCGCCGGTTCTAATCCCGGCAGCTCCACTTCCCATCCAGCTCCCTGCTTGTGGCCTGGGAAAGCCGTCGAGGACAGCCCAATGCTTTGGGACACTGCACCCATATGGGAGACCTGGAAGAGGTTCCTGGTCCCGGCTTCGGATCGGCGCGTACCGGCCCGTTGCAGCTCACTTGGGGAGTGAAACATTGGATGGAGGATCTTCCTCTCTGTCTCTCCTCCTCTCTGTATATCCGGCTTTCCAATAATAATAAAATCTTTAAAAAAAAAAAAAAAGAAAGAAAATAGGTAGATGGGTGAAGTTGTGAACACAGAGCTACTATAAAGGTGATTCAGGTGGCTTGCAGGCAAATGAAAAGACACCTGACTGCTCATAATAGAAAAGTGCAAATTGGAATTAAGATGAAATAGTATTTTTTTTTTTTAGATGTCAGGTTGGCAAAGACTCACATGGTGGAGAAAGACACTCTTGTCCTTGTTGCCAGGGTTATAAAATGATTCAGCCTCTGGAGTCAAGACTCCCATGCCTTAGGCATGTAATAAAACTCATGCATTCACTTTTCTGGGAAACACACACAAAGCTTCAGCCTCTTAGAGGGCAATCTGGCAGCAGCTGTTACAATGCAAATGCGGATACCTTTGACCTGGGCATTCCACTAGCTGGCGCCTGCACTGGTGTTCACCCAGGATCTCAAGACCTGTGTGCTAGAGCAGTCTTTGCAGCACCGTCCATAATTCCCCAAGTCTGGAAAGAACCTACTTACTATCCAAACAACTGATTAATTAAGTTATAGAATGTGATGCTGCTGTTCAGAAAGTTGAGCTCTGCCTGGGCATGCTGACGTGGCTGATGCGTGGTGTTTGCTGAAAAGGCAAGGTGCAGGACTTTGTGTGCAGTGGGGCACCAGCACTGTGAGTTATCCTAGATTAAAGGGCAAGGAACTGGGGACTGGCACAGTGGCTTAATAGGCTATTCCTCCACCTGCAAGCACCAGCATTCCCTATGGACACTGGTCCCAGCTGCTCCACTTCTCCCTGCTGATGGCCTGGGAAAAGAGTAGAGGATGTCCCAAGTCCTTGGGACCCTGCATCTACTTGGGAGGTCCAGAAGAGGCTCCTGGCTCCTAGTTTTGGATTGACTTAGCTCTTACCAATGTGGCCATTTGGGGAGTGATCTTTCTGTCTCCTCTCTGTAAGTCTGCCTTTCCAATAAAAATAAATTTTTTTCCTTTTAATTGTCAGGATAAAAAAATCCTCTTTATTACAACAATGTGGTATAAATACAAATTTTGTGAGGCTTAAATTATTTTTTTCATTTTTTTAATGACAATCTTTGCATAGTTCATTAGGGTAAGAAGGTTCAAGGGCTATAGGGAAGTGGGTAAGACTATTAGTTCCATATTGTTTCCTTCTTGTATCTGAGGTGAAGGGGGATATTGAAGGAGAAGCCCCACCCAGTTTCCCACCCACCCCAGGTCCTGGATGTGGGGCATGCTCCGAGGGTCTTGCTCAAGTGGTTTTGATAGTTCACCAGTTGTGAATCGTTGCCAGTCTCGCCACTCCAAGCACGATGAGGTCGTTGGAGAATACACTGATTGACATAGTCCATCATAAAGTCTCCATTTGCAAAGTGTTTCGCTGCCAACATATAGCTGAGGAGGTTGTTTGACTTATTCTGTCCTCTGTCTTTTGATAGTTAGGGTTCTGAGTCCGGCAAAAAAAATCAAGGAACTTGTATAATGGTTGTTTCTGGGCTGGAAAATTGTGGCAGTAATGGTGAGAGGTTTATTTGTCCCACTGTTCCTTTTTACACTGATATTTGTGCCATTTAATACGTATGGGAGTGGATGGTGGACACAGCAATTAAAAGGCTGTTTGGGATTCCTGCATCTCTTCTGGCTCCCAGAGTTCTGCTCTGCTGCCACTCCCAGCTTCCAGTGAGGCGTACCTTGGGAGGCAGTGGTGATGGCTGAAACATTTCGGTCCCTGACATACATGCGGAAGGAAGCCTCAGCTGCAGCTCCAGGTTCCCGGCTGCAGTCCACTCCGGCCCCAACTTTGGGGAATAAATCAGCAGATTTGATTTCTTTCTCTCCCTCCTTTTCCCCTTTCTCTTCTTTCCTCTCTCACTGCTCTTCAAATAAAAATAAACAGATGCAAATTAAAACATGTATATTTATTTATTTTTAACTTGAGAAAATTAGATTCCATTTTTTAAGTTTTTTTCTTTATGTATTTGATAAGCAGAGTCAGACAGCTTCTTCCATCTACTGGTTTACTCCCCAAAGGGCCACAACAGCCAGAGGTGGACCAGGTCAAAGCCAGGAGTTTGGAGCTTCATCTCACCCTCCCTCGTGGGTGCAGGGTCAAAGACTTGGGCCATCTTCTTCTGCCTTCCTAAGGGAGCTGTATTCGTAAGGAACTGGGTCAGAAGTGGAGCTGCCAGGACTCAAACTGGTGCTTATATGGGACAACACAGGCAGCAGATTAAATAAACACTGTACCACAATACTGGCCCCAAAACATTTACATGTACTTTTAAAAAAAAGTATTGGTTTTTATTGGAAAGCTAGATTTATATAGAGAAGTAGAGACAGCAAGATCTTTCATCTGCTGGTTTACTCCCCAAATACCCACAATGGCCAGAGTTGAGCCCATCTTAAGCCAGGAGCCAGCATATGGGTCTCCCACGAGTTCAGGGTCCCAAAGCTTAGAACCATCCTACACTGTTTTCCGAGGCCATAAGCAAGGAGCTGGATGGGAAGCAGAGCAGCCTGGACATGAACTGGTGCCCATATGGGACGTTGGCACTTACAAGAATAGGATTAGCCAATCGTGCTATCACACCAAAACACGCATATTAAAAGAGAAAGAATACAGTCCAGCAGCAACTCCAATGATGGATACAATGAAATTATCTCAACAAATGCCAAAAAGGCATTTAATAAAGACACAATGCCCATCACTAATTTTAAAATGTATGTAATAGAAGCAACAATTAAAAATAGTAAGAGCAGGATCCAACATGGCATCCTAGTGACTAAAGTCCTCGCCTTGCATGTGCCAGGATCCCATATGGGTACTGGTTCATATCCCAGTTACTCCACTTCCCTTCCAGCTCCCTGCTTGTGACCTGGGAAAGCAGTGGAGGACAGCCCAAAGCATTGGGACCCTGCACCTGTGTGGGAGACCCAGAAGAAGCTCCTAGCTCCTGGCTTCAGATTGGCTCAGCCATGGCCACTGCAGCGCTGTGGGGAGGGAACCAGCAAATAGAAGATCTTTCTCTCTGTCTCTTCTCTTTAAATCTGACTTTCCAATAAAAAAATCAATAAATCTCAAAAAAAGGGAAGTTTAAAAAATAGTAAGAGCAGATGTGGTGAGTATGCAGTAAAGTCATAAATAATCATTCACTGCTAGTAAAAATGTATAGCATTTTGTGTGGTAGTTTTGGTAAGAACTAAATGTGAGGCTGGCACTGTGGCATAGTGGGCTAAGCCTCAGCATGCTAGAACTCTGGTTCTAGAGTCCTGGCTTTTCCATTTCTGATCCACCTCCCTGCTTATGGCCTGGGAAAGCAGCAATGGATGCCTCAAGTGCTTGGGCCCTTGCATGTGGCAGACCTAGACAAAGTTCTTGGCTCCTGGCTTCAGATCTGCCGAGCTCTGCCCATTGCAGCCATTTGGGGAGTAAATGCCTCTCTCTTTATCTCTGACTTTCAAATAAAAATAAAATAAGTCTTTTTTTTTTTTTTAATCCATTTTATTGTATTGTTGACAATCTTTACATAGTTAACTATAGTTGAAGGAAAAACAAGAAAGAGAGAAAAAAAAAAAAGGTTCAGGGGGATAGGGAGGTGGGCAATGCTATTATGTCCATATTGTTTCCATCATGTATCTGAGGTAAAAGGGGATATTGAGGGAGAAGCCCCACCCGGTTTCCCGCCCACCCCAAGTCCCGGATGTGGGGCATGCTCTGAGATATGTGCTCAAGTGGAGTTAATAGTTCTCCAGTTATGAGTCACTGCCAGTTTCGCTCGATGAGGTGGTCCACTGATTGATATGGTCCATCATGAAGTCTCCATTTGTCCCATATTTCGCTGCCAACATGTAGCTGAGATGAATGATTGTCCTATTCTGTCTTCTGTCTTTTCTTGGTTAGAATTCTGAGTCCAGCAGTTCAAGTGGGGAGATCTCCAAAGATACTTTGAGGTATTCCCAGATTAGTTGCTTGTATGTTCTAGCAAGCACAGGGCCCGGCACAGTCCATCACCCTAATCAGCTGGTGGTTGCAATTGCTGTGTTGGTTCTGTTTTCAGTCCCGAGTTGCACTGGAACCAATGGGTGTTGCAGTCCAGTCTGGTTCGGCCCTTACATCAACCAGTGGGAGCTGCAGCCTAGTTGGGGCGACCCACAATAACCCCCACCAGACCGCCCCCTACCCTGGTTTGCCAGTATGTGTAGCAGAAGACCAATCTGTCCCCCATCCCATTTGGCTCTGGTACTTGTCAATGGGTATTGAAGCTTAGTTTTATCTAACCAACTCAACCATCCAGCCCTCACAGATATTGTTGAGTACCTCTCTATCTAGCCATCCCAGCCCCCGTCCTAGTTTTCATGCCCTCCCACGGGAATAGTGACCCAAGAAGGGGGAACCCACTTTTTCCCTCCCAGGTCTCTCTGTCCCGGTTTATGCACTCTTTAGGTGGTCCTGTGATTTGACTCGACAGAATTAGTCCCCAGTGCCAGCTTCTGCCAGCTGATGCTGTGGCCCTGAACTAGTCCACATGCAGCGCACAGGTGTTGTAGCCTTGCTTAGTCGTGTCTGTCTCTATCCCAGCCAACACTCTCCAGTGGGAGTGGTTGTCCAGCGAGGGGACCAGCCCCTTAACCCCCCCGCCAGCTCTGCCCCTCCCTTCCTGGATCTCACGTGTGCTGGATGGGTGCTGCATTCATATCCAGTACAGGCAACCACGCCCTGGCGTTCCATAATGTGTACTGGTTTTGTCGCAACCAAACCCGGCCCATTCCACACTCTGTTCTGGTGATCGGATTTGCCAGAGGATGACATGAACTGATTCAGCCTGGTCTGCTCCTGACCCATGCCGAATGCATGCCAGTGGGAAACTTTCCATGGCCTATTCTGGGCTGTTTCCAATCATGCTTCTCGCGCTTACCTGCAGGGACTGTGTCCTGCCAGAGGAGTTGCCCAGGCTCCTCCATCAGAACCCCTCCCAATGCCAGATTTTGCGCTTGCCAGGGGGTTCTTGAGCCAACCCTACTCAGTTCACCTCCTGTCCTAGCAGGAACAGTGGCTTTTCCTGGCTGGCTTTCACCCCATTCTGACTCTTGTTGTTGGATGTTTCAGCCCAGCCATGGCTCGTCCATACCCACATACAGCTCACACATGGCTCAGAAGGGGATTGAGACCCAGCCTAGTCAGTCCCACATCTACCCTGTTTCTCCATAACACCAGATGGTGCTGGGATCTGAACCGGCCGGTGCATCCAATCCCAGCCCACACTAGTGCCTCGGGTGACTGCAACTGTTTCCTAGATAGAACGCAGCCCCCATTCCAGCACATACACCCCTTGGTGGGAACCTCATCCCAGCTGTGGCATCCCAAAATGGGACCGTTCCTAGCCGTAAATCACGCACCTGCACGTGGTTGCTCAGAGGACCATTAGGTGCCAGCCTGATACACAAGCCGGAGCTTATCTTTTACTTGATAGGTGTTCAAAGCTCAGCATTATTAAGGGATTGGAAGTTCTTCAAAGGAAGAGTTACTGGCATTGGGAATCTTTAGGATTGACTCAGATCCCAGAAACAGTGGGGTCACTCTAGAGCTATCTCAGCAGCGATTCAGATGTCCAATACACCAGAGCTCCCCGGCCGGGCGGCCAGCAGGCACAGCCTGGCGCCAAATGGCACGCTGGCCGCCCGGGCCCAGCCCGCCATGAGCCATGGGCACATGGCGGACTGGGTTCGGGATCCGAGCTAGACGTCCTCTCCCGCAGCCCTCGGCTCGCCTCTGGCAGCCGGAGGTTAAATCCCGCAGGCCCAAGGTTGCGCCCCTCCCCAATCCCGTTCACCCACCACCCAATGAGGGTGGTGGGTGGGTCCCGGACATGCCCAGTCACGGAGGCCTCCCCCCTCGGCGTACTCACCCCAGAAGGAAGCAGGCCTCGCACCCAGGCATGTCCGGGCCCAGCCCGCCATGAGCCATGGGCACATGGTGGACTGGGTTCGGGATCCGAGCTAGACGTCCTCTCCCGCAGCCCTCGGCTCGCCTCTGGCAGCCGGAGGTTAAATCCCGCAGGCCCAAGGTTGCGCCCCTCCCCAATCCCGTTCACCCACCACCCAATGAGGGTGGTGGGTGGGTCCCGGACATGCCCAGTCACGGAGGCCTCCCCCCTCGGCGTACTCACCCCAGAAGGAAGCAGGCCTCGCACCCAGGCATGTCCGGGCCCAGCCCGCCATGAGCCATGGGCACATGGTGGACTGGGTTCGGGATCCGAGCTAGACGTCCTCTCCCGCAGCCCTCGGCTCGCCTCTGGCAGCCGGAGGTTAAATCCCGCAGGCCCAAGGTTGCGCCCCTCCCCAATCCCGTTCACCCACCACCCAATGAGGGTGGTGGGTGGGTCCCGGACATGCCCAGTCACGGAGGCCTCCCCCCTCGGGGTACTCACCCCAGAAGGAAGCAGGCCTCGCACCCAGGCATGTCCGGGCCCAGCCTGCCATGAGCCATGGGCACATGGCGGACTGGGTTCGGGATCCGAGCTAGACGTCCTCTCCCGCAGCCCTCGGCTCGCCTCTGGCAGCCGGAGGTTAAATCCCGCAGGCCCAAGGTTGCGCCCCTCCCCAATCCCGTTCACCCACCACCCAATGAGGGTGGTGGGTGGGTCCCGGACATGCCCAGTCACGGAGGCCTCCCCCCTCGGCGTACTCACCCCAGAAGGAAGCAGGCCTCGCACCCAGGCATGTCCGGGCCCAGCCCGCCATGAGCCATGGGCACATGGCGGACTGGGTTCGGGATCCGAGCTAGACGTCCTCTCCCGCAGCCCTCGGCTCGCCTCTGGCAGCCGGAGGTTAAATCCCGCAGGCCCAAGGTTGCGCCCCTCCCCAATCCCGTTCACCCACCACCCAATGAGGGTGGTGGGTGGGTCCCGGACATGCCCAGTCACGGAGGCCTCCCCCCTCAGCGTACTCACCCCAGAAGGAAGCAGGCCTCGCACCCAGGCATGTCTGGGCCCAGCCCGCCATGAGCCATGGGCACATGGCGGACTGGGTTCGGGATCCGAGCTAGACGTCCTCTCCCGCAGCCCTCGGCTCGCCTCTGGCAGCCGGAGGTTAAATCCCACAGGCCCAAGGTTGCGCCCCTCCCCAATCCCGTTCACCCACCACCCAATGAGGGTGGTGGGTGGGTCCCGGACATGCCCAGTCACGGAGGCCTCCCCCCTCGGCGTACTCACCCCAGAAGGAAGCAGGCCTCGCACCCAGGCATGTCCGGGCCCAGCCCGCCATGAGCCATGGGCACATGGTGGACTGGGTTCGGGATCCGAGCTAGACGTCCTCTCCCGCAGCCCTCGGCTCGCCTCTGGCAGCCGGAGGTTAAATCCCGCAGGCCCAAGGTTGCGCCCCTCCCCAATCCCGTTCACCCACCACCCAATGAGGGTGGTGGGTGGGTCCCGGACATGCCCAGTCACGGAGGCCTCCCCCCTCGGCGTACTCACCCCAGAAGGAAGCAGGCCTCGCACCCAGGCATGTCCGGGCCCAGCCTGCCATGAGCCATGGGCACATGGCGGACTGGGTTCGGGATCCGAGCTAGACGTCCTCTCCCGCAGCCCTCGGCTCGCCTCTGGCAGCCGGAGGTTAAATCCCGCAGGCCCAAGGTTGCGCCCCTCCCCAATCCCATTCACCCACCACCCAATGAGGGTGGTGGGTGGGTCCCGGACATGCCCAGTCACGGAGGCCTCCCCCCTCAGCATACTCACCCCAGAAGGAAGCAGGCCTCGCACCCAGGCATGTCCGGGCCCAGCCCGCCATGAGCCATGGGCACATGGCGGACTGGGTTCGGGATCCGAGCTAGACGTCCTCTCCCGCAGCCCTCGGCTCGCCTCTGGCAGCCGGAGGTTAAATCCCGCAGGCCCAAGGTTGCGCCCCTCCCCAATCCCATTCACCCACCACCCAATGAGGGTGGTGGGTGGGTCCCGGACATGCCCAGTCACGGAGGCCTCCCCCCTCAGCGTACTCACCCCAGAAGGAAGCAGGCCTCGCACCCAGGCATGTCCGGGCCCAGCCCGCCATGAGCCATGGGCACATGGCGGACTGGGTTCGGGATCCGAGCTAGACGTCCTCTCCCGCAGCCCTCGGCTCGCCTCTGGCAGCCGGAGGTTAAATCCCGCAGGCCCAAGGTTGCGCCCCTCCCCAATCCCGTTCACCCACCACCCAATGAGGGTGGTGGGTGGGTCCCGGACATGTCCAGTCACGGAGGCCTCTCCCCTCAGCGTACTCACCCCAGAAGGAAGCAGGCCTCACACCCAGGCATGTCCGGGCCCAGCCCGCCATGAGCCATGGGCACATGGTGGACTGGGTTCGGGATCCGAGCTAGACGTCCTCTCCCGCAGCCCTCGGCTCGCCTCTGGCAGCCGGAGGTTAAATCCCGCAGGCCCAAGGTTGCGCCCCTCCCCAATCCCATTCACCCACCACCCAATGAGGGTGGTGGGTGGGTCCCGGACATGCCCAGTCACGGAGGCCTCCCCCCTCGGCGTACTCACCCCAGAAGGAAGCAGGCCTCGCACCCAGGCATGTCCGGGCCCAGCCCGCCATGAGCCATGGGCACATGGCGGACTGGGTTCGGGATCCGAGCTAGACGTCCTCTCCTGCAGCCCTCGGCTCGCCTCTGGCAGCCGGAGGTTAAATCCCGCAGGCCCAAGGTTGCGCCCCTCCCCAATCCCGTTCACCCACCACCCAATGAGGGTGGTGGGTGGGTCCCGGACATGCCCCGTCACGGAGGCCTCCCCCCTCAGCGTACTCACCCCAGAAGGAAGCAGGCCTCGCACCCAGGCATGTCCGGGCCCAGCCCGCCATGAGCCATGGGCACAAGGTGGACTGGGTTCGGGATCCGAGCTAGACGTCCTCTCCCGCAGCCCTCGGCTCGCCTCTGGCAGCCGGAGGTTAAATCCCGCAGGCCCAAGGTTGCGCCCCTCCCCAATCCCGTTCACCCACCACCCAATGAGGGTGGTGGGTGGGTCCCGGACATGCCCAGTCACGGAGGCCTCCCCCCTCAGCGTACTCACCCCAGAAGGAAGCAGGCCTCGCACCCAGGCATGTCCGGGCCCAGCCCGCCATGAGCCATGGGCACATGGCGGACTGGGTTCGGGATCCGAGCTAGACGTCCTCTCCCGCAGCCCTCGGCTCGCCTCTGGCAGCCGGAGGTTAAATCCCGCAGGCCCAAGGTTGCGCCCCTCCCCAATCCCGTTCACCCACCACCCAATGAGGGTGGTGGGTGGGTCCCGGACATGCCCAGTCACGGAGGCCTCCCCCCTCGGCGTACTCACCCCAGAAGGAAGCAGGCCTCGCACCCAGGCATGTCCGGGTAAAATAAGTCTTAAAAATAAGTCACAAGCATTTACCATGTGACTCAGCAACTGCAGTTAATGTATAGCGTATATCCCAGAGAAGCATACCATTTGTCTTCCTAAAAGCTTGCACATGATGTTTCATAGCAACTTTGTTTGTAATAGGCAAATACTGAAAACAAACAAACCAAGAAATGCCCTACCAGTGGATGATTAAACGAATGGTGTATCTTTACCATGGACTGCACTGGGCATATGCACATGCCTTGTGCAACATGGACATGCACAACAGCCTTGGTGCATCTGGAGGCATTATGCTGAGCTTCTTTCTTTTCTTTTTCTTTTTCTTTTTAATAAGTCTATCTGAAGGCCTTGCACAATGTCTCAATGGCTAAATTCTCACCTGGGAAGCACTGAGATCCCATATGGGCACCAGTTCAAGTCCTGGCTGCTCTACTTCCCATCCAGCTCCCTGCTTGTGACCTGGGAAAGCAGTAGAGAATGGCCCAAAGCTTTGGGACCCTGCACCTGAATGAAAGACCCAGGAGAAGCTCCTGGCTTCAGATCAGCTCAGCTTTGGCTATTGCAGACATTAGCATTTTTTTTTTTTTGTAGTGGAGATTTTGTTTATTTTTTGAAATCATCTTACTCAGTTGATTAGGGCACAAAGGGTCAAGGGCTACAGGAAAGTGGGTAATACCATTGTTTCCACACTGATATCATTACTTTTCTGTGTATCTGGCGTCAGAGGAGAAACAAAGGGAGAAGTCCCACCCAACTTCCCACGCATCCCAGGTCCCTGATGTGAGGCACACTCTAAGTGTCCTGCTCAAGCAGTTTTGATAGTTCAACAGGTCTGAATTGCTGCCAATCTCACCGTTCCAATCGCAATGAATCCTATTCAGAATCCACTGGCTGACATAGTCTCTTCATGGTTGGGCTTCTAAGATCAGCAGTTCAGTTGGAGGGATCTCCAAGGAAACTTTGTCTGAGATGATCCCAAACCTGATTCTTGTGTGAATTTGCCAGTACTGGGTCTGGCACAGACCATCGCCCCAATCAGTTTATGCACATGCTGGTGGTTGCAATTGCTGGGTCAGTTCTGTGTCCAGCCCTGTCTTTCACATGAACCAATGGGTGTTTTAGTCCAGCTCGATCCTACCCACTTCATACTCAGTCCTCACGCAAACCAGTGGGAGCTGCAGCCTAATTGGAGCGACTCCCCATAACCCCCACCAGGCCTGTTCCCTACCCTGGTTCCCATGCATGCCAGTATGTACCACAGACTTGTTCAGTCTGTCCCTGTCCCACATACCATTTAGCTCTCATACTTGTCAATGGGCATTGAAGCTTAGTTCAACCCAAACAACCTACTATCCAGCCCACACACGTACTTGCAGGTGCCTTTCTGTCTAGGCACCCCTGCCCCTGTCCTGGTTTTCATGCTCTCCAGTGATAGTGGTTACCCATGAAGGAGGTGCCCACTACATCCCTACTAGGCCACTTCAACTTCTGTATTGTGCACTCTCCAGGTGGTTCTGGCATTTAACTTAACAGAATTCGCCCCCAGTGCCAGCCTCTGCCATCTGATGATGTGGCAAAGCCCAACCAACCCTCACCCACTTTAATTTTTGCTTGCACCGGCCGGAACAGTCAGCCCAACCTGGCCCTTCTTCAGTCTAGCTCACAGGGGGCCCACAGGTATTGTAGCCCTGCCTGGTCTGGTCTGCACCCATCCCAACTCATGCTGTCCAATGGGACTGGTTGTCCAGCAGGGGAGCCCACATTCCCCGGCCAGCTTTGCCTCCTCCCCCCTGGTTCTCACATGTGCTGTTTGGGCACCTCAACCACATCTGGTACGGCTCACCTCACCTTGGCATTCCTTAATGTGCACTGGTATGTGTTGTGACCAAAACTGGCCTGACCCACACTCTATGCTAGTACTTGGATTCGCCAGCGGTTGATGTGAACTGGCATTATTTTTAATAAATATCTGCATAAAACAACAACAAAAAAGACTTATGAAAACGTATATTGTGAAAAAAGTATAAAGTTTTGAAATACTCTGTACCAAAATAAATTTATTCCTACAAAAAAAAGTTTGTACATTATATCATTTCATGACATTCTGAAAATCAAAAGGAGACAGGGAACTACTCAATGTTTACCAGAGCCGGGGAGTGGGAAGGCACACTATAAAGGAAAAGCACCAGGAAATTCTTCCTAGAGAGCAGCTAGGTGGCAGTCATGCTTATACAACTGACAGTCACCACAAAATGACATTGTATGTGTGTCAGTTTTCTGAGTTTGATATTATACTTACTTTATATCAGATGTAGTTATTGGGGGGAATTGGGTGAGAGGTAAACAAGGAATGGCTGCTACCTTGGCCTTTTGCTATAATTGTTTCATTATCTGAGAACAAAGAGTTCTGACCTGTTAGAAAATTGAAAAAAATGTTCTGCACCTTAAATGTCGACAAATGTCTTGTTAGAGTTACAAGCCAGTCTAGATTATCCTAAAATCTGCCAAGATCAGCAAAATTATACTTCAATACAACAAATGGCTAAATACTAAAATGAAATAGACACGAGACAGCTGAATGGTACCTTATAGCCATTTTAAGGTATATAGCAGCCGGTCCTGTATATAAACTAAAATTGAAATGTCAATGAGCTAATCATAGGTTGTGCTTAGGAAGAAACTGTTCAACCCATCTGGACAATAAGTAGCTGGACTCTATGCTTAGTATATGTTTGCAAGGAAAGAATCTTGATTGAATTTGAGCTGTAATACTGCATCAAGGTGGAGGAATCCACCAGGGGGGAGGGGAGGAAGAGGGGTGGGGGGATTCCCAGAGCCTATGAAACTGTCACATAATCCAAAATAATTAATAAAAAAAAATTTTAAAAAGGAAATAATGAAACGTTTCTTTTTTTTTTTTTTACATTTACTTATTTGTATTGGAAAGGCAGATCAGATGTAGGGAGAGAAGGAGATACAGAAAGATCTTCAATCTGCTGGCTCACTCCCCAAGTGGCTGCAACAGCTGGGACTGAGCCAATCCAAAGCCAGGAGCTTCTTCCAGGTCTCTCACACGGGTGCAGGGTCCCAATGCATTGGGCTGTCCTCAACTGCTTTCCCAGGCCGCAAGCAGGGAGCTGGATGGGAAGTGGAGCTGCCGGGATTAGAACCGGCGCCCATATGGGATCCCGGGGCTTTCAAGGCGAGGACTTTAGCCGCTAGGCCACGCCGCTAGGCCCAAAGCCATTCTTTAACCATGAAACATTAAGCACGTTCCCACCAAAAAGGGGGAGGGAGAGCAACCACACCTATTATTGATGCTGTTACTAAGATATCTGGTTATCTTATTTACAGTAAGACTTAAAACAAATAAATTAACTCTCAAGAGGAAATGAGACTTTGAGAGAAAAAGTAGAGAGCATTCCCAAACTCAAAGAGAATTCGTGATCAAGATAAATCACAAAATCAATATTTCACAGTAGCCAGTTATTAGACTCTTTCCCCCTTTAATATAGGTAACTCTGCATGGCAAAATGGACAAAATCATACTGGTAGCCTAGGGGCTAAAGTCCTCACCATGAATGCACCCAGATCCCATATGAGCGCCCGTTCTAATCCCAGCAGTCCCGCTTCCCATCTAGCTTCCTGCTTGTGGCCTAGGAAAGCAGTCGAGGACGGCCCAAAGCCTTGGGACCCTGCACCCGTGTGGGAGACCCAGAAGAGGTCCCTGGCTCCTGGCTTTGGATCAGCACAGCTCTGGCCATTGTGACCACTTGGGGAGTGAGTCAATGGACAGAAGATCTTCCTCTCTGTCTCTCCTCCTCTTTGTATGAGTTTACAATAAAAAATAAAATAAATCTAAAACAAAAACTATACTGACACTATATAAAACCATTTTGTTTTATGTTTAAATATGCAGATGTAAAAGCAACAATAAAAAGAATGCATACATTTTATTTTTGTAACATTTACAAGTTTTTGCAGCTACGGAAACATGGAAAAATGTGTATATTGTGTGCCTGGTGCAGTAGCCTAGTGGCTAAAGTCCTTACCTTGCACATGCCAGAATCTCATATGCCGGTTCATATTCTGGTTGCTCTACTTCCCAGCTCCCTGCTTGTGGCCTGAGACAGCAGCAGAGGAAGGCCCAAAGCCTTGGGTCCCTGCACTCACATGGGAGACCTGGAAGAGGCTCCTGGCTCCTGGTTTCGTATTGGCTCAGCCCTGGCCATTGCAGCTACCTGGGGAGGGAACCAGCAGACAGAAGATCGTTTTTTTCTCTGTCAAATCTGAGTTTCCAATAAAAATAAGTACATCTTCAAAAAAAAGTCATTATTGTGTACTATGGCTCTGCAGTGGCCTAAAACAGTAGCTGTTAGCCACACGGATCACAAATGGTCTGAACCGTAGGAGCTGAAATGTGTTCTAAGTATTAAAAACACACTGAATTTTGAAGACTTGGTAGGAACAAAGGGTAATATATATCATTTATGATGATTTACACTGATTATCTGTTAAAATGATACTTTGGTTATGTTATATTAGGTTATTAAAATATATTATTAAAATAGTGATGCAAATGTAAAGTTACGTGTATAGGCTCACTTTGTGGCTTACATTGTATTTCTGTATTTCTGGCTAGCTTTTTCATATCTCCCTTTTGTGTACCTATAGATTTTATGACCCATTAGAATTACCCAAGAGCTTAAAAAAAAAAAAAAAAAAAAAAAACCCAGGCCCTACCCCAAGCAGTGTAATTGGTGTTGGGTGATACTGGCGGTATTTAAATCTCCCCAGGTGATTCTAACGTACTCTCAGTTAATAACCACTGCTATCATCCCCAAGCTAGCATACCTCAGAGAATTATTTTTCGCATTTTTGTCCTATATAATTAAGGAAGGGTATTCTCTAAACAAAAAATAACATTTAAATTTAAGTTCAAAGACTCTGTGCCAGTTCCTTTCGGGACTGATACACCCTATGACTGGCTACACACACACATGAATTATTCCCAAGCCGTTGCCTGGTCATGGCACATTTTCCAGTTCATAAAAACAAAGTAATGAATTCCTTTGTTCTTTTTTGGGTGGGAGAAGGGGAGGAGTTTACATGATGCTCAACTGTGTACGATTAGCAATACTGGAACTGGTTCTAAAGGGATGGGATTTATAGAAAGTGTGTGTGCTTTTTTTTTTTTTAAAGAACCAAGTGTGTTGTCTATCATCTTATTAACTGCCTTAGATGCACTGGTTTTTTTTATTTTAAAGATTTATTTGTTTTTATTGCAAAGTCAGATATACAGAGAGGAGGAGAGACAGAGAGGAAGATCTTTCATCCGATGATTCACTCCCCAAGTAACCGCAACGGTTGGGTGCTATGCCAATCCAAAGCCAGGAGCCAGGAACTTCCTCCAGGTCTCCCACACGGGTGCAGGATCCCATGTCTTTGGGTCATCCTCAACTGCTTTCCCAGGCCACAAGCAGGGAGCTGGATGGGAAGTGGAGCTGCTGGGATTAGAACTGGCGTCCATATGGGATCCCAGTGCGTTCAAGGCGAGGACTTTAGCCGCTAGGCCATTGCGCCGGGCCCAGAAAGTGTGTTTCCACCTTCTTTTTGATTATAACATCTCTAGCAGGCAGGCAGGGCTTATCCCCATTTTTATTCATTCATCTTTATTTATTTGAAAGGCAGAGGGAGATTGTCCATTTGCTGGTTACTCCCCAGATGCTCACCAGTAGCCAGGGCTGGGCCAGAACCAAGCTGTAGGCCACAGACTGAGTCTCCCACAGATGTGATGGCAGCTCAAGTACTTGAGTCATTCTGCTCAACACGTGTATTTGCAGGAAGCTGAATTGGATACAGAGGTGGAACTCAAATTCAGTCTCCTTGAAATGGGATACGGGCATCCCAAATGGTATCTTAACTGCTTGCCTCTTATCCCCACTTTTAAAGATTTATTTTATTGGAAAGACAAAGCTACAGGGGAAGAGGGAGAGAGAAATCTCCATATGCTGGTTTACCATCCAAATGACTGCAACAGCTGGTGCTGGGCCAGGCAGAAACCAGGAGCCAGGAATTTCATCCAGGTCTCCAACATGGGTGCAAATGTCCAAGCCATTAGACCATCTCCTGCTGCTTTCCCAGGTTCATTAGCATGGCACTGGACTAGAAGTACAGCTGGGCCTGGCGTGATAGCCTAGTGGCTAAATCCTTGCCTTGCATGTGCCGGAATCCCACATAGGCACTGGTTTCCGTCCAGCTCCCTGCTTGTGGCCTGGGAATGCAGCAGAAGATGGCCCAAGGTCTTGGGACCCTGCACCCGCGTGGGAGATCCAGAAGAGACTCCTGGTTCCTGGCTTCAGATTACTTAGCTCCGGCTGCTGTAGCCACTTGAGGAGTAAACCAGTGGATGAAAGATCTTTTTCTCTGTTTCTCCTTCTCTCTGTAAAACCTAGCTTTCCAGTAAAAACCAATCAATCAATCAATTGATTATTTAAAAAGTGGAACAGCCAAATCTCAAACCAGTGCCCACACGGGATGCTGGCATTAAGGGTGGCAGCTTAACACGCTAGGCCATGGCACTCTGCCTACTGTGTGTCCATTGAGCCTTTATTTATATGCATGTGTTACATCCCTAGAAAAAGAATCCCGGGATTTTCCCTCCTGTTTTTTGGTCTTTTTTCATGGTTCACGATGCCAGTTGGAGTTGTCAGTTCTTTGAAACAGAGCGGCATGATGGAAGATTATTTTTCTAGATCTTTCAGCTGTACACCCAATCTGGGACTGATACTCCACACTTGTTTAACCTGCCTGTGAAGTTCACAACAATTTTCCCAACTCTGTGATCATCAATGATTTCAAACTCGCCAGTATAGCGTACCTCATCATCACAGCGAGGAAGCAGATGTTGGCTTTGGAACACCTGATGAGCACCTGGTGTTTGCCTCTCTCCTTGGCATTGCTGATGCTCTTCGGGGCACCAACCAGGACATTTCTGTGCACCATTGCAATAGCACGGAAAGATGACAGAAAGAGCACCCTATCCTCATTTTTAAAAATTTATTTATTATTGGAAAGTCAGATTTACAGAGAGTATCTTCCACTGGTTCACTCCTCAAAGTAGCCACAACAGCTGGAGCTGAGCTGATCTGAAGCCAGGAGCCAGGAGTTTCTTCCAGGTTTCCTATGCGGGTGCAGGGTCCCAAAGCTTTGGGCCATCCTCCACTGCTTTCCCAGGCCACAAGTAGGGAGCTTGAAGGGAAGTGGAGCAGCTGGGATACAAACCAGAGTCCATATGGGATCCCAGTGCATGCAATGCAAGGATTTAGCCATTAGGCTGTCACGCCAGGCCCGCCTATCTCCATCTTTAAAGAAGGTCACTGGGTTGCCCAAGTCCATGTGCTAGTTACTTAACATAGCCAGACTCAAACCCTTCTCTTGACACCTGTCCAGGTCCTTTCCAACCTAATTATCTCAGGACAAATCACCACCACCTGCAACCAAACGAGCTACCAGCCCAGAAACTCTTTCCATTGACTGGCCCTGGGTAAGGACTTTATTTCTGCTGATATGCATGGCACAAAGACATCAATTCAAATGCAAAATGGTCATTGTTCAAAACTGAATTAGAATGTAAGTCAGTTGATCAAACAGGTGCCCAAGAATTTTTGGCTTCCAAGTAAGCCATCATTCATTACTCTGCTATAAAAAGTCTGCCTTACCATCCAGCTGACTGCGTGGCCTGATAGAAGAGCATGGACTTTGGACTCAGAACTGGAGCTGACTCAAGGTGCTGCCTCATAACCAAGCTGTGTGACCTTGGGCATGGCCTTGCACTTATGTATGAGCACCTGTTGGCAAAATCCTGGAGTGTCAATCAATGGTCTCCACTCAGGAGTTGTTGGTATTTGAGATAAACAGGTCCTCTGGAGGCAGGGACACTGCAGGAGAGACAGAACACTCAGCACAGGCCTTGGCCAGGTGCTTACTAAATGCTAGACCCCCTGGTGCCCACAGCAGTAATGGTAGGAAGCAAGCAGCCCCCATAGAAGACATTCCTGGAGCAGTGAAAGGGCAGTGTATTACTCAGGGCTTTCTGGAGAAGTAGAATGAATTGGATGGATGGATGGATGGATGGAGGGAGGGAGAGAAAGAGAGAGAGAAACATGTTCATAGTTGATTTTTTTTAAATTTGTTATATTTTTGTTGGAAAGTCAGATATACAGAGAAGAGGAGAAACAGAGAGAAAGATCTTCTGTCCGATGGTTCACTCAAGTGACCACAATGGCTGGAGCTGAGCCGATCTGGAGCCAGGAACCCAGAGCCTCTTCCCGGTCTCCCACATGGGTGCAGGGTCTCAAGGCCTTGGGCCATCCTCGACTGCTTTCCCAGGCCACAAGCAGGGAGCTGGACGGGAAGTGGGGCTGCCGGGATTAAACCCAGCGCCCATATGGGATCCCAGCATGTGCAAAGCGAGGACTTTAGCTTCTAGGCTACTGTGTCAAGACCTCATAGTTGACTTCTGTATAGTATGGTCCAGTTGTTTTGTAGCATGTCCCACGTTTGGATTGTGTGGTGTTTTGTTGTTTTGGATTGGAGTACACCCCACTGTCAGCAGTATCATGTGGCTGATGCTGCAGGGTCAGTGCCTCATGTAGCAAGCCCATGACAGCCCTCAGTGCAATGCAGTGTCATGTTCACTTTGATCATTTCATTGGTGTGGTTTCTGCCTGGCTTCTCTACTATGCAGTACTTGTTTTCCCTTACAAAATATGCAAGGGAAACTATGTGAGTAACCCATTCCTCATCAAATATTCAATCTATTTTTCCTATCTGTATAAGTGCATAATGTTACCATCATTCTTTCTTTTGCTACACAAATGTCCCGGCTTCAGGCAGGGTATACCCTTTGGGCTGGCTTCTGTGTTCATTCGACAGGGTTCCTGGCATTCCTTGCTTTCTGCTACAGTAAGGTGTTCAGGGCTCATGTTACACTTTTCTGATGCAGTAGTATCTCCTAGAAGCCTCAGTTCTTATATTTAGAAACTACTACCTGGGGGCCAGCACAGTTTCTCAACAGGCTAATCTTCCACCTGCAAATGCCGGAATTCTACATGAGCACCAGTTTGTGTCCTGGCTGCTCCACTTTTGGAAAAGTAGCAGAGGATGGCTCAGGGCCTTGGGACCCTGCAACCACATGAAAGATCCAGAGGAGACTCCTAGCTCCTGGCTGCTGGCCTTAGATCAGCTCAGTTCTGGCCGTTGTAGCCATTTGGAGAGTGAACCAACAGGTGCAAGATTTCTCTCTCTCTCTTTCCTTCTATCTGTGGAAACCTGCCTTTCAAATAAAAATAACTAAATATTAAAAAAAGAAGAAGAAAGAAACCACACCTGAGTACAGGGTGTGCTTCTGGCTATCAGTGGGCGCTGTTCTCGGGTCTTCTCAGTGGAGAGAGCTCTATGCCTGTTTCTAGCTCTAGCTTTTCCATGTTTACCTAAAGATGAATATGAAAACCACAAGTTCACACCAACACCTCTGATCTTAGTACAGCCCTGGAGGTCACTCTCTTTCTCAGGGTGACAAACGTTGTTCTTATGAGCCATATATATATTTGCCATATAAATGTGTGTGTGTGTGTATATATATACATATATACATATATGTACATATATATATACATATATGTACATATATATATATATATTCATTTGCCCAACCTTCCCAGGTAGCCACCCTCCCAACACAGCTCCTTCACACCTGAATGCCTATCTTCCTCCCGCACTCAGGCCCTGACATCATGCTGTTCTCACCACCAACACCACCACCACATGGGAGCCTTCCTCACTCCACCCTTCCTCCCAGCCCCTGTCTGGCTTATTACATTCACTAGAAGGATGCCCTTTCCTACACTGTGTGGGATTACCTTTTTGATTAGACTTGCACCATATTCCAGTTGGATCCCAACTGGGATGCCTGTGTCAGGGGGACCTTCTCCATACTGCCATGGCTTTTTGACACCTTGCTGTTGGCCAAGGGAGTACTCCTTCCTTCTAGAAGCACCCCTACACACACACACACACACCCCCAACACATTCCTGGCTTGCTTAGACCCTACTGTTACTTCTGTCACCAGACAGCCTCAGTCAGCTTCACAGACTCACAGGGAAATGGAAACCCACACATCTGATGCTTTGCAGTGAAGGCTTAGCCTGGGACACACTGTTGCCTGCTCAGCATGCACTTGGTTGTGCTACCTGGCAATGGCAGGGACCAGATTATTTGATTTTCCAGCAGACCCACATCCGAAAGCACTTACAAACCACCATCTACTGATTTTCAGGATACCGTACAGTACATAAAAACACCTCACAACAGTTAAATTCAAGGGGGAAAATGCCTCTTCTCATAAACTTGCCCTTACTTAAAAAATTATTTGAACAAGTGACAAAGGGGGGAGACAGAGAGAGCAAGGGAATCTTGTATTTGCTGGTTCACCTTGCAAATGGTCTCAACAGCCAGGCTAGGCTAAGCCGAAAACTGGATCCTGGAATTCCATCTGGGTCTCTCACAAGGGTGCAAGGGCCCAAGCACTTTTCCCAGCTTCCATTGCTTTCCAGGTGCATTAGCAGGGAGCCGGATGGGAAGTGGAGTAGCCAGGACTCAAAACAGCATTCTTCTTTTTTTTTTTTTTAAGATGTAGTTATTTTTATTGGAAAGTCAGACTCATAGAGAGAAGAAGAAACAAAGATCTTCCATCCACTGGTTCACTCCCAAAGTGGCTGCAACGGCCCTCTGGCCAATCCAAAGCCAGGAGCCAGGAACTGCTTTCAAGTCTCCCACACGGGTGCAGGGTCCCAAGGCTTTGGGCCGTCTTCCACTGCTTTCTCAGGCAACAAGTAGGGAGTCAGAAGGCAAGTGGAACAGCTGGGATACAAACTGGCAGTCATATGGCATCACAGTACATGCAAGGCAAGGACTTCAGCCACTAGGCTACCGTTCTGGGCCCTCAAACCAGCATTCCAATACGGGAATTTGGAATTTGCCTCAGGTGGCAATTGAACCTGCTGTGCCACACATTACCAGCTGCAACATGCCAGTACTTTAGCCACAGGTCTCGAATGGCAAGCAATTTGGACCTTGTAGCAAGTTACTTGAAATGGAACTCTACATAGGGTTTTCCTTGATTTTTTATTATAATGAGGTATGGTCAGAGAAGTTAGGAGCCACATGGCATATGCTGCCAGTCTTAACTGCATCAGTTTTCAAGACATGTGTAAAGTGAAAGCAGGGATGCTAATCATGGAGCATGACTGTAGGGATTCCAGGAGAATACATTGTTTCCCCACTAAGACCTATCAGGTAATGTGACTGTGTGCACGGACCCACCTCAGCCCCTTAAGAGCTACTGGGCCTTTTCTATTCATTTATGAACATTAGAGCACCTAGGGTGTTCTTAGATTGTATTGTTCATCTCCAAGGAAGGGTGAAGAGAGAATGGAGAGAAAGTTGCTGAGGGACCAGTGTGAGAGACCCATGGGTAAGGACAGTCTGGGCCCCTAGAAGCTCCGTGTCCCGTTTTCTAGCCAGCTCCTAAGTGCCACCACACCCCTGGCCGGGGTAGCCATTGAAGGTCCTGCAGCTCAGGTTGTGCCTGAATTAGAAGAGAGAGATCAGAGATGCAGAAAACTGTAAAGTTAGAGCCTTAGAGGTGACCTTTGGCCTTCTGCTTCTTCTATGAAATGAGGGGGCAGAAGTACTGTCTGAGATTCCAAGGAGATGTTTGTGCCCCAGACAGACCTAGAATCTGTAACTTCTGACCTCTAACCATAAGCACTTGTGGCAGTTATAGCCACCCCCTTTGTCTTACTGGCTGTCTTCTTTTAGAAATTATGCACGTTTACAGGTGAAAAAAGGGATGTCTTTGAGTTGGGAAAACACAAGCAGGGATCTTTCATCCCCTGGCCGACTCCCCAAATGCTTACAACAGGTGAGAGCTCAGAACTCAATCGGTCTCTTACATGGATGGCAGGGGACCAAGCACTTGCGTCATCAACTGGTGCTTCCCAGGATGTATTAGCAGGGAGGGGGGACTTAATCCCAAAATATGGGATGCCGAAGTCCCAAGCAACAACTTAACTAACCTGCCGTGCCAAAATGCTCACCCCAGTAATGCCTTTTATAGCTATTTTTCCATTTTCTTCATCCAGGGTCTAAAGAAGAATAGAATATTTCTTTTAGCAGTCTTGTCTCTAGTTTTAGTTAGAACACCTTCTCAGATTTCAAAATCTGGGTGTTTTTTTTTAAGATTATTTTTATTAGAAAGTCAGGTAAATACAGAGAGGAGGAGAGACAGAGAGGAAGATCTTTCATCCTATGATTCACTCCCCAAGTGACAGCTATGGTCGGAGCTGAGCTGATTGGAAAACAGAGGTCAGGAGCCTCTTCCGGGTCTCCCACACGGGTGCAGGGTCTCAAGGCTTTGGGCCATCCTCGACTGCTTTCCCAGGCCACAAGCAGGGAGCTGGATGGGAAGCAGGGCTGCTGGGATTAGAACCAGCACCCGTATGGGATCCTGGCGCATTCAAGGTGAGGACTTTAGCCGCTAGGCCACTGCGCCAGGCCCATGATTCCCAAATTTTAATTTCTATACTGAGGAAAGAATCCACTCAGCCTCGCCGATAACATTCCTCTTACTCTTCACATTTACTTGTTCACTTGGCCAATAAAGTCTTCCCTTTGTCTGCAATTTTAAAAGTCCAAGTATAAGTTATGTATTAATATTAAAGTGCCAATGTTCAATTTCCTAGGAGAATTACACTGCAGTTATATAGGAGAATGTCCCCATCCTTGGGAGATAATGCTGATCTTTAGAACTGAAGTGGCATAACTTCTGCACCGGACTCTTAAATGGTTAAAAAAAAAAACTTACATTTTTAAAGTAAAGAGAGAAAAGCCAGGGTTTGGTGCAGTGGTTCAGTCACCACTTTGGATGTCTGTGCCCCGCAGTGAGAACCTGGTTTCAGATCAACTCCTCTGCTTCCGCTCTGAATTTCTACTAATGCACACCCTCAAAGGTGCTGGCTCAAGGAGTTGGGTAGGAGATGTGAATGAAATTCTGGGTGCCTGGCTTCAGACTGGCCTTCCCTAGCAGTTGCAGGCACCCCTGTGTGACAGGTGTGTGTGTGTAAGATTTCTATTACTCGGGCCCGGCACCGTAGCCTAGCAGCTAAAGTCCTCGCCTTGAACGCACTGGGATCCCATGTGGGCGCCGGTTCTAATCCCGGCTGCTCCACTTCGCATCCAGCTCCCTGCTTGTGGCCTGGGAAAGCAGTGGAAGACAGCCCAAGGCTTTGGGACCCTGCACCCGTGTGGGAGACCTGGAGGAAGTTCCTGGCTCCTGGCTCCTGGCTCTGGATTGGCACAGCACCGGCCGTTGCACTTACTTGGGGAGTGAATCATCGAACGGAAGATCTTCCTCTCTATCTCTCCTCTTCTCTGTATATCTGACTTTGTAATGAAAATAAAATAAATCTTTAAAAAAAGAGATCTCTATTACTCTGCCCTTAAAGGAAAACAAATTGTTTAAAAAAAATAGTACATGTGGCAAAATGTCAGCAATGGGTGACTCTAGGTATGAGGATATTCATTGTAGTATTTGTAACTTTTCTGTAGGCTTCAAACAATAAAAATTGGAAATTAAAAAACAAATATTAAGGGCCCGGTGCAATAGCCTAGCAGGTAAACCTCTGCCTTGCATCTGCCCAGATCCCATATCAGTGCCAATTTGTGTCCCCACTGCTCCACTTCCCATCCCATCCAGTTCCCTGCTTATAACTTGGGAAAGTAGTAGAGGATGGCCCAAGGCCATGGGACCCTGCACTTGCATGGGAGACCCAGAAGAAGTTCCTGGCTGCTGGTTTGAGATCAGCTTAGCTCTCATCATTGTAGCCACCTGGGGAATAAACCAATAGACAAAAGATTTTTCTGTATCTCCTTCTCTCTGTTTACCTGCCTTTCCAATAAAAAAAAATCCTTTTTAAAAAAGTCTAACTTTAAAAATATACTTTAAAATGTGTAGTAATAGGGCCCGGCATGGTGGCCTAGCAGCTAAAGTTCTCGCGTTGCACGCACTAAGATTTCATATGGGTACAGGTTCTAATCCCGGTGGCCCTGCTTCCCATCCAGCTCCCTGCTTGTGGCCTGGGAAAGCAGTCGAGGATGGCCCAAAGCCTTGGGACTCTGCACCTACATGGGAGACCTGGAGGAAGTTCCTGGCTCCTGGCTTCAGATCAGTGCAGCACTGGCCATTGTGGTCACTTTTGGAATGAATCACCAGATGGAAGATTTTCCTCTCTGTATATCTGACTTTGCAATAAAAATAAAATAAGTCTTTTTTAAAAAAATGTTTAGTAATAAGCTAATGAGGAACATGCAAGTTTACTATGAAGAAACTCCTAAACATTTACTGAGGCTTATAAAACCTGACTGGAACACACACAGAGGGCTTATTTCTTCTTAGGAGGATTGCCCAGGAGCTGGGCGGGGTGAGAGGGATGACTCGGAGCACTCTGGACCTCCCTGTAGGCTGTGGCGGGTGAGTCAGGACCACACCTCTCAGAATTTCACGGGGGCATTTTGTTAGAATGCAGATTCTGTGCGCTCTGTGAATCCTGAGATTCTGCATTCATTAAAGTGAGTCCCCAACAGGTGAGTCTGTTGGAAGCCATCCCAGACCCGCCTTTGAGAAATAGACTGTCTGGAGTCTGCAGGTTCAGACAGAAGCAGCTCGAGCAGATGGCCCTCCTCCTCACCCCCAAATTCATGGATATAATTATGGGGAAAAAAGATACCCAGAGCCATTGTTCATCTCTGAGAAGGAGCTGGAGGATCGACATGAGAATGAACCTTCTTTATTTCTATTTGAAAGGTAGAGTGACAGAAGTAGAGACACATCTTCCATCCACTGGCTCACTCCCTCAAATTCTCAGAACAGCCACAACTGGGCAAGGCTGGAGCCAAGAGCCTGAACTTGCTCTGAGTCTCCCACAGAGGTAGCAAGGACACAAGTACTCAAGGCATCATTTGCTGTTTCCCCGGGTGCATGTTAGCAGGAAGATGCACTCAAAGCAGACAAGGCAGGATTTGAAACAAGCACTGAAACAGCACCTTAACCATTGGGTCAAATGTGCAGTACATTGCCATGGATTTGTGGCCAGTGTGCAAATAATTAGCTCTTTATTTTCATCTTTTAAATTAGTTTTCTAATGCAAAGAGTAATACATGTTTAAAGCAAAAAAAAAAAAAAGTAAATTTTTAAAATTTAAAAAGACTCAGGGAAGGCATTGTAACACAGTGGATTAAGCTGCCAAGTGGGACCCTCCCCCACTGCACACTGGAGGACACTCTCTCTGCCTCCATTTGCAATCCAGCTTCCTGCTAATGTGCATCCTGAGGGGTATCAAGTGATGACTCAAAGCACCTGGACTTTAGCTGGCCTGTTCACTGGGCATGCAGCAAGTCTCTCTTCTCTGTCCTTGGATGAGCTCTCTGCTAGGACTTCCCTGATAAGCAACTTTAAAAAGTCAAATGCCATCCACATCCTGCTTGCCAGCCACAGCTTCTAGCTTATGCCTATGTGTGACTCAGCCTATCTGCCTGTGACCTGAGGCTCAGCGTCCAGCCATGCATGAGAAACGTGACCTGGGACTTGTTGGAGGGTCCAGATAGGCAGGCTTACTAGTCACTTACAATGTCGCTGTTGGGTGCGAATACTGTGGACCGCCCTTCTACCTTCCCCCTTTTCTAATACTACTTAAGCCTGTAAGTTTCCCCACTAAATGGACATCCCTCACCAGTTTGTCTCTGGTAGTTCTGTGGCCAAAGAATACTGTCCCCTCACCCTCGGTGGCCTCGGGGTGTTCTGGAAGGTTTCCCCAAGAACTAACCCACCTGGGAGACCAAGATGTGAGTTTGGGGTTCCTGGCTTTGGACTAGCCCATCCCTGGCTATTGCTGCCCTTGGAGAGTGACTGCCAGAAGTATTTTTTTCTGTGTTGCTTTGCCTCTCCATATCTCTGCCTTCAAAATAAAATTTAAATAATTTTAATAAAAGATTCTTTTGTAAAACAAGCTAATCCTCCCATCTGGCATTGGCATCCCATATGGGCACTGATGCAAGTTCTGGCTGCTCCACCTCTTTTTTAAAAGATTTATTTTGTATCCTAGCAGCCCCACTTCCCTTGGAACTCCCTGCTTGTGGCCTGGGAAAGCAGTCGAGGATGGCCCAAAGCCTTGGGATCCTGCACCCGTGTGGGAGATCCAGAAGAGGATGCTGGCTCCTGGCCTCAGATTGGGTCAGCTCCAGCCATTGCACCCACTTTGGGAGTGAGCCAGCAGATGGATGATCTCTCTGTTTCTCCTCCCCTCCATAAATAACAATAACAATAAATAAATCTTAAAAGAAGTTATTAGTTTTCCCCACTGAAACATTTGCTGTCTCCTTCCTTTCCTCCCACCATCAGTGGCTTCATTCATGCATTTGACTAATAAATATTAACTTAATACTTCTGTGTGTGAAGCATTATTGTAATGTGTAGCTGCAAGCACCAAACAGACCCAGTGCCTGCCTGCATGAGGCTTATGTCCTTCTGCACTTCCTGCACAGCCCTGCGCTGTTTCATTCATTAATTCCATGATAATCACTGGAGAGGGGTTTGAGCTGAGCCTTGGCCAGGTTCCCATTGTCCCTAGTGGGGCTTCCTGGTGGCTCAAGAGCCAGTGCCCTGGGTACCTCTTCTCTTGAGTCAGCCTCTCCCCCACTGGCATCTGCTCCCCTTGAGTGGGCCAGACCTGGGGCATCCGAACCCTGGGTTTGGTGCTAAGAACTGGGTGACACGGGCCTGACATGGGTAGCCTAGTGGCTAAAGTTCTTGCCTTGCACGCACCAGGATCCCACATGGGCACTGGTTCTAGTCCCATCAGCTCCCTGCTTGTGGCCTGGGAAAGCAGTCGAGGAGGGACCAAAGCCTTGGGACCCTGCAGCTGTGTGGGAGACCCAGTAAAGGCTCCAGGCTTGGGAAGTGAACCAGCAGACAGAAGATCTTTCCGTATCTCCTCTCTGTGTATCTTTATATCCAATAAAAAAAATAATAAATACATCTTAAAAAAAAAAGGAATTAGATGATCCTTAGTCAGAGCCAGTGTCCCTAACAGAACCTGTCTTTGTAGGGGCAAGGAGAAGTACTGCCCTGTGTGTGTGATACCAGCTGTAATGCCTTTCACAGAATTCTTTCATCTTGTGCCAAAAGCAACTCATACTTTTACAGAAACATCAGGAACTAGAGACGTGGGAAGAGAAAGTCAAACAAATCCTGCAATCCCAGCGAGAGACGATATCTTCTCTCACTTGGAAAGAGAAAAAGGCAGCTGGGCCAGGAGCCCGCAGCTGTGGGCTCAGGGCCTCACCATCCCTCTCACAGTGGGATCCCAAGCGAGTGCCTTCTCAGAGCCTCACCTTAGCTGGACACAAAATGAACTCCTCATTATAGTTCCCCTCCTAACTGTATTTCTCTGTGGTTCCAAGTCAGTGGCCCCCAATTCCAGCTGCACAAGGGGAATGCTAGGGAAGCCTTTGATAAATACGTATGTGCAGCCACCCATACCTGCTCCCCACCCCAGCTGTCTCCTTATTCATGTAGAGTTTGGAAATAGTTTAAAAAGCCTTCCGGGAGAATTTTAGTATCTGGCTCCTACTAGAGAAGCATTAGTGATGTCTTTTGAGATAATTTGTATGTCTGTATATGATTTTTCTTTTTTAACAAGAATTACTTATTTTTTGGGCCTAGTGCGATAGTGTAGTGGTTAAAGTCTTCGCCTTGCACGCACTGGGATCCCACATGGTCGCCCGTTCTAATCCTAGCAGCCCTGCTTCCCATCCAGCTCCCTGCTTGTGGCCTGGAAAAACAGTCGAGGATGGCCCAAAACCTTGGGACCTTGCACCTGTGTGGAAGAGCCAGAAGAGCTCCTGGCTCCTGGCCTCGGACTGGCTCAGCTCCAGCCATTGCGGTCACTTGAGGAGTGAACCATTGGACGGAAGATCTTCCTCTCTGTCTCTCCTCTCTGTATATCCGTCTTTCCAATAAAAATAAATAAATCTTAAAAAAAAGAATTACTTATTTTTATTTGAAAGGTAGTTTTATAGAGCGAAGGAGAGAGAGAAATCTTCCATTTCTTCCAATCACTGGTTCACTCCCTAAATGGCCACAATGGCCAGAGCTGAGCTGATTTGAAGCCAAGATCCAGGAGTTTTCTCCGTCTCTCCCACATGAGTACAAGGGCCCAAGAACCTGAGCCATCCTCCACTGCCTTCTCAATCCATAAGCAGGGAGCTGGATCAGAAGTGGAGTAGTCAGGGCACAAACCAGTGCCCATATGGAATGCCAGTGCTTGCAGGTAGAGGATTAGCTTGCTAAGCCACCACACAGGCCCCCAAAATTATTTTTTTTTAAATGGAACCATTGTATATTTTGCATGCCTTAATCCATTTAATCAATCCACTAGTCAATTATACCTGGAGGCAGTTCCAACTTTCTACAATTAGAAATATTGAAAATTTGTGGAAAAAAAATAGGCTAAAAGTAATTCTAACTAGAAAGTTCTGAAAATGGATAAAGTGATTTTAAAAACAGAAACCTTTGAGTTGGAAACTGCCTTATGAATCAAGTAGACAGCCGACAATCCAGGGGGGAAATCCGGCAACTGGCAAACAGTCATTTTCAATCAATCACTGTTTCAGTCAAAAATGTCAAAATGATGGATTCGTCAGGACAGTCCAATCACATGTCTGTGCGTGGGAGCCAACCAGCACTTCCTCCCAGCCCTCCTGGTGTCTGGGAAGAAGCCAGAGATTCCCACCGCTGGCAGTTCTGCCTGGGAGGTACACAGCAGACCAACAGCATGGCATGTGTCCAGCACGCGCTGCTGTCTCCTGGGCCCAGCTGCCTGCTAGGCACGGGGAATGCCTAGCAAGCAGGACTGTTTCTGCCTTCTTCCCTCCCAGGGGCTTCCAGTGCGGCCTGGAGAGACAGCTACATCTACACACAGCTTAGCTACAGAAGGGGGGAGGTGGGAACTAGGCATTGGGGGGAGTGGAGAGAAGCAGGCAAACACCACTGTGCAGCTCCTCCAGCTGCTCCCACCTCGGCAAAACGCTCCAGGTGCTTTTGCTGGGAATCAAGTGACTTCAAGACACAGTCGTTTAGAATGCTTATTTGACTGCTCAAGGATTGCATAGGTCAAGAATACAGCTAGGGCAGCTTGTCTCTCCTCCCAAATGCCTGCGGTCTCTACTGGAGGAAGGAGGCCCATGGCATGTCCTCACTTGTGTGTCCAGTGCCAGGACTAGCTGTTGTCCGGCAGCTGCACAGAGGCTGTTTTCTGGAGCCCCTGCACCAGGCGGGGGCTTCCTCATAGCAGGAAGACCTGTTGTTTGTGGTGTTCCACTCAACAAAGCCTTTTCTGCCCTGGCCTCAGAATTCTCACGTGGCCTTCAGAGGGACTCAACTGGTTGCATATAAGCCACAGGTTGCCATTTTGATAGGATTACTTTGTTTTCCATTTTATTTGAGAGAGAGAGCTCAACCATCCATGCTCTGGCTTGCTCTGAAATACCCACAACAGCTGGATCTTCACCAGGCTGAAGTCAGGAGGCAGAAACTTCACCTGGGTCTCCATGGGTGTGGCAGGGATCCAATTACTTGAGTCCATTATTTGCCACCTCCCAGTTACATTAGCAGGAAGCTGGATTGGAAGTAGAGAAGCAAGGACTCCATGTGGGATGCTGGTGTCCCAAGAAACAGCTTAACCCACTGTGCCCCAAACATTTTACTCTTAACATCCCCCCAAATCACGTCACAGTGTGCTGCCCAGGCTGCCCTCTCCCACTGTCTCTGACCTCAGTGACTATACCTTCCTTGTCCTGTGGACCAAGACAGAACTGGTAGCCTCCTTTCCTCTCTTTCCCACTCCCCATAACCAACCCCACCCATATCTTGACAGACTCAGTTTTCAGATATTTCTCTAGTCCCAGCTACAGTTACCCTTCTTTTGGACTCTAGCCATGCCTTCATCCCTGACCTCTCAAATTCACAAGGCCCAATTCCTGGGGCCCGGCAGCGTGGCTTAGCGGCTAAAGTCCTCGCCTTGAACACGCCGGGATCCCATATGGGCACCGGTTCTAATTCATCTAGCTCCCTGCTTGTGGCCTGGGAAAGCAGTCGAGGACGGCCCTGCACCCGTGTGGGAGACTGGGAAGAAGTTCCTGGTTCCTGGCCATTGCAGTCACTTGGGGAGTGAATCAGTGGAGGGAAGATCCTCCTCTCTGTATATCTTTCTAATAAAAATAAATAAATCTTACCCAAAAAAAGGGCCCAATTCCCCTTTCACATGCCTTCCTCCATTCTTCACACAGCCAACAAAAGAGTATGTGTAACTGTGAGGCTGATTCAAAACCTTTATCAGTTTCCTTTCACTCTTCTCACTTGAAAGGTAGAGACAGGAAGGTCTACCATATAAATAATGCAGGCCTGGCCAGGCCAAAGTCAGGATCCCAAAACTCCATCTGAGTCTCCCACTTGGCAGGACCAAGTACTTGAGCCATCACTTGCTGCCTTGCCAGGTGCACGTTAGCAGGAAGCTGGAATCAAAACCAGAGCCAAGGCTTGAACCCAGGCTCTCTGATGTGAAAAGCAGGTACCGCAGGAGGGTCTCCTCTGCTGCAAATCCCTGCAGGCTTGGCACTTGCAGGCTCTCTCCATCCTCCCCTCAGCCACACCTGCCCTCGACACTGCCTCCCTCCTGCCACTGCATCCTGCCCTCTCCTTCTCCTCTCTTCTCTCTTTTTTTAGAGATTTATTTATTTTTATTACAAAGTCAGATATACAGAGAGGAGGAGAGACAGAGAGGAAGGTCTTCTGTCTAATGATTCACTCCCCAAGTGGCCGCAACGGCCGGTGCTGCGCCAACCCGAAGCTGGGAACCAGGAACCTTCTCCGGGTCTCCCACACGGGTGCTTCTCTTATTTTCTCAGGTAGCAGCTCAGGAGCCACTTCCTTTGGGAAGCCTTCTCTGCTGCACTGGACATGCCTGTACCACCGAGCATCGAGGCTACTGCATTAGCAGGCACACCACCCCCTCAGCCCTCAGCACATTTACATGGTGGTTACGTGATGACTCTTCCTCTCCCCAGAACCCTGCAGTCTGCGTGAGGGGAGGCACCACATCTGGTTTGCTCACTGCTGTATCCCAAAGCCTAGATTAGCACCTGACATGTGACTCAGTAGATACTTGTAGATCAGTTGGTTGGATGGACAGATTGATGATAAATGGACAGATGAGAGAGGAGAGGCAAAGGGCCAGAGCTGATGTCACTTTAGAGATTGTTACTAAATCAAGAGATGGGCTGGCTGGCAGCATTCAGAAAATGACTCACAGCACACCTGATTTTCCCACCTTCAGGCAAGCATAGGCCAGCACCCAGGCAGTTGGGATTTGAAACGCTTGTCCCCGCTGCCCCAGGGTTCTCATGTCTGTCTGCTTCTAGAACTTACTGCAGGGTGAGGCAGGACCACCCTGCACCCCAGCCCTCAATAGTTGCCCACCCCAAGTCCTCCCCACTACGTATGGCAGTACACACCCCTGGCATACCCAGGTGGCCAACCTCCAGGTCTTCAGGTCAAGGCCTGAGGACAAGGACACAGCCCCCAGCGGCCCTGGCCCGGCTCCCCCTCGGTGTGGTGTTTGGGCTGCTTTCTGCCTTTCCTGGGTGTTCCTGTGCTCCTGGCTCTGTTCTCTCACTATGTGGAGCCCCATGACAGTCTTTATATTAGACCCATTAAGGAGGAGCAAGTATCACCCAAAAGTGAAAAACATACTCCTTTTTCAGCCCTTAGAACCTGGCACTGTAATGTAGCAGGTAGAGCAATGCCAGCATCCTATAGGGGCACTGGTTCAAGTCGCAGCTACTTTGTCTTGGCAAAGCAGCAGGAGATGCTCCACATGGCGTGCGTCCCTTCCTCCAAGTGGGAGACCAAGAACCCTGGCTCCTGGCTTCAGTTATTGCAGCCATTTAGGGAGTGAACCAGGGAATGGAAGATTATTGTCTGCTTCTAACTCTTTCAAGTAAGTAAAATATATCATTTTAAAAACATCTTCAGGTTTTTTGAAAGGCAGAGAGATCTTGTATCCACTGATTCACTCCCCACATGCCACGACAGTGAGGGCAGGGCCAGTCTGAGGCCACGAGCCAAGAACGCATCTCCCGTGCAGGTAGCAGGGACCCATGTATTTGAGGGATGCTCTGCTACCTGCCAGGGTGCACATTCTCATGAAGCTGGATCAGAAACAGGGATGCGGGGCGTCTCAAGTGGTGGCTTCACTGCTGGGCCAAACATCTGCCCCAGGTGGAGCTGTAGCTTTATGGGCACCTGGGAGATGTGAGCCTGTCCCAGGCACAGGCGGTGGCTGGGTCCTGAGCACGCTATTCCTGCGGTCACCCTCCTATGCTCCTGTCCCTCCACTTCTTTGCCCAGGTCCTGCTTGTGCCTCCCCTTGCCCTTCCACTCCTTACTAAGGGCACACGGCTCTGGTGTGTGGCTCCATGGTGCAGAAGGCGCCTACACCTGCTGCCCCTGACAGGAGGTTACTGCAGTTGGGCCCTCTGCGAGCCGAGCTGCCTCCGTTTAGAAGCTTTTATCACCATAATGGGGCTTACCAGGCAAACTCAAACCCTCGCTGGCCAGTCACACTGCGTCCATTTCTTGCCACACTTCACTCCTGCCATTCCCTTGGTCTAGGATATTCTTCCTAGATCCTCTCCCCTTTGCCCAATTTGTCCAAGATTCAGCTTATGGGAATGGATGTTTAACTTAGTGGTTAACATGTTGATGTCCCCCACTGGAGAGCCTGGCTGGACCCCTGGCTGTGGCTCTGGACCTGCTAATACATACTCTGAGAGGCAGCAGTGATGGTTCAAGTGACTGAATTTCTGCCATGCCATGTGGGATGCCTGGATTGAATTCCTAGCTGCTGACTTCAGCCATGGGCAATCCCCAGCCACTGTGGGCATTTCAAAAGTGAGCCAATGGATGGGAGTTCTTTTTTCTATCTTCCTCTTAAGTTAAAAATAAGAAAACATTCTCCAGCTATAGGCAACTGCTTAGGTTGTCTTGTACCTAAGTGAGTGTTTACACTGCATACAGAAAAGCCTGGTTCATGCCAAATCTATATTAACTATACCAATGTGCCAGCATACATAGTTCCGTATTCTTCAGTGTTAACTCTTCAATGTGGGAGGCAAGTAGACTGCCACTATCCCCTTGCAAGGGTCCTTGGGCCAGGGTGGGGACTACTGGGAGCTTTTGATGCGGATAGAGCTGCAGATACAGGCCTCCCAAAGCCAGGCTGCTCCATTACATGGGAAAGAAAGAGTTCCAATACCAGATAGGCAAGCCCCAAGCCCTTAATCAGCAGGAAGTAACAATGGAAGATGTAATGAATCTGTACCCCTCGGCAATACTTACATTGAATAAAAAAAAAATCTGAAGGGCTAGGGAATGAAATAGGACAGGTAGCTAGCTTAGGGCCAGAGGCTGGAAGCCACCCTTCCCCTGCTCTTCGTAAATGCCAGCCCTACCTTCAATCAATCAAATGACCCCTCCTCCAGGACAAAATTCCCTCACCAGGAATCTCTGGAGATACCACGAAGCCACACTCCTTCCCAAGATCATATGAAGACTGGCAATGTGGAGGGGCTATCTCTCTCTTCCAGTGGACACAGTTGGAAAGCGGAAACACTTCCCTCTCCTAACCCAATCCACACCCAAACACATTCCACATGTACCTCTTCTCCTTTTTAAATAAGACAAAACCAAAACCATAGCTTTGTTGTCATCTTTCTCCATACGGTCTTCCCAGCTCAAGATGCTTCCTGACATTTTATGTCCCCTTCTTGTGAAGCTCATGCCACCTTGTGAGAAGTGTGGCCCTCTGTTGCAGTGCAGGATGTGGCAGCACCTAACTTTGCACCTTGCCAACAGCAGGTACTCAGTGACAGTGCTGGAATGAATCAGTGATGCATCCCAATTCTAAAGTTGCTGTACATTGAAGGGTTCCATCAAAGTACACAGAAAACATCGAATGAACTTTGTTTTTTAAGATTTCTGATTCATTTTTATTGCAAAGTCAGAGAGAGAGAGAGAGGAGAGACAGAGAGGAAGATCTTCCGTCCGATGATTCACTTCCCAAGTGGCCGTAACAGTCGGTGCTTTGTCGATCCAAAGCCAGGGGTCTCCCACGTGGGAGCAGGGTCCCAAGGCTTTGGTCCATCCTCGACTGCTTTCCCAGGCCACAAGCAGGGAGCTGGATGGGAAGTGGGGCCACTGGGATTAGAACCGGCGCAGCTGGTTCCCAGCTTCGGATCAGCAAAGCACTGGCCGTTGCGGTCACTTGAGGAGTGAATCATCGGACGGAAGATCTTCCTCTCTGTCTCTCCTCCTCTCTGTATATCTGACTTTGTAATAAAAATGAATAAATCTTAAAAATAAAAAAAAGGTATAATGATGGGAACATCAGGAATCCTAATATCTTTAGTTTGAATATGAAAGTTAATTTCCATTTCTGAGCCACAACTCCTTCATATTTAAAATGGGTATGACTTTTAAAAACAGATTTGAAAATCAGAGTTACAGAGAGAGAGAGATCATGCATACATCTGGTGGTTCACTTACAAGATGGGCACAATGGCCAGGTGTGGACCAGGTCAAAGCCAGGTGCCAGGCCCGGCACGGTGGCCTAGCAGCTAAAAAGTCCTCGCCTTGAGCGCCCTGGGATCCCATATGGGCGCCAGTTCTAATCCCGGCAGCTCCACTTCCCATCCAGCTCCCTGCTTGTGGCCTGGGAAAGCAGTCGAGGACGACCCAAAGCTTTGGGACCCTGCACCCATGTGGGAGACTGGGAAGAGGTTCCTGGTTCCCGGCTTCAGCTTTGGATCAGCGCACATCAGCCCGTTGCGGCTCACTTGAGGAGTGAAACATCAGATGGAGGATCTTCCTCTCTGTCTCTCCTCCTCTCTGTATATTCAGCTTTCCAATAATAATAAATCTTTAAAAAAAAAAAAGCCAGGTGCCTTATCTGGGTCTCTTACATGAGTGGCAGGAGCCCAAACACTTGAACCAGCAAATATTGCTTTTCCCTGGCCATTAGCAGGGAGCTGAACCAGAAGCGAACCATGCAGGACACAAACCAGTGTTTATATGGGATATCAGTGTTACAGGCAGCAGCTTTACCTACTGTGCCACAATGCTGAGCCCAGAGTGAGTGTAGGCCTAGCACGATAGCTCCACCTCCAGGTGCCAAGATCTCGTATGGGTGCTGGTTTGTGTCCCTGCTGCTCCACTTCCCATCCAGTTCCCTGTTTGGCCTGAGAAAGAAGTCAAGGATGGCCAAAGTGGTGGGACCGTGTACCCACATGGGAACCCAGCCCAGAAGCAGCTCTGGTCTTTGGCTTCGGATGAGCTCAATTCTGGCCATTATACCTTTTGGGCAGTGAACCAGCAGATGGAAAATCTTTCTGCCTCTCTTTTCTGTAAATCTACCTTTGCATAAAAATAACTAAATCTTTTTTTTTAATGGTGTAATGTGCGAAACCAGATGGAGGTCAGGACTTCTGGCTTTAGCGTGGCTCAGCTTTGGTTGTTTGATTATTACAGCATTTGAGGAATGACCCAGCACATGAAAGAGCTCGCTGTCTCTCACATTTCAAATAATGATGGGGGCCCAGCGGCGTGGTCTAGTGGCCAAAGTCCTTGCCTTGAACATGCCAGGATCCTATGTGGGTGCCAGTTCTAGTCCCAGCAGCTCCACTTCCCATCCAGCTCCCTGCTTGTGACCTCGGAAAGCAGTCGAGGACGGCCCAAAGTTTTGGGACTCTGCACCCACATGGGAGACCTGGAAAGAAGTTCCTGGTTCCCGGCTTCGGATCAGTACAGCACCGGCCGTTGCGGTCACTTGGGGAGTGAATCATCGGACGGAATATCCTCCTCTCTGTCTCTCCTCCTCTCTGTATATCTGACTTTGTAATAAGAATAAAATAAACCTTTAAAAAATATATATATGTATGTGTGTATATATATATCTTTTTTTACATGTGAGAATAATTTTTAAATTATAAGAAATTTTAGATAGAAAGTAATGTTAGCACCATCAGCAATAGCAACTCTGCCACCTAGCAGCTGAAGAGAGGAATTGCACCTGTATACAATCAAGTAAATCTCCAATCATATCCTCCTGGAACTGTCACTAAACCGTTCCAGGAACAACTTCTAAATGAAAAGACAAACAAAAAGACTTAGAGCACAGAATATGGAGGCAGATGTCAGTGCATTCAGAGATGGGTAAATATTACATCCATGAAACATAAGACACTACAAGCATTATTGCTGCTATTTTCCCCTGATGACAAGATATGAAACATTTATTGACAACTGACTAAAAAATCAAAAGTATGAAGGCAAAAATGAAATATCCTGTGTCCAGTGTGGTACCCTAGCAGCTAAAGTCCTTGACTTGCATGCACCAGGATCTCATATGGATGCCGGTACTAATCCTAGCAGCTCCACTGCCCATCCAGCTCCCTGCTTAGGGCCTGGAAAAGCAGTAGAGCACGGCCCAAAGCCTTGGGACCCTGCACCCGCGTGGGAGACCTGGAGGAAGTTCCTAGCTTCGGATTGGCAGAGCACTGGCTGTTGCGCTCACTGGGGAGTGAATCATCGGACGGAAGATCTTCCTTTCTGTCTCTCCTTTCTGTGTATCTGACTTACCAATAAAAATAAATCAATCTTGAAAAAAATGAAATATCTACATTAGAAGATAAAGTTGAGGGCCTGGTAATAGTTCAATTGGCTAATCCTCTACCTCCAAGTGCTGGGATTCATCTCCCTGCTTTTGGCCTGCGAAAGCAGTTGAGGATGGTCCAAAGCACTGTGACCCTGCACCCGTGTCAGACCCAGAAGAGACTCCCGGCTCCTGCCTTCAGATCTGTCCAGCTATGGCAATCGCGGTCATTTGAGAGGGAACAACCAGTGAATGGAAAATCTTTGTTTCTCCTTCCCTCTGTAAAACTGCCTTTCTAATGAAAAGAAATACATATTCAGAAAAAAAAATTAAAAAGTTGAAACTTCTCAGAAAGAAATGAAGAGCTGGTAATGGAACATGAGAAATTTAGAGGCTCAATTCAGAAAACCTAATATACAATGAATGAGCTGCAGAAAGAGAACACAGGAAACAGGAGCGAATAAATTTAAAAATTCAAGAAAACCACAAGGTGACAGTGAACACCCAGCAGAATATAAAAAACTAAAGCAGTGGGTAGGGGTGGGTGACAGTGGATTAAAGCCATAGCTTTGGATGCCTTGTCCCACACTGGCGTGCCCGAGACCAAGTCCTCCCTCCACATCTGATCCAGCTTCCTGCAGATGCACCTGGCAGGTAGCAAATGATGGCTCAAGTGTTTTTCTTCCCTGCCATATAGGTGGAAGGCCCGAATTGAAGGCTGAGCCCCAGCCAGCCACTACAGTAGGCAACTGGGGGAGTAAACCAGTAGATGGGGGGGGGGGGGGGTGGAATCAAAGCACCAGGAGGTGCTAAGTCCTCTGAAAACAGCAAGATTAGGAACCTAATCCTGGCTGGGAGCCCCTTTCTGGTGGGGAACCTAACTGAAGGGGCCAGCTACACAGACATCTGGGACAACAGTCTTCCGGGTAGGGAGAAGGCTCTAACAAGTTTGTATGGAAAGCTGCAGGTGACTTGGAAGGGTGGGAGAGGAAGAGGGGCTGCTGGAGGCCAGCGCACAGGGGTTTATGGGCACCTCCTATGTGTCCCTCCATGTCCACTTAGCACCTTGCTGCAAGAGGTGCGTAAGGATTGCACCAAAGTCCTTTGGTCTCTAGCTTATTGATCTATTTATTTTTATTTGCAAAGTCAGATATACAGAGAGGAGGAGAGACAGAAAGATCTTCCATCCATTGATTCACACTCCAAGCGGCAGCAATGGCCAGAGCTCAGCCAATCCGAAGCCCGGAGCCTCTTCCAGGTCTCCCACGCAGGTGCAGAGTCCCAAGGCCTTGGGCTGTCCTTGAATGCTTTCCCAGGCCTCAAGCAGGGAGTTGGATGGGAAGTGGGACCCCCGGGATTAGAACTGGTGCCCTTATGGGATCCCTATATGTGTAAGGTGAGGACTTAGGCTACTGTGCTGGGTCTGCCTCTTTCTGAAATGTGGCTAATGGAAGGCACTGGCAAAATAGCACAATCCAGGAGGAGCTTCAAATGAGGGCCTCAGCATGCCAGGTGGCCCTCAGCAGCTCTGGGAACTAAGCCCTGCACTCCTCAGCCCAGCAATGGCACTGTTCCATGGCACACCATGCATGTTGATCCCAAAGACCTGCACATAGTAAGTTCTGTGATACTCAACAATTCATACAAAAACTGCCCCACTGGTGAACTCTTCAACTTCTTCCTTTGAGTATTCCCACCTATTTTCCTGGTACTTCCTTGTACAGCATGATAAATTTATTTTGCAATTTTTTTCATCTATGAAAAATAGAGTGGCAAAGAGAAAAATCTATGTATTGTTTGACTCTCCAAAATCCTGCAACAGCTAGCACTAGGGCAGACTGAAGCCCGGAACCCAGAGCTCCAAGTCTCCCACGCAAGTGTCAGGGACCCAAGACCTTGAGCCGTCATCTGCTGCTTTCAGGACACATTAGCAAGAAGCTGAGTGAGTTACATAGTGGGCTCAGTGCAATGGCCTAGTGCCTGAATCCTTGCCTTGTATCCTCAGGGATCATAAATGGACACGTCTGTGTCCCAGCTGCTCCATTTCCCATCCAACTCCCTCTTGTTGCCTGGGAAGGTGGTAGAGGATGGCCCAGGGTCTTGAGACCCTGCATTTGCATGTGGGAGGCCTGGGGGAGGGTCCTGGTTTCAGACTGGCTCAGCTCCTGCAGTGCAGCCACTTTGGGAGTCAATCAGTAAACAGATCTCTCTCTCTTTATCTCCTTCTGTGTGTCTGCTTTTCCAATATAAAATAAATCTAAGGAAAAAAAAAAAGCGGGCCTGGCACGGTGGCCTAGTGGCTGAAGTCCTCACCTTGAATGTGCCAGAATCCCATACGGGTACCAGTTCTAATCCCAGCAGCTCCACTTCCAATCCAACTCCCTGCTTGTAGCCTGGGAATGCAGCCGAGGATGGCCCAAAGCTTTGGGACCGTACACCCACATGGGAGACCCAGAGGAAGTTCCTGGCTCCTAGCTTCGGAGTGGCACAGCACTGGCCGTTGCAGTCACTTGGGGAGTGAATCATCGGACGGAAGATCTTCCTCTCTGTCTCTCCTCCTCTGTATATCTTTTATCTGCAATAAAAATAAATAAATCTTTAAATAAATAAAAAAAAAAGATAGCAGATTAGTGCTGTGGCAAAATAGGCTAGGTCTCTGCCTGTGCCTAGTGCCTGTGGTGCCAGTATCCAAGGTTGCCAATTTGTCCCAGATGCTTCACTCCTGATCCAGCTCCCTAATATGAAAGCAGCAAAAGGGTCCAAGTGATTGGACCCCTGTACAGAGGACCCAGAACAAGCCCCAGGCTCCTGGTTTTGAAGCAGCTCAACTCCAACCATTTGGGGAGTGAAGCAGCAGATAGCAGACCTCTCCCTGTCTCCTCTCTGCAAATCTGCCTTTCAAATTAGTAACTTAAAAATAATAATAATTAAAAAAAAGTGAAGCAGCTTTGATTTATACTGATAACTCATCTGGGATGCAGAAGTCCCAAGCAATGGTTTAACCACTGAACCACAATGCCCACCCACGATAAGGATTTTTAGATTTTCTGAGTTGGGAAGTCACTGGGGGTTCCTTCGAATGCAGGTCAAGGTGACTTGCATTTTTAAAAGATCACTCTGGGTTACTGGGTATGGAGAAGACCTCGGGGTAGGGTTGAACAAGACAGCAGTGAGGCTCTTAATAATAGCGAGGGCAAGATGACTTGTGCAAGAGTGTCAGTGGCAAGTGGTGCAAGAAGACTTGGTGGTCAGGGAGAGAGGTGATGTTAGAAAAAAAGTAGGACAGGGCTTCTGGCTCGAGAATGAACTGCCATTTCACAAATATGGAGCCATCTAGGGGAACTGGGCTACCAAGGCCAAGAGCTGAGCCTGGAATATAACATTCAGGTATTATGGAGATCCAAGAAGGGAAGTGGATACCAGTTCACACCTAGCTCTGGGGATAAGATTTGTTCTAGATGTATAAATGGTACAAACACAGAAGCAGTGAGGTTCAAGGGAAGACACTAGAGTGTCACCAAAGGAAAGAGGGACACTGACCATGGGGGTGGAAGAACCCCACACTGCTGGTGAGTGCAAAGCCCTCAAGTATCCTTCTCCAGAGAAACCTGTCTCACTAGGAGCCACAGGGTGAGAGGTCCTGGATGGAGAATAGCACCAAGAGAAACAAGCTACCAAATGTTATTTAGACCAATTACAAGTAGGAGGCTAGGTGTCGTTGCTGCAGCAAGTTACGCTCCCGCCAGCAACCCTAGACTCCCCTACTGGAGCATAGTAGCTGGATTAACTTCCCTGCTAATGCACACAGGGGAGCAGCATATGGCCTGCATATTTAGATGACCTGGATGGATCCTGGAACTGGCAGATCAAGAATTCTCCCTATATACTGCTTAGCCTTTCAGTAAGTCCTTAATAACAAACATGGGAACTGGTATTGTGGCTCATGTGGCTAAATGGCTGGGACACCCACACTCCTACCAGTGTCTGATTTGAGTCCCAGCTGCTCCACACTTCCTATTCAGCTGCCTAGCAACATACCTGGAGACAGCACACGAAGGCCCAAGTGTTTGGGTTCCTGTCACTCCTGTAAGAGGCCTGGACAGTGTTCCTGGCTCCTGGATTTCACTGGCCTAGCCCTGGCTACTGTTGGGGAGAAAACCAGTAGATAATAACTTTCATTTTAGAGGAAAAAATTTAACAGGGGCAGGCCTTACAGCACATTATGGTTAATGGACACTCTGGGAGGCAGCAGATGGCTTAAGCACTGGGCTCCTGCCAACCATGGGGGAAGACCCAAACTTCTGGGTTCTCTGCTTTGGTCTGCCGCTTTATGTGCTTTTACATATTTATGAAGGACCAGTATGTACTAGATACTATAATTCTATGTATCAAGGACACAAATCAAACACAAGCTTATGGCATTTACTTCCAAGTATAACCTGAAAAGTTTATGAGCAATAAAAAATATTATGTCACATTTACTCTAGCAATTTAAGTGGCCTGAATCCCATATGGAAATAGCTAGGTTGACAGTCCTCATTTAGCTCCTAACTCAGTTACAGTGCACCACGGTAGGCACAACAGACAAGGATTCAAACTTGCATGAGCACAGATATAATTCTCTCCTGTGGAGAGAATGAAAGATCTGATTAAACTCAGATCTCACTAAGCATAATAGTAAGTCAGCTTTAATAAGGAACGATAGAGATGGGAAAATGAGGTAATCACTAACTTTTAACATGTATCTTACAGGAATGGCAACTATGGAACTTCATCAACCTGTCATAGAGCCAGAAACACAGAATACTGATTTAGGGCCCAGCATGATAGCTCAACTGGCTAACTCCACATCCTACAAGCACCAGTATCCCATACAAGCACGTTTGTGTCCCAAATGTTCTTCTCATCCAAGTCCCTGGCTTGTGGCCTGAACAGTAGAGAATATAGTACAAAGTCTTGGGACCCTACACTATGTGGGAAGCTCCTGGCTTCATACTAATTGTGGTAGTTGTGGCTACTTGGTGAATGAACCAGTGGATAGAAGATATCTCTTCTCTGTAACCAACCCCCCCTCCCAAAGCCAAGCTCAGCAGCTAAAGTACTAGCCCTATGCATCCTGCGATCCCATATGGACACTGGTTCTAATCCCAGCAGCCGCACCTCCCATCCAGCTCCCCGCTTGTGGCCTGGGAAAGCAATCAAGGATGGCCCAAAGCCTTGGGAACCTGCACCTGAGTGGGAGACCCAGAAGCTCCTGGTTTTCGATTGGCTCAGCTCTGGCTGTTGCAGTCACTTGGGAAATAAATCATTGGGCAGAAGCTCTTCCTCTCTGTATATCTGACTTTCCAATAAGGCTTAAGCTAAGAAAATTACTTAAGTCAAAGTACTAAAAAAATCTGAAACTAACCAAGGCTTACTATACAACTGCATTCTCTATATTCCCATCTCCAGCTCAGTTAACATACTTCTTGCTAATGGGTACCCCAGGAGGCAAGGGTGATTAACTGGCTCCCTGTCACTCATGTATGGATACCTAGCTCCCAGTTCTTGATCCCAGCCCAAAGAGATCAAAAGTTAAGGAATTCTCCATTTCAAGACAAGTTCTCATCTAATGTTCAAGATTAGGGTAATGTACTTACATCAGTTTCCCTTACTTGCACATAGCCACTCACCACTAGGGTACTCTACACCATCTGAAGGAATAAACATAAACCTTTTCTAAGCTGCAAAGTCCAGGAACCTGATATTTCTCCAGAACTCTGGGCCTAAGACAGAACCGTGCCCGTTTCCTGTTCCCTGTCGTCACCTCTTCCTCAGAACCCAAGGTTTCTCCATACCAGATTCTCCTTTCAGTGGCACTATGTCATTCCTGAGGCTTCACTGTGGTCAACAAGTTCTCTAGGTACTTAAAGGTTGCTTCCGCAAGTTCATGGAAGGGTCATGCATGTTAAGCTGCTGATGCTGGCCACCCAAACTGGAGCACAGGTGTGAGGCTGGCTATTCTACTTCTGCTCCAGCTTCCTGGATCTGGGAAGTCAGTAGAAGATGGCCCAGGGGCTAGCCTGGACCAGCCCAGGCAGCTGTAGCCACTTGGAGAAAGTTAGCAAACTAAGTGAGTTTTCTATAATGCTGCCTTCCAAATAAATGAGTGCACTTTTTCCTACAAAGTTTTCTGTGAAATCTAATAAAATTTTATCTTTAAAACACCTCTGTGCACAGGAACCATCAATCAGGTTATGTTGCTTCAACTAGCTTAGAGGCAGTAAAAAGTTGAAAATACTGTATCTCAGCACTTCTTATAAAAGCACATGAAGCAAGTCCCCACCAAAACAAACCCAAACCACATATCCATCACCAACATACTTTTTCTTTAAACAAGGAAAAAAAATCCCACAAACCAACATTTTTTTCAAACAATGATTTTATTGCTTGAGTACAGAGTCAAATTTATGCCACCAGGGCAGACGCTGTGGAAGATTCACTGAAAAGGAAAAAAAAAAGGGGGGAGGATATTGGGATTAATACTGTTCATCAGTATCCATTCATTCACACAACCTGCCTGCTAACGAAGCTATTCAGAGATGGCTAAAGTAAACCAACTACATGGGCAGAACATCAAGTGGTGGAGTCGCTCAATCAGCTTCATTGTGTACAGCACACCGAGTCAAGCAAGAACTGGCCAATGCTGGGAAAAACCTTTCTGATTAACTGTGCATCAATCACCAGAGAGCAATTCATGCAAAAACTCAAACCAAGCTAACATCTGGAAGCAAAGGTCAGAAGTGAACCTTCAATCTCGATCCAGAAGGAAGTGAGAGCCTTGTCAGAGGCTGGACCATTTGATTATGCATTCATGGCTGCTTTCCCCCTGCTACGGCCAAGCTTAGAGTGTAAAATATTTACTGATAAGTCCTTTGTGCTAATACCTACTATTTGGCTAATTCCTGGAGCCACTGACAAAAAGGTATACTTACTATTTCCAATTGGGGGGGAGGACCCGCTTAGTCTTGTAGTATCGAGCCAATCGGTGAATGCGGCTCTCTATCAGAATCAGACGGAATTTGGCATCCTTATCCTAAACACAATTGTGAAACAATTTAAGAAAAACTATTCCAGACAGAATACCAAACAGTTACTGAGGAAGGAAATGGAGGGCCATAGAGCACTTATTCTAACGAAACATTAGCCAATATTCTGGAGCAGAATGAGGGCTTAGATGAATGTGGGGGGAATGTGAGGCTTCTCAGCAAAGACTTGACGGGAATGGGTTGGAAAAGAAACACCCCCTTCCCACGGCCCCTAAAACGCGATCACATGTCTAAGCAACTGGGTAGCCTGTACCGGGTGGGGGGAAACTAACAGCAAAGATCCACTCCTGTTAGGAACTTGTCTGAGCAACTACACAGTTGGTCCGAGCAGTTATTTCTGCTTCTCACCTTTCTGTTCCGCTCGAGGTGCTTGCGCACAGCAACTGCTTTCTTAATTAAATGATACAGATCCTCGGGGAGATCAGGAGCCAGGCCTTTGGACTTCAGGATCCTCAAGATCTTGTTGCCTGTCACGAAACGCACCTGAGCGACGCCGTGGGAGTCCCTCAGGATCACACCTGAAGAGAGAGGTGTCGTGTGACCTTCTAGCGCCGAACAGACTGGAGCACAGCATGCCACGACTGCGGGATCAAAGGACTCCCCAAGGCCCCCCTTTTCCAAGTTCGGGGGATGGGAGGGCTTTCTACGCATCAGAAACCTGCACGAGACTGCTCACTCAGACATCCAAGGAAGGTTTGCCCAACACTAAGGAGAACTTTTCTGGTGGAAACTGCGAATGTTGGAAGACGATCATCACAGTGAGCATGCCCAACACAGCTGACCTCAGCAACCGGAGCCCTGCATTTATCCTGGTTCTGTTAGCAAAACTAAGCCTGAGGAATTTCTACCACTCTTCTTAAACTCAGCATGTTCCTCCCTTTAAGCCCAAAGTAAGTTCCCACTATTTTTAATTATTTTGTCACATCTCCATTACACTACAAGCTTTAAAGAGACAAGCATCTTGTGCCTTAAGAAACAACAACAGAACCGCCAGGCATCCTCAAGAGCACGCAGCAGGCAGACCTGCTCCTGCTCCTCGTGGAGTTGAGACTCACGTAATATGCGGCGGAGGGTGCTTCACGCCGTGTAGGAACAAACCCTACAGCTACACTTACCAGCTGTGCCACCGGGCCATGGGGGACACCTGTGGCCTCCAGGGCAAACCGGGGGTAGAGAAGTGGGACACACTGCATGCATTTCGTCAGGTGCTCGCAGTGCGGCACGTGGGAGGCCCAGCAGCCAGGACTTACTGCCATCTTTGAAGAATTCCACCTGTTTCCCACCGCGGCCCCCCGCGCGCGCTCACCGATCTGGGAGGGAGTCAGGCCCTTCTTGGCCAGTTTGTAAATCTGCTCCTTCACGTCGTCGGACGTCAGCTTCAGCCACTACGGAGAAGAGCAGAGGGGTCCTGGGGGTTGAGAAGAGCTGGACGGCGCCCGAGCACCGCAGCCCCGGCCCCGCCCGGCCCCCGCGTGCTACTTACAGTGGGGACGCTGCGGCGATAGGGCAGAGCCGACTGGGACAGGCCCTTCCTACAACAGACACAGCGGGTGAGATGGCGGCCCGGACTCGCACAGCTCAGCACCTCCTCTCTCGACCCGGTTCCCTCCCGTCCCGACCCCCGCAGCAGCAGCCCCGGCACCCGGCCCGGCGCCCCGAGCTCACCCGGGAGCGTGCATGCGACCCATGATGGCGGCGGACAGGCAGCAGAGAGAGAGCGAGACAGGAAACGCTGCTGGAAGCCACCCGGCACGCAGGAAGTGACCTCACACGCAGGAGGTGGAGCTCCGCTGCGCAGCCGGCCACTGCGCTTGAGAGACTACATATCCCGAAATGCCTTGCGGCGAGGCGGCATTTCCTCAGTAGCTCTCCGCTTGCCCGGCGTTCTATCAGGCCCCGGGCGAGAGCGGGAAAGCGGGTGTGACTGCGGCATCCAATCAAAGTTCCCTCCACAGAGGCGGGACTGCCACTAGGACAGAGGTTCGAATCCTGGGCCCGGAGTGGACTTCCGGTAAACAGATGGAATTACAAATCAGCGGTACAGGAGTGTTCATTCATTCGGCAGTGCCACGCTTTACCTCAGCAGTCGATCCCTCAGCTTTCCCCACCCTGCATGGAGTCCGCACAACCACCATCGTCCTACTAGTGCAACAACTGAAGGTAATGGTTGTGGCTGCAGCCCCGCTAGCTCTTCCATTTGTTTGTAAGCCCTGATCTCTCAGAGTAGAGGTCTCTGATGGTGAAGACTCCGCCAGCGAGTTTGAACCAGACCTTGGTGCCCTGGTCACAAACAGTACGTGACCGACAAGAGAGGGTTTTGGGAGCAAGCTTGCCAAGGCTGGTCCGACGTGATAGCCTAGGGGCTGAAGTCGGCCTTGCACACATGCCAGGATCCCGTATGGGCGCCGGTGCTAATCCAGTTCCCTGCTTGTGGCCTGGGAAAGAAGTCGAGGATGGGCCAAAGCTTTGGGACCCTGCAGCTGTGTGGGAGACCCAGAAGAGACTCCAGGCCTCTGGCTTCGGATTGGCACAGCTTTGGCCCTTGTGGCCGCTTGGGGAGTGAATCCTCGGATGGAAGATCTTCCTGTCTCTCCTCCTCCCTGTATATCTGACTTTGCAATACAAATAATTTTTTTTTTTTTTTTTTAAGAAAAAGATTGCCAAGGCCGTGAAGTGAGAATAAGGCAGTGCTTGCATTTGCTGGAAAAATGAAAGCCCTATTGAGGAAGTTATATATAAATTTTTTTTTAAGATTTATTTATTTTTATTGGAAAGGCAGATTTACAGAGAGAAGGAGAGACAGAGAAAGAGCTTTCATTTGTTGGTTCACTTCCCAAATGGCTGCAATTGTCAGAGCTGAGCCAATCTGAAGCCAGGAGCCCAGAGCCTCTTTTGGGACTCCCATGTGGGTGCAGGGTCCCAAAGCTTTGGCCTGTACTCAACTGCTTTCCCAGGCCACAAGCAGGGAGCTGGACGGGAAGTGGAGCTGGTGGGATTAGAACTGGCACTCATATGGGAAGTACAGCCGCTGGGATTAGAATTGGCGCCATATGGGATCCCGGTGCGTGCAGGGAGAAGACTTTAGTCGCTAGGCCATGGCACCAGGCCAAGGATGCTCTTTTAACATTGAATTTGTATTCCTTGAAAGAATGGGTGCAATGAAGTAGCTAACTACAAAGAGAAGAGGATCAGCCAACCAGGCAGGAAGGTCAGAGAACTCAGTACACAATGGACAAATGTGAAGTAACTGAGGCAGTCTAACCAGAAAGTAACTCCTTGCAAAGCATTAGGAATTGCAAACCAGGTTATTTTCAGTTCAGAAATAAATCAGGTACCACAAAGTTACCATGGCCGCAGTGCCTGCTCAGGCAGTGCTGGGATGATTCGCTCAACAGTGTCACTGTGTTTTTGTTTAAGATTGATTTATTTTTATTTGAAAGGTACTGTTAAAGAGACTGTGTACTGATGCATTTCCTAATGACCACAAAGGCGAGATTTTGGCTAATCTAAAACCAGACTTCTTCCGAGCCTCCCATGTGTGCAAGGGCCCAAGGACTTGAGCCATCTGCCACTGTTCTCATTCCGCAGAGCGTTGGATGGGTAGTTGATCAGCAAGGATGAAAACCAGCACCCATGTGGGATGCTGGTGCTATAGGCATAGGATTAACCTGTCGGGTCACCACACCAGCCCCTCTGGTTATTGCTTACAAATTGAATCATACAACATGTTTAGCTTTGTAGCATAATGTCCTCAGAGTTCATCTACGTTGCATTATATAGCAGCACTTCCTTTTTATGATGGGCTCAAATTCCATTGTATGCAATTTAATTGTTCAGGTAAAGGACACTTGGGCTGACACTCTTCTGGTTATTATGTATAATGCCACTGTGAACACCTGTGCTTAGGGTTTGATACCTGCTCTCAGTTCCCAGAGCCTGAGCTAAGTCCATGGTGAATTTTGTGAGGCGCTGTTTTCCACAACAGTTGCAACATCTTACATCCCTACCTGCCTTGTATGAGGGTTCAAATTCCTTCACGTCCTCGCCAGCACTTCCTTGTTTCATCTTAGCCGACTTAGCCAGTGTGAAGTCATGGCTTTGTTTTTCCTTAAGGATTAATGTTGAACATATATGTATTTGGAGAATATTTATATTGGAGAAAGTTGTTTTAAAATCCTCTGTTTTAAAATTGGGTTGCCTTATTGTTGAGTTGTAAGAGTTCATTATATATTTTGATTACTAGATCCTAATCAGATGTACTATTTTCAAATGTCTTTGCCTTCCATTCTGTGTGTAATCTTTACCTTTTTAATTTATTGGAAAGGCAGAGTTACTGAGAGGGCAAGACAGGTTTTCCACTTGCTGGTTCACTCCCCAGACTGTCTCAAGGGCCAAGGCTGAGCCAGGCTGACGCCAGCAAACAGGAGCCACTTCAGCTGGGTCTCCAGTGTGGGAAGCCATCCCCCACATGGCATGCAGGCATGCAGATGGTGGAATCACTGGCTGTGCTACAACATCAGATAGCTAAAATTTAAAATTTGATGAATTAAAAAGCTAAATAAAGGGAGTACATTGGAAAAGCTATCACAGCAAATTACTGAGAATGTAGTAGAGAGTGGAAAAAGAAAATAAGCAAATGTGGAGAGAAGCCAAAGATACTGATAAAATTGGGAAGGCCTAATTTACATTTGTTGAGTTCCAAAACAAAAGTAGAATGCAGCAAATACAGCATTTGAAGCTAGTGGAGGGACCAGTGCTGTGACACAGGAGGTAAAGTTGCTGCCCATAGAGCCAGAGTCCTGTATGAGTGCCATTCCCCATCCAATTCCCTGCTACAGTGCCTGGGGAAGCTGCAGAAAATGGTACAAGATCCTTGGGCTCCTGTTTCCATGTGGAATACCAGGATGAAGCTCCTCATTTCAGTCTAGCCCAGTCCTGATCATTGCAGCTATATGGGGAGTAAACCAGTGTACAGATTTCTCTAACTCTGCCTTTCAAATAAAAAAACAAAATAAAGACTACCAAATATTAAGAACCAAAGAAGGTTCTAGACCCACAGATTTAAGAATCCTAGATTTAAAAATGTATTTTATTTAAAACTGATCTAATGAGGTCAGCCTTAGCTAATAATCATTGAAGCTTTGTGATGGATTTGTTCATTCATGGAGTTCATTATATTGTCTGTTTTTCTGTTTGAAATTTGCAGAATAAGGTTTTTAAAGACTAAGGATGAAATAAAGATTTTTTAAAAATCTGTTTAATGGGAATTCAGTTTTTCATTGCAAGAACTGACCGTAAATTGCTCTTTCATGGTTTTTGCATCCTTTTGCATGTTATCCTAGGGTCAGAGAAGCACAACCTCATGCTCACTTTCTAGGGTGAAGGTACGGTCAGAGCTGAGCCGATCCAAAGCCAGGAGCTTCTAGGTCTCCCATGTAGGTATAGGGTCCCAAGGCTTTGGGCCATCCTCTGTTGCTTTCCAAGGCCATAAGTAGGGAGCTGGATTGGAAAATAAGTAGTCAGGACACGAACTGGTGCCCATGGGATACCAGCTACGCCAAACATTTCTTTACACAGGTTTGTAATGTGGCTGTTTGTTTTTGTACTGATTATTTAAGTAAAATACCCAAGGCCAGGGACTATATTCACAAAAACATTTCACATCTAAAAAACTGATGGGAATGTAGCAGAGTGGCAGCATTCCAGACCTTCACAGAACCAGGCTCCCTGAACTTCACAAACCAGGCTCTCTATGTGGCATTTTTAGGATTAAGTGACAGGCCAATTCTGAAATTCAGGATAATTAGACTGAATAAATGCCTGAGTGATATGCAAGGAACAATAATATTAAAGTCACATTAAAGTTTGGAGCCAAAAATTATTTCAACAATGAAAGAAATGATAGAAGTTTCTTTATTTCAGAAATATCTTATTACAATCATAGTACAGTTATAAAGTCACATTCAATCCACTTAATATATTTAAAGTATTAATAAAAATACTATACATCTTTATGCACTATCTTAATATAATTAAAGTATTTGGTTCTTATAGATGAGACTAGTTCATATTTGCACTGCTAATCAAACAGCATGTGAGTTTCATCTATGGATTAGGGTAGTGGGGCGTCAGCCTTCTGAATGTGAAGTCTAACGGAAGTGAGGATATTCTTTTTTAAAACACAACACTTGAATTCTAGAAATAATAGTTAACACATTTAAGGCAAGACACAGGAAACTTTTATACATCTTTAATTTGAAGAAAGAACGTGAGGAGGCTTCAAAACATTCACGGAAAATGCGCATTACTTTTTAATTCCATTTTCCCACCAATGTTTTGAAGCCTCATTGTACATAACCAACGGACTGTGAACCTTTAGCTATCTACAAATTCATAAAAAGGGAGTGAGAGGGACACCAGTGCCAGGTCTACACTGGGTTCCTCAGCAGAGAAAACAATAGGTCCTTGGGAGTGAACCATTATCTTCAAACCCTTAAACACCGACAAGGAGAAAGAATTCTTCTGGTAGAGAATTTATATGTAACATAATTATTTTCACTCAATAAAAAGAATAAAATATTATGATCATACACAGAAAATTAGTGTCTTGGCCAGTTTGCTTATTAAACTTTTTTTTTTTCAGTTTGCTTAACTTTAAGCCTTTAAAAAAATGTTTGAAAATTCAGGCATTTAAAATTGTTTGAGTAGCAGTGGTAGTGCAAAGAGGCTGCCCTCCTTTGTTTTTTTGGTTTGGGCTGCAGACCAGCATTTCACAAAGGAATAATTTATATTAAGGTACATGTAAGACAAATGTATGGATATTTTAATGACCAAAGAAGGCACAAAATGAATTAAATAAAGAGAAATATTACCACTTGTTCTGACCTCTTATTAACTATACAGCATTAGTCTTAATATACACTCTTAGATATGATTCCAGGTTTCTTGTAACTAAAAAGCAATTTCACATAGTCTAGCTCTAACTGTATGAAAAGACACTGCTATAACAGACTGCGAAAAGGCAGTCCATGTTGAGTCCAATTAATCACCACCTTACACGAAGACAGTACATTTCTTTTTCTTTTACAGTGGCTGACAATCATGGAATGGAGTTAATTTTTCAAAAGCTTCAGTAAAAATTTCTAGTGCTATTATTACATTTGCAAAGCTACTCAGACATTTTAACAAGAGTTAACTGTATGTGGAAAAAGCAGAGTGGAGCTTTGATGTATATTTTAATTAACTTATTAGACAAACATTTTAACATAAAAAAAAAAACAGACATTAATATATCCTACTCATAGGTTTTCCTACAAATGGACCATTAGTGTTAGGCACCAAAAAAATTCAAGTTTTTTTTTTTTTTTTTGCCTTTAAACCATTGCACTGATAGATCCTTAACTCTTATTTCGGCTTTGCAAGTATCACCATTAACATCAAACCCTTGCACAGTTTGTAAAAAAAAAAATCTATTCTGGGCAGTTGAATTGGAGATTGTCCCTTCTCTCATGGTAACCTTCAATGCATATTTTGTTGGTTTTCTTATAGCAACCAGATTGCTGTAATCTCTATTACCATTTAAAAAATGTCTGAATTTTTATTCTAACCGTGAAAATTACTATATATACACCTATATTTAAACAAAATCGTGTCTGACATTGAAAAATTAAAACAAATCTTATTTTTAATGGTTACTATTGAATAATTTTAATCCTGTCCTTCTGATTCCATCTCATATGGAAAACAACAATCCACATGAATGGACAATGTTTACAAATGTAAGACAGTTTAAAAGATGAACTACTATAAAGGTTTGGAGTCTAGAATCCTTATCCTGAGCCTCCTATGAAGTCTTCTCCACTTCGGGAGTTTTTGTAGCAAACGGGAAAGGGCATATGGCTGAAGAACTTGCATTTGTTTATACAGGGAGTGATGTATGTAGATATATAGAGGTGGTGTGACCAAATTGCAGTTCACATGTCTGGGAATAAATGTAGGATTATAATGGAATGATGGAAATTAGTACACAATTGTATCAATGAATCTCATTTAGTCACGGGGCAACAAAAATGACTAAAGTAAATCACACATCACAAGTAGAGAAATGATCATTTTGTGGGGAAAACATTAGTACATAATTTCACTGAAAACGAGTGAGAACTACTTCTTTAGTCAGGAAAGAAATCAGAATGAAGTGCCAGGGAAGCATATAAAGTAAGGCACCATTATTTACAACTTTAGTGATTGGCACTTATTCTGAAGAAGGCTTTAACGATGAGTAGAAAAACAGTATATATTTTTTCCCTAGGTCTATAAACTCCGGAGTAGCTCTTAAGATAGTGATCTGCTTGTGCTTTGCGTTTCAGCGCTGTGACTAGCAGCCGCGTCTTTGGTGTCTGTGAGCATACACAGTGGTAAAGGCTGTAGAAGGTGCATCCAGGAAAACAAACATGCTGTGTCTGAATGGGAAGCTGACACAGTATGATCTGGAAGTCTCTCTGCGGACTCACTATGACATATTACATACAGGGCTTACAGCATTCAATGTAATCATTTTTAGACAGCAATGGCTTTCAGAAACTCATAAAAATTAGTTATGTGACTGTTGGTCCAACAAATGTGTTATAATTCACCAAGTATTATAATTTGTGCTCAAGTATAAAGTATAAAAATACTATACAGAGTTCACCAGTGTGTGTGCATGGGCACACAAGTTGATAACTATTCTTGCTTCCAAAGCTCAGAAATTCATCAGTTTATAAGTAAGTTGCTGCAGTCAGCTGGTACCACTTGACTGTCTCTTTGCTCAAGTTGAAGTCTTTCAGAGGCAGGGTTACTCCACCTAAGAAAAAATTCTCCCGTAGAGATTCTGCACTGAGTACACTTAGTTGAAGTTCCCTCTGTCTGAGGGTTTCTTTGCTGTATCCACTGTACACAAGCTACAAGAAAGGAAAAAAGAAATAATTAATTGTAAATTAAAGTTTGTTGGTTTCCTGGAATATTTTAAGTGAAACATAGGTGAAAATATTAACCAAAGAGTGACTATAATGAATGACATCAGTCACGATGATGGAATTTGCCTCAATACTTCTGAAGTGCATTCTGTATTATAAGAGTGTTAGATGGGGCCCGCCGGCGTGGCCTAGTAGCTAAAGTCCTCGCCTTGAACACGCCGGGATCCCATGTGGGTGCCAGTTCTAATCCCGGCAGCTCCACTTCCTCTCTGTCTCTCCTCCTCTCAGTATATCTGACTTTGTAATAAAAATAAAATAAATCTTTATTTAAAAAAAAAGGGCCCGCCGGCGTGGCCTAGCGGCTAAAGTCCTCGCCTTGAAAGCCCCAGGATCCCATATGGGCGCCGGTTCTAATCCCGGCAGCTCCACTTCCCATCCAGCTCCCTGCTTGTGGCCTGGGAAAGCAGTTGAGGATGGCCCAATGCATTGGGACACTGCACCCGCGTGGGAGACCCGGAAGAGGTTCCAGGTTCCCGGCTTCGGATCGGCGCGCATCGGCCCGTTGCGGCTCACTTGGGGAGTGAATCATCGGACGGAAGATCTTCCTCTCTGTCTCTCCTCTGTATATATCTGGCTGTAATAAAATGAATAAATCTTTAAAAAAAAAAAAAGAGTGTTAGATGGGGCCCGCCGGCGTGGCCTAGTAGCTAAAGTCCTCGCCTTGAACGCGCCGGGATCCCATGTGGGTGCCAGTTCTAATCCCGGCAGCTCCACTTCCCATCCAGCTCCCTGCTTGTGGCCTGGGAAGGCAGGTGAGGATGGCCCAACGAATTGGGACCCTGCACCCGCGTGGGAGACCCGGAGGAGGTTCCAGGTTCCCAGCTTCAGATCAGTGCAGCATCGGCCCGTTGCGGCTCACTTGGGGAGTGAATCATCGGACAGAAGATCTTCCTCTCTGTCTTTCCTCCTCTCTGTATATCTGGCTGTAATAAAATGAATAAATCTTTAAAAAAAAAATAGTGTTAGATGGTTCTACAGTTCCTTTTAATGTCTGACAGAGATGCACAAAAATAGATGCAATCGGGCCCGGCGCCATGGCCTAGCGGCTAAAGTCCTTGCCTTGAACGCACCAGGATCCCATGTGGGCGCCGGTTCTAATCCCGGCAGCTCCACTTCCCATCCAGCTCCCTGCTTGTGGCCTGGGAAAGCAGTCGAGGACGGCCCAATGCATTGGGACCCTGCACCCGCGTGGGAGACCCGGAAGAGGTTCCAGGTTCCTGGCATCAGATCGGCGCGTACCGGCCGTTGCGGCTCACTTGGGGAGTGAATCATCGGATGGAAGATCTTCCTTTCTGTCTCTCCTCCTCTCTGTATATCTGACTTTGTAATAAAATAAATAAATCTTTAAAAAAAAAAAAAGCTGTTTTATTTCAAACTCTCACCACTACCAACTTAAAATTTTAATTTTCCATAAAGCTTGATAAAGTTCTGACAAAAATAATGCAATTCTCTTCAATATATGGCTAAAGTAACGAAAACAAACACTTGCCTATATTTTATTTCTTTGACGGCAAACACAAAAACCTTTCTTGAGGGTTACCACTGATCTTTTCTAAGCATTATATACGCGTTTAAAGAGATGAAGTGATCATTTATAGGGTTCAATAAATCAAAATTCTTTAAAACATTTTTTTGGAAAGATTAAGACATAGCTCTTCTCTGCTTATTTACTCCCCAGTGCCTGCGACAGGCAGCATTAATACAGGTCTTCCCCACGGGTGGCAGGCACCCAGTGACCTGAGCCATCACTGCTGCCTCCCAGATGTGCATTAGCAGGAAGTTGAGAAGCCAGGGTGGAGCTGGGACTCAAGCCCAGGCACTCTGATATATAAGATAACCATGATAACCACCCTGTCAAACATCTGTCCTGGTTTAAATTTATAACCGTGAATAAAAACCACAATTTTTTGCTTTCAATCTTCCTTCAGACATTTTTGCATGGATGCAATGTTAATATTAATCCAAACATGCTGACTATGGCTCAAAATGGGGAACTTTAGCAGGTATTACTAAGTTAGTTTATAAGTTGTGCTTGTGAACAGTTATGCTCCACAGTGTTCAAGTGATGTTTAAAATTGCTGTAATTATTTGGAGTACTCCAGTTTTTAAAAGTCGCCCCCCCCTCCAACTGGGGTTTCAATCATCTCTACCCACCAGGGCATTGATATAGTTTGACAATAAGGAGTGGGTCCCCTTTCCCTACCTCCTCCACCAACACAGAAGAAAGAAAAAGACCTGAAACATTCATCTTGCCCACCTTCATCCATATCTTGACAAGACTGCATCTTTCTCAACTATGCAAACATTAAAAGCAAAATTTAAAACAATTTTTTTTGAAAGGCAGAGTTACAACAAGATGGTGAATGACAGACTTGTCCATCCGCTGGTTCGTTCACTCTCCAAATGATTACAATGGACAGAGCTGGAGTCAGGTCCCTGGAGCTTCTTCTGCTTCTTCCTCATACCCATGAGAAGCCCAAGGACTTGGGCCATCTTCTGCTGCTTTCTCAGGTACATTAGCAGGGAACTGCATTGGAAATGCAGTAGCTAGTACTCAAACTGGCACTCAATCTACATCATTACAAAGCCAGCCCCTGAGCACATCATTTTAAGAGGGCTAAACATATTCAAACAAGAATAATTTTGAAACTGTAACCTACTAAAAGTAAAGGTGTTTTCAAAGAATAACTGCAAAAAGGCATCTAAATTTCACATACGTGAAGGACTGGCATGTAAAGTAGTTCCAGAGTTACAACCAGCATCCCACAGGTGACTGCAGTCCAGCCTTAAGTTCAGGAGGAAAACTCACTGAAGAGTTGGAGGAACTGTAAGACCAGCTGGCTGGTCTGGAAGTACCTAAGCACTAGACAATCATTTTTTGAGAACCAGTTTTTTAGAGGGGTTCACGTACTGGAAAGCCAGTTATATCTTGGGTCTTAAAAACATTTTAGAATCTTACAATGATCGAGGATTCTATTCTACATGATTTTTTAAATACCACTGAATTGCCATTGATTTGATTCAAGCAACAAATAGCTTAGCAACTAACAACCTAGACATTTTTAAATTTAATATTATAAAATTTTATCTCAGGTCTGGTGCAGCAGCCTAGTGGCTGAAGTCCTTGCCGTGCATGCGCCAGGATCCTATATGGGTGCCAGTCCATGTCCCAGCTGCTCCACTTCTGTTCCAGCTCCCTGGCTATGGCCTGGGAAAGCACTAGAGGACAGCCCAAAGCCTTGGAACCCTGCATCCGCACAGGAGACCCAGAAGAAGCTCCTGGCTTTGAATTGGCTCAGATTCAACTCTTGCAGCCACTTGGGGAGTGAACCAGTGGATGGAAGATCTTTCTGTAAATCTGACTTTCCAACAAAAATAAACAAATCTAAAAAAACATTAGAACAAAAAAACTTATTGGAAATGATTTCAACATACCATTTCATTGAATGTTGGATTCCTTGTTTTCCGTGAAATTTTGGTTTTACGTTTGGAAGTTTTGTGAGTATCTGGAAGTAGGTATGTTTTGACATATGGATTTGGATCAGCCCCATCTTCAGTAACCTATAAAGAAAAGCAATCCCTTAACAGTAATGCCTCCTATGTAAGTATAGGCTTATTCTACAATCAACACTGTTTGTGATCACTCACAAGATCTTTGATGTGCATCACCATGATGAAAAGTGTACCATTTCGGTAAGAGACAGATAATTTCACTGCTCCTCCTATTTGCCCTGGAGTAGGACTGAAGGGACCAGCATCTGAAAAAAAAAAAAAAAGTATTTTCTTCTTTATTCCATCTTACTCAGAGCAGTCTGAGCAGTAACAAAAAGTATTTACTTCCTGGAATAGTGCATGAGGCAGGGTGGGGGGAAGCAAAGAACCTCACAGGCAACTGATTTTTACTTCTATAGGGAAGTTAAATTCATCTAGAGATTGATTGGCTTGGAGAGGTCTTCAAAAAATTCATAGAAAATGCATATATTATCATTCCAATGTTTATATGCTGCCGAAGTGAGCACCATATATTATCTTTTCATTATCTTTCATTAATTTTTGAAGCACCGTCATATGTTCCTATTTTCACTGCAGCAAAGTAAGACCACTGTCACTACTACATTCTCACTGAGAAGATACCAATTTGCACATCATGAATTATCAATAAAGAAAAAGACAAGCTCACCTGCCGACCTAGCTATTCCTTCGGCTTTCTCATCACGAAGTAAAGGGTGGAAAAAAGTACAAACAAGGTCACACTAGGATTGAAGAGAAAAAAGATTCATGAAAACTTGTGTAGCACAAGCAGTACAGTATGTTATTACTTCTTATGTAGGAAGTTCACCTCTGCCACATCTGCTGAAGCACTCATCAAACTCTGTAAATAACTGTTTAATTCAATCTTCCTTTTGGCTGCTACATCTTTTATGTGGGTTCTTCCCAGAACCATCCTGTTAGGAAAACTACAAAACAAAAACATGGGATTTAAATCACTTCATCTTGAAGCATTTAAAGAATCAAGTACAATGCATACTTAGGATACACTTTTGCTTATACATACTTAGAAAAATCTTAAACTATTATAAATAGATTCTGTGATTTCTCTTCAAAGTACATATGATAAAGCTGTTCAATTACTAATTAAACCTTTATGAGCTATAGTCCAGAATATGAGTGTTGTACATTTCCTGTGTTTATTACTTATTTTCTATTATTCTCAATTTCAATATTTGTGAAAATATTTGTGAAGATATTTACCATATCTGTTATCTACAAAAATCATCACTTACTCATCCATAGATACCAGTAAAACCTACCAATAAAAGATAACATGAGGCCTGGAGGAGTAACTTCAATTCCACTTACGTAGTGGCAATGAAAAAGATGAGGACTACATACAGAAATATACTCGCATGCTTTGCCTCAGCTGACTTTTGAAACCCAGACTGTAAAGAACATGAGTCATTTGACCCAGGAAATTTATTGTTCACTGAGCTGCATTAAAATTGAGAGTTCCCAAAGGATACCAGTACAAAAGTAAGCACTAAGATTTTAATGAACAGTTACAATGGTTGCTTCAGTTTTATATATCAGAGATCAGATGGGCTCTCATGATTTCTGTAGCCATTTAGCATCTGACCTTTAAAAACAAACATTATAATTTATCTTGTGTTACTTACTTTGGTACAGAAGATTGTAAAGTCAAATAAATCTACAAGTCTGGCAAATCTCATATATGTGGTTCATAGTATCTTTGTGTTAATACAAGGTTTTCACCCATATTTCTAAACATTTCCTACAAAAAAGATTAACAATTGATGGGAACATACCCTGGTAACTTCCAAAGTGGAAAAATAATACTGAGCTTATTATGTAGTTCCTGAAATTCGTCAAAAGTCCGGAAGACAAATGATGGTTCAAGTTGTCCTTCCCTCAAAATTCGGACTACATAAATCTGAAAAGAAATCACATCCCCAAATGCATTACATTTATAATAAATTCCCCTTTCCTAAAAGAAAAGAAATTTCCTCTCCAAGTATGTTTTAACTTGGTAACATGTCAGCAATTGGAAATAGCAAATATAAAAGTCATGATATTTATACCTCATGTAACTACAGTCTAAGCATGATGATAATCATCGATGAGATAGAAAACCTGAAAGTGGAAGTTCATACAATAGATGCTCTTTCCATTTGCAGTGTATTTCTAATGAAAATACTAAGTTCAGAAAGGACAAAGGCAAAAATGTACTGAAAACTTATTTTACTGAAAATTTAATCTATTATAAAGTTACACTACTTGAAATACAATATACAGATTCATACATTACCTTTAGAAATCCAGAAAACTCAGATATGTATAAACTTAGTATATATGTGAAGGCAGCATTATAAGTCATTAGGGAAAGAATGATCCACTTAGTAAAATGGCATTAAGATAAAATACAGAAAGATAACTAATTTTAAAATGGACAGTGCTATGAAGTATTACCCAACAAAACTATTAGCACTAGGGTGAAAAGCAACAGCAAAAATGATGGTGTCCCACTCTCAAGGACAGGAAAGTATAGTCACGATTAGGATCTAAAACTGAGGATAGTACTTTATCAGAGAGTAGAATAGAAGATAAACACTTCTTTCTTCAGTATACTTCTGTATTGGTTGAATTTGTTAGAAGCAAGCTTTAATCTCTCAATTAAGAAAAAATTATAAAGAATGAGAAAAAGAGAGTAGCAATACTTGTACAACCATACCTCTGAGAAGAATATCATTTGGTTCTCAGTACAAAGCAAGTTTACAAACAAACACATATATTTAAAAACTAGAGATGTTTCAATTATATTTGTATACTTTTGAATCACCCATTTTAAGAAACAAGCATGAGTAGAAAGAATGCTTGGAGCTTTAAGAATATATTTATTTATTTGAGAGGAAGACGGAGAGAGTGACAGGGAAAGCTCCTGTGAGCTGTTTCACTCACTCACCAGCTGCCATGAAGTTATTCAGGTCTGCCACATGGTAGCAGGGACCCAACCATTTAAATCATTAGTGCTAAATCCCTCAGTCTGCATTAGTAGGAAGACAAAGTGAAAAGCAGGGGTGGGTGTCTTAGCCACTAAGCCAAATGCCCATTTACCAAATGCTTAGAACTTTTGGGCAGAGGCAAGCACAAAGGCTAACAATAATGTAATTACATCAATGGTCTACAAATACTGAAATCAAACTTACGTAATGTTTATCTGGGTTGTATTTCTTATGATATGTAAAAACAGAGACTTCCTTGATTCGACCATCTTGTCGGAAGGAGTATGTTTTTGGTGAAAATGAAAGGATGGGCTCGTCATTAGAAGGAACACCAGAAAAACGTAGCTGAGCAAGGTTGTGAATGAAGAAGTTAAACTTTGTGGCGATGCTCCCCAAGCTTGATTCAATCAGCCTATGGAATAATCAGAGGGCTTGTTACCAAAAAGCACTCATGAAGACATGCTTACTTATTTTAACATAAGAACACTTCTATTTCTTTAAAAACATGCAGTCAACTCTCTTTGTCAGGAATTCCCTTTGTTCTACAGACCAAAGGCTTGTTAAAATACATTTCTTCGCAACAAAAAACTTTAGCACAAGAAATGATACTTGGTTTTCTTGAGCCTTGTTGAACAACTATTAGACAGAAAATGGTTCTTACACTGTTGAGAAGATGATTTTTATCCTATTCATTTATAACAAAGGCAGAAGGTGACAACTACTGGAAACTTATTTCCTATTAAATAGAATTTTTAGTGTCAGGCCCATTTAAACAATCAAATTTTCACTCAGCTGGGAAAAGAAGTCTTGACAGAGTGGGAAGTTTGACGGACACAATTTGTAAAGCCTGGCAAAAACATTTTAGTCTTACAAAGGAAACAAAGACTTAGAAAAAAGAGTATAGAAATGCAGAAAGGAGGAGAATCAAAATGAGAAGAGAATTTCAAACACAGGTTTGTGCCTCACTACAAAATAAATGAATATTTGTATTCCCTCCAATTTTTTTTTTTAAAGATTTATTCATTTTATTACAAAGTCAGATATACAGAGAGGAGGAGAGACAGAGAGAAAGATCTTCCGTCCGATGATTCACTCCCCAAGTGAGCCACAACAGCTGGTGTGCGCCAATCCGAAGCCGGGAACCTGGAACCTCTTCCAGGTCTCCCACACGGGTGCAGTGTCCCAAAGCATTGGGCCGTCCTCAACTGCTTTCCCAGGCCACAAGCAGGGAGCTGGATGGGAAGTGGAGCTGCCGGGATTAGAACCGGCGCCCATATGGGATCCCGGGGCGTTCAAGGCGAGGACTTTAGCCGCTAGGCCACGGCGCCGGGCCCTTCCCTCTAATTTTTATGTTCGACCCCATGTCCTAATGTTACTATGTTTGGAGAAACACCCGGTCAAAAAGTAATTATGGTTAGATGAAGTTATAAAGGTACAACCTTGATCCCATAGAAGTGTCCTGAGAGGCAGAGACAAAAGCAGAGTCTGCACTTGCACTATCATGTGAGGATACAAGGAGAGGGTAGTCATGTGCAATTGGAGAAAGGAGCCATCACCAAGAACCACTGGTACCTTAATCTGGGACAAAACTATGAGGAAATAAACTGCTGTGTATTAAGCCCATAGCAAGTCTACAGTCCAAGTAGATGAATACATGCCTGCTTTGTAATTTTGCCCAGGGAAACCAAAGACCCTTTAAGGCGAACAGAACTCATCAACACCTAAATTGTCAGGGTTAGTATGGAAGGCTGTATAAAAGTCAGCTTCCTTCCAATCATTTCAGCCCAGACAGCTGAGACTAGAGAAATCCAGTGCAGTGTTTTATAACTCTTTTTCACTACGAGGAAGAAGGCAAGAGAAAAAGGAGAGAAAAGAACATGAGCTCACATGTCCTCAGCCTTCCCCATGTGGCATTAGGATGATGTGGCAGCAGAAACCTGGTGATCAGAATTTTGGAATATATTTCCCCAAAAAATTACTTTTAAGGATATAATGACAAACTCAACTACCAGTCATTAGTACATATATTTCAAGTACTATGCCATATATAAGGAATAGTTTACTACAACACTGTCCCAGAGCTGGCTGTTAAGCACTGAGGATATCCATGCGAACTATTAAGACAGAATTCTGAACAACAGATTAGAACACATAATTTTAGAAAGAAGCTTTAAAGAAGTACATGGCACTGTAGAAAACATGTTTCTCAGAAAAAGTTCACAAACAATTTCTTATAATTGAAATCATATACTAAACTTTGAGATATTTTGAGAAAATTTCTTTAAGATACATTTATTTTTACTGGAAAGTTAGATTTTACAGAGAGAAGAAGAGACAGAGAAGATCTTCCATCCCCTGGTTCATTCCTCAAGTGGCCACAACAGCTGGAGCTGGGCTGATCAGAAGCCAGGAGCCAGAGCTTCTTTCAGATCTGCCATGTGGATACAGGGACCCAAGGCTTTGGGCAGTCCTCAATGGCTTTCCCAGGCCACAAGTAGGGAGCTGGATGAGAAGTGAGGCAGCCAGAATATGAAACAGTGCCCATATGGGATCCCAGGCATACAAGGCAAGGACTTTGGCCATTAGGCTACTGTACTGGGACCAAGAAATTATTTTTAAAAGCACTACTACAAATTTTTCGCATTTACTCAGTAAACTTTTGACAACTTACTATTAATCATAACTTTTTCCCTGCAAATAATTTTATATGTAAAAATATTTTTGCTTGATATGACATTTATTCAAACTAAAGTAAAATAAATTAAGGCCAACTTATAACTGTTTTCTCAATATATTTAAATATGCCTGACCTAGTAAAGAAAATTGTTGCTTCTGCATCTGTAGTTTGGGGTTGAAGCGCATCTCTAACATATTTCAAATCTTGAACACTGGTAAGTTCTGGCAACCCTGAAGGAATCATCTACAGAAGAGAAAAAAAAAAATTGTTACATTTTTGTTCCCCAACCTCCCTGAAAGCTGGCCAAGCAGTTAAAACCAAGAAAATAACTGCAGTTGTGAGGAGTTTGTTGGTGTTCTGGAGACCTAAGAGATGATTTCACAAATGGGCAAAGTCAAGGCCAAGGAATTCAAGCTATGTCTTGGCAATCAAAGCCAGGGTATGGCATAAAAGCTGTGACATCCAGGTTTCCCATTTTTAGGCCTCTATTTTTTATTACTGTATCAATTTTAGTCACAATAATCATAGCAGAGCTTCCCTGGTTTTTGTCTTTTTTACTTTTTACTAACTAAGGATATACAAAGGTATAATTAGGTAGGTGACATTTATGACAAGAGTAAATTTGTTCTAAAATCACAAATTTAATGTTTTTAGAAACACAAATGCATTAATACAAAATTATTTAAATGCTTGTCAAGAATAGTTACCAGTGAAAGGAGGTTAAGAAAGAGATTTGTTTGCTTTCTTATTAAGTTGTATGCCTGACAGCAAAGGTCCACAAACAACTGGAACCGGATGGTGGGCTTTTCACCGCCATTAATGACGTAAGCCATATCGGAAGTCAGCACAAAAGGAGCCCGATCCCTATGTAAAGTGAAGTACAAGCAAAGCACTAGTTACAAAAGATATTCAAACCGTGCTGTAACTATTACAGGGCATATTAAACTCGTCTCTTGGAACTCTACAAATTTCCAACTAGGAAACTTCATATTAGGTAGTTTTGAATTTATATGCTTCTTTAAAAATCACATTTTCAAGAAAAGTCATCACATAATAATCTCATTACTTAGACAGAACTTAACACTGAAATTCCCCCAATATGCTATTTATAAACTCACAATTCCAAAGAGAACACAACCACTAATTATAAATACATATAGAGAAAAAAATCCGTACTGGTTGCCATTACACAAATGAAATTGTTTCTAATAGATGCAACCAACTACAGCCTGCATCAAGTAAAATATGCCTTAATTCATTTCCACAAAGTTTACATAGACTCCTTGTGCATTCTTTACTGTAAGTTATCTCTCTGGGCCTTTCTGCCACCCGTCTGCTCAGAGACAGCAAAAGCAAAACTCCGTCACAGCCCATAATAGCAATAGCAATACCTTTTGAAGCTACCAAACATCTGTGCATGGCCCAAAAACTTTCCGAAGTCGATGTGAAACATATGCCCTGTGCTTCGAAGCATTATATTGTCATTATGTCGATCACAGATGCCTAAAACGTAGGTGGCAACACAGCATCCAGCACAAGAATAGATAAAATTTTCTGAAGCCTGTAACAAACACATAAGATTATTTAAGAAAGGAATTATTTTTAAAAGAAGGGTAATTCATCACTGTTTACTACCAACAGTATACAAACTGGGTTACAGTAATAAAAGCCAGCCTATTCCCATTTCAAAAGCAAAAACTCCCTTCTACAGGTCATCACTGCCCTTTTCTCCAGTGTTCTCTCTACCTGACAGGGATCCTGCCAGGCCGTACAGCAGGCAGGCACTGTCCTGGAACAGCTTTTAAGTATATTCGTAGAACACTGTTCTGCAGTTTCAACTACTTACCACAAATGATATCATTGGGACAAAATTAATCTGGATAGGAGAAAAACCTGTACTCTTCTGTTAGGGAGGACACATATAAAGAAAGCATCTGAAAGCATTCAATTATAAAAACTAATGTCTTCTGCTTTCCTGTTTGATGATTCTGTATTTGCCACCTATAGATTATCTCAGAGATCTCTCAGTAAAGAAGTCCTGTCAGTCTTGAGGACTACTACAATTAGTAATAAAATATCATACAGAAGGACACAGTAAGATACAAAAGTGAATGTTTTTATCTGAAACAGTAATAATTTTGTTAATAATGCAAATAACACCTTTCTCTTTCTCTTCACATTTCACAGTAAATCAATGAGGTACTACTGCAAAATGCAAAAAAGTTTTTTTCCACATGCTAACTGACAGCTAAAGTGTGATAAAAAACTTATGAAGGATCACACAAGGACCAACATTACAATACACAAATATTGGCGTCTGGTGCTCTGCCTTTCCCAGATCATAAAGGACATGATCTTACAGTTTAAAAGACCCACAAAGGCCAGCAGATAATTGTCTCTAAAGAACGATGTCAATGATACATACATAAAGTAGGCAGGTAAACTCTTAAATTGGGGTTAGCTTACACCATTATTTTAAGTGTTCCTGAGTCTTTCTTAAGCCAAATTAAGATACTAGGAAGGCATTACCATGTTGAGATTGACTACTCCTCAAATATAACTCAAAATAAGACTAAAACAATAATTGATGCTTCCTAAAATAAGAGCTATGAATTATAAAATATTCCCTATGCAGTGCTTTATATATAACCTATTTAGTCCATTTAAAAATTTTATACTATTATAGACATGTATGTACCATAACACCACAATATATACAATAATATTTTACTGTAGCAATCACTAAGGCAGTAAGGGGTTTAAAAAGTTGCCCAAACCCTATAAGGGAATTTAGAGCATAAATTCAAGCCCAGAAATTTTGGCTCATAAACCCTGATCTTAACTACCGCATGATGCAGCTACTTTCACTCATTTCCGTAACTTCTTCCAAAATCTTCGGGAACTACAATATTGTGAATTATAAAAACACTTGTTTTGCTGACCTTTAAGTGCATGGAATATTTTTCTGAGTAATTCAGCATTGGTTCCAGTAATATTCTTGCTATTAAATGCATTCTGCTTTATACGCTTTTCAACACTGTTTTTCTTAGACTAAATGTCTATTTAGAAACTGAAAGCACTTAAAACCTTCATAATACATTTTTGACACTTAGAATAAGGAGACAGGCTAATCACCTTTTCATATTCTTCTTCTGAGGGATTGTATTTCCTCAGCCAATCTGCAAGTGGTTTATCTTTAAAGGATCCTGTCACACCATATTCCACTTGGATTTTCCTGAGGGTATCCGAGGCAGGAACTAGCTCCACCATGCCTTTAACAAAAAATATCAATGTATGTGAAAAAAATTTAAATTATAGCTTCCAATCTCCAATATAAGATACCAGCTAGCAATTATCACTCTCAAAAACAAGTTTGGCAGGTCATACTAGATGTAAGCCATCGACCTTATTTTTTATTTTCAAAATTACCCAATATGTAAAGATTTGATTTGCACTACTCGAGACTGTAGTCTGTACATGAATATGCTAAACCCCAAAGAAAAACAAGTTTAAACTAGAAACTAGATTGATTTCTCATTTCAATATGGAGATGTGAGTATTACAAGCAGCAGCTTAACTTGCAGTGTCACAATGTCTGTATAAAGTGGTTTTATTTTGGAAAAAGGATACCTTAGATTGAGAACAGATATGAAAGAAAACTGAGATATACTTTTCAACTCATTCTATGTTATCTAGATACTTAATATATGTATATGCTATCATAATTTCAAAATTATCTTTTTGTATAAGATAATGCAGTCATGTCAAAATAAAAGATAAGAAACATCTGGTCTGGGCAAAGGACTAGAGGAAACAGTCAAAGCCTAGCAGACTGGTGAAAGGGGGAAGAGTGGACTAATTTGGATCTTTTACATTATCCATCCTTCCATCCATCCATCCTCCATCCCCCCCCCCTTCCTCCCTCCCTCTTCCTTTATAAAGATTTTATTTTTACTGGAAAGGCAGATATACAGAGAGGAGGAGAGACAGGGAGGAAGATCTTCCATCCGATGGTTTACTCCCAAAGTGGCTACAACAGCCAGAGCTGAGCCAATCCGAAGCCAGGTGCCAGGAGCTTATTCTGGGTCTCCCATCCAGATGCAGAACACCAAAGCTTTGGTCCATCCTCAACTGCTTTCCCAGGCCACAAGCATGGAGCTGGATGGGAAGTGGGGCTGCCAGGATTAGAACCGACACCCATATGGGATCCCGGGGGCATGTTCAAGGTGAGGACTTCAACCGCTGCGCTATTGTGCCGGGCCCTATTATTGTTTCTTAAAGATTTATTTAGTTCTGTTGGAAATACAAACAGATTTACAGAGAAGGAGAGACAGATGGTTGGAATGGCCGAAATTGAACTGATCCAAACCCAGGAGCCAGGAGCTTGTTTTGGGTCTCCCATACAGATGCAGGGTCCCAAGGCTTTGGGCCGTGTTTTATCAGGCTGTAAACCACGAGGTAGACTGGAGGGGGAGCATCTGGGACACGAACCAGCATCCATATGGGATCCCTGTGAGGGTTTAGCTATTGAGCCATTGCACCAGGCCCTACTTCAATTCCTACACCTGGGTAGGTAGGTAGCAAGTGATGGCCGAAACAATTAGGTTCCTGCCATCTGCATGAGAGACCTGGACTGAGTCTGTAGCACCCATTTTGGCCACAGTCCAACTCTAGCTCTTGCAGGCATATGAAGAGCTTAACAGTGGATGGGACTTTGTAAATTGAAAAGCTCATCTGGGTCAATCAATAGCTGGCTATGCGTGAATACTGCAAAGCATTTCTTGGGCTCTCCACAGAGCTCTTTTTAAAAGAAATTTAATCGGACCCAGCGCCGTGGCCTAGTGGCTAAAGTCCTTGCCTTGAATGCACTGGGATCCCATATGGGTGCTGGTTCTAATCCCGGCAGCTCCACTTCCCATCCAGTTCTCTGCTTGTGGCCTGGGAAAGCAGTTGAGGACGGCCCAAAGCCTTGGGACCCTGCACCCGTGTGGCAGACCCAGAAGAGTTCCTGGCTCCTGGCTTTGGATTGGCGCAGCACCAGCCACTGCACACACTTGGGGAGTGAATCATTGGACGGAAGATCTTTCTCTCTGTCTCTCCTCCTCTCTGTATATCGGACTTCGCAATAAAAATAAAATAAATCTTAAAAAAAAAAGATTTAATCTTGAACAAGTGAGTCAACAGTAACACCAAATTTAAAAAGAAACTACTGTGACTGCTGTGTGTCAGGATACTTAGGGCAGTCTATCTTGTGAGCTACAGTAACAGGAAAAAATCAAAAACTGAAAACATCAAGATAGGTAATGGACTTACCTCGATCTCTGCCAGTTGAGAGACACTTGAAAATCACCATCCTCAGATCTAGTCCTTCCTTAAGCCAGATTTTATCCATAATCTTTATCATCTGTAAAGCTAACATATCTTGACGAAGATCCTCACCAACCTTGGAATCAAGGAAACAAGATATGAAAGCTGTACCTTTCCTAAAGACAATAGATTATACTACAAAAGCTGAGGGTCAGAGAGAAGGAAATATTAAAAGCATGAAGCACAACGTGAATAAAACTGTCCTATCTAGAAAAAATGAAATTCTTCTGTATAATTTAAAATGATGAATTTTAGGGTGGATGAATTCTATTTGTTTGGAAAAAAAAAAACAAAACAGCAACCAACCTGGAGATCTTTGAGATCCCCTGTATCTTGATGCATGAACCAGCATTCTGATTATATTATCACACAATAATTATGTAACCTGTTACCATGAGGAGAAATAGGGGTAGAGTGTATACCAGCTCTCTATATAATATGTTAGAATTGTCTATGAAACTACAATTACCTCAAAATCAAACCCCTCCATAACTGGAATCCCCAACAACTTTTCATTCTCCTTTTAACACTGGGTAAAATAATTATGTACATGTTTTGGGAGTAGCCAAGAAAATTATGAAGAATAAAGAGGATTGAACATAAAATTTCTATAATCAAAAGAAGTGGTACTATTGTAAAACAAAATATATAGAGTCCAAAACCAGATCTCAGTGTATGGGAACTTGCTATATAGTGATGTCACATACATATGTGATTCAACAGAAATTACCTTCATGAACTTCACTGAATTAAACTAAAACCATTCCATACTTTCTGCAAAATATACAAATTATGATCAGAACAAAGAGAATCGTAACAGACAATAAATTACTTTGTAGTAACCTATTCCTGTTGCTCCCTACAGATAATTTTATGTTTCCAAAATGCAGTGCCACAGCTCATGATTTTGCCATTTTGTACTGCAAGGCTCGGGGCACCAATCACATTCAAGTCTATGTGGAAGGTACTGTCTGCAGTAATGAATACGCTCAGCCAGCAGCGCCATGTGCAACCACACTGATTCGTCATAATCATGCAATTTTATTAAACATTAAATATGTAGAATTACATTATAATTTTGGAAAGGAATTTGAGCAAAGGAAAGTTTATTTTGCTCACCTTAAACATGACATTAATTTCTTCCCCCATAGGATCAGCATTCACCATCGTGACTTTTAGGGGCACAGCATTAGAACTGAAGAAGGAGCATGACTACAAATGCAACATGTTAAGCGTAAGAAAAATAACACGAATAAAAGTGGGCTTATAGGCATTTTCCCTTTATTTCTCTGATTTATGGCAAATAAAATCAGACAGGAACTGATTTCTAGATTATTTGGCATATTATACAAATATTTATTTACATATACTTTTACAAAAATATGCTTATACATATATAAATAAGCTATTTTTTGAAACTTAAATAGAAAAAGTAGACCGTCTTTCTAGACAGAGAAGCAAAACTTCAAACTTGGGACAAAAATTTTCAGTTTAAGCTTTTAAGTCCTTTAATTCCTCAGAGACCCCAAAGTCTTGTAATACTCCTAACTCATTATGATCTGGGATGAGATCTTCATTCTCTTACTTTTAGCACTATTATAATTATTAGCACAATTAAACCTTATTTTACAATGAAACCAACCAGGAGCTTGCAATGTGGCGTAGGAGGTTAAGCGTCCCATTTCAGAGTGCTAGCTGGAGTCCTGACTGCTCTGCCAATCCAGCTTCCTGCTACAAGGCTGGGAAAGAGCAGAGACCCTGCCACTGGCTTGGGAGACCAGAATGGAGTGCCTGACTCCTAGCTGCAGCCTGGCCCAGACTAAACAAACAAAAGCCTAAAATGCTAATTCAAGACAATGATACTAATTTAATGAAATAAACAAAACACAAAGAACATAATTTTACAGTTTTTCTTTTAGGAATGATGGTTAAGTAAAAGCATGTTGAGATAAATAGGGAACCTACTCACAAATATACGTATTTGTAATCAACCCATGTAGCCTGTATCCTCGTTTGCTTTAAGCATACCTGCCCAGTGGTCTTTTTCCTACGTTTTATTTTAAAATCTATGAATTTGTAAGTATTTTGTCACCTTAATATTTAATCCCTTTGCCACCAGACTTGGTTTGAGAGGGAGACGGCATTTATTTCTCAGAAAAAAAGACTGTACTCGTTCCATACTCCTTTGGAGGACAACCTATGGAAAGAGATTGATATTGTAAGTATTTATGTTTATTTTTAAGAGGAAAAATTATGCTGTGCATACAAGTCATAAATCATATGTCTGTCAAATGGCCAAAAAGAGTTCTTACTAAAGATAAATACTCTTTACTGTAAAAATAAAATTTGAATAGGTGAAGGTATAAACATAGCATAATACATTTAAAACATAAATGAAAATGTTAATGCTCACTAACAGAAAGAGGAATTCAACAAAAATAAAATGTAGAATTTCATTTATTAGGTCTAGTGACAGAAAATTGTGCAGACTTCTTGAAGCAGATATTCTATAGAAACATGTTTAAAAAAATACTAAGGAAGAGCTAAAAGGTTATATACCAATGTTCATTATACCACTATTTGGGGGAAAAATGTATAACTATTGATAGGAATTTAAAAATATTCAAATACATGGAAATACACATTGTATCTGTGAACAGGAAAATTTAGTGTTACTAAAACTGCAGCACTGGGAGCAGATTTGGCACAGTGGGTTGCCAACATCCCTTATGAGTACCAGTCCAACCACTGGATGCTCAACTTCTAACCCAGCTTCCTGCTACATGCTTGGGAAGACAGTAGAATATGGCCAAGTGCTTGGACTCCTGTCACCCACAGAAAACCCAAGTGGAGTTACAGGCTCCTGGCTTTGGTCTAGCCCAGCTCCAAGAACTGAAGTCACTTATAGAGTGCATCAACAGCTGGAAGACACCTTCCCCACCCTCTCTTAACTGTGCCTTTCAAACAAATAAATACCTATATATTTTAAAATTACAGTATTTCTCAGATTGTACCTCAACAAAAATAACTAAATGTGTATGGTTAGGTATGTCTGTGTAATGAAATTCTGTTTCTATAGAATTAAAAGAAAATTTCCAAGATTGAGGGCTGGGCCCAGCGTGGAGGCCTAGTGGCTAAAGTCCTTGCCTTACAACTGCTGGGATCCCATATGGGCGCCTTTTTATGTCCCTGATGCTCCACTTTCCATTCAGCACCCTGCTTGTGGCTTGGGAAAGCAGAGGATGGCCAAAAACTTTGGGACCCTACGCCCATTTGGGAGACCTGGAAGAAGCTCCTGGCTCCTGTGTTTGGATCTGCTCAGTTCCGGCCTTTGCGGCCACTTGGGGAGTAAACCAGTGAATGGAATATCTTTCTCTATCTCCTCTCTGTAATCTGCCTTTCCCACTTAAAAAAAAAAGGATTTGGGGCCACCACCTTGATGTAGTAGGGTAAGACTCTGTGGTGCTGGTACCCCATATGCACAGGGATTCATATTCTGGCTCTTCCAATTCCAATCCAGCTCCCTACTAATGGCCTGGGAAAGCAGCAGGACAGAATATGGTCCAGGTCCTGGGGCTCTTGCTCCCATGTGGGAGCCCCAGAAGAAGCTCCTGGCTGCTAGCTTCAGATTGGCCCAGCTCTAGCCATTTTGACCATTTGGGAAGTGAATCAAATTGGAAGATCCTTCTCCCTTTTTTTCTGTATCTTCATTCTCTTTCTGCAACTCTGCCTTTCAAATAAAAATGATAAAATGACCACTAGGAAGAACACACAGCAAGAATTTAACCACAGATGCCTACAGGGAAAAAGAACTACTAAAGTCCTCATTTTCTATTACACAAACTTTTTTATCTGGGTTTAAAATAAATAAGTATCAACAGATATTTTCATAATTACAAAAAAAATTTATAAATAAGATACTGCAAAAGAATATTTGGAGAACAGTTTTAGTCAGAAATGGATTAAAAAGCATGATAAGTAAACAGTGCTCATCTTACTCTGAGTCAGGTTGTGAATCTTTTCCTATACTGTTCAAACAAGCTGTAAATTCTACCCGCCCAAAGAAGTGCCAGCGTTGTTAGAGTCTGTTGAGAATCTACTGAGAGAGAGTAACAACTTAATTGGTCAGCATGTCAAAACATTTACATTCTCTTTTATGGGTACATACCTGTCTGGTTGATCCACTAGCTTGCCTTACTTTTTCTGCTACTCCTCCTAAAAGCTGAACGAGTTTGGTCTGCTTATAAAGTTCTTCTCTGAGTCCTTTTCCTCCTACTGAGAGGAGAGTACCCAAAACATGTTCATAGCGGGCCCCAAACTGTGCATCATGCAGAGCATCCTTGAGAAGCCTAACAGCAAAATATTTATATTAGCCACTGTTGTGAACTAGATGAGTTTCTCTCAAAAATTAACAAACTCAATTATTAATGTGTAGGAAGTTACTTTAAGGTATATAAGCAAGTTAAAATTAATTATTTGCAGAGCTACATAACAGGCCACATATTTTACAATACATGGTTTGTTATTTTTGATGTAATTTCTAAAGATATAAAATAAAACCAGTCAGCAAAACATTCAATATCCATACTAAGTATTTTGGGCATACCTTTTAGACATTAAGATTTATTCATTTGAAGGGCAGAGTAACAGAGAGAGGAGTGCGGGGAGAGATAGAGATCTATTTGCTGGTAGTCTCCCCAGCTAATCACAATGGCTGTGGCCAGGCCTCAACTCAAAGCCAGGAGCCAGGAATGCCATCTGGCTCTCCCATGAGAGGAACGTGTCCAAGTACTTGGGCCATCCACTCCTACTTTCTCAGGCACACTATGAGGGAGCTGGACTGGAAATGGAGCAGCCAAGGCCTCAAACCAGAGCTCTGATATGTGATGGTTTAAGCAGTGGCTTCAATTGCTACACCCCAAACACCAGCCCTACCTTTCAGGCTTATAGACACAGAATCTCCAAGAACAGAAATAAAGTACTTAATAAAATTCAAATCTTACCAATATAAACTGTGTGCTATCTGTATATTTCCTAATGCCCTGGACAGAAGGAAATGCAGTAAAGAACTATTCAAGTAAATTTCATATTTCAAAGCCTAGGGGGGAAAAAAATATTTACTAGTGGTTAAATCCAAAATAAATTGTTACATAAAATGGTCAAAAGAAACTATATAAACCACGTTTTAGTCAATGTTAAAAGACGACACAAAAATGAAAACTGAATTAACGCGGGCCAATCAAGGAAATGAAGTACAAAAGACAGACTTAATAATCATATTAATGAGTCATGGTTTGCTGGCTAGTAAAAAAAAAAGTCAAAAGCTGAAATCTGTTCTGAGACATTAAAAAGTCTGAGAATAAAATAGGCATATATGCAATATTTAAATAGGGACAGATAACAACAGTGGAAAAAAACCATTAAATCTACAAGCAATGACTTCTCAACACAACCACACTATGACATCATTTACTTTTAATCAAAAAAGAAGGGAGTCCCTCCACCCAAGTTTACTACTCATAAAAACTGGGAGGAGAATGAGGAGAGAGTGAATCTAGCAAAAGCTCACCTGCACAAACTGAGGAAGGAGATCTGTCAGCTCATCATCACTGATGGCTTCAATCCAGGTCACAGCCAGAGATCTCACTTCCTGATCAGCAAATCTAGAACAGCACAAAATCAAGGCTTATAATAGTGATCTTTATTAAGTTATATTTTCTGAAAACAATATCATTCCAAGCTCACAAAGAATACTCAAATAACTCTAAATTCAAAAGCAGTGTGTTTCTTCTCTGGTTAGGAAAAAAGAGACTTCTAAGACTATACAGATTTAGTTTGACAATTATCTAGAAGCCTTAAGTTTGTGAAAGTTAATTTTGGTTCACATGAAAATGTAATGAGTTATTCAAAATTTGTTCATGAAATGCTTTTTTCGATCATTTCAATGCAAAAGCTGATTGTATAAATACTTGTACACTGAAACATTTACACCTTATTGAATTGCTTTCAAGTTAAAAAGGGAACTATGCTCCTTACATTGACAACAACGGAATACAGGAAATACCATATACTTACTTTGAATCTAGAAGCTCCAATGCAGTGAGAGGGTACAAAGGAGGCCACTGGTGAAGTAATGAATAAGTTTTGGCAAGATTAACCCATTTCCAGTTTGGGGCACTTGCCAGTATTTTAGGAAGACAATTTGGGTGTTTGAAGCAGTAATAACGTTTTTCCCACAAAAAGGCTTTATCTTCTTTAGAAAGTCTGCACACATAATAGAATCAATTTATTCATCAGTGATATAATGACACAGTTATAATCCCAATGATTAAATATATAAAAGAAATTCATTCATTTAGGACAGCCACTTAGTAAAACCATTAATACTAATTTGGAATAGAAAAATGCAATTTACAGCAAGTAGCACTAATTAACCTTAATTTGGAGATGGAAATAAATCACTCTGCCTTGATAAAACAGTCTTAGTACAGTAAAAATATACTGGCCCCGGTGCGATAGTGTAGTGGTTAAAGTCCTCGCCTTGCACGTGCCTGGATCCCATATGGGCACCAGTTCTAATTCCAGTGGCCCTAATTCCCATCCAGCTCCCTGCTTGTGGCCTGGGAAAGCAGTCAAGGACCACCCAAAGCCTTGTGACCCTGCACCTACATAGCAGACCCGGAAGAGGCTCGAGGCTCCTGGCTCCTGGTTTTGGATTGACTCAGCTCCAGCCATTGTGGTCACTTGGGGAGTGAACCATTGGACGGAAGATCTTCCTCTCTGTCTCTCCTCCTCTCTGTATGTCTGCTTTTCTAATAAAAATAAGTAAATCTTAAAAAATATATAAATATATATATTTACATATACACATTTATATCACATGAGATATATATGATATATAAGATTTTTTGAGCTACAAACTAGATGTAAGGCATCAGAGTTTGCATAAGTAGACCTTACCCTAAGTGACAGCGAGGATTTCATCCAGTTCTTACAAGTAAAATCAAATGCCACACAAAGAACAAATGCTACTGAACTGAGGAATAGTCAAAGTGAAAAAGACTTATTTTGGAGATTCTAATTGCTTTATGTTTAAGAACAAATGTTTATATGGATGAAATATTTCACTACTAACAAATAAATCTTTAAAAAAAAAAAATTTGTCCCCATATCCTATTTTAAAAACATCCCCTGGCCCAGCGTGGTAGCCTAGTGGTTAATGTCCTCTCCTTGTTTGCACTGGGATCCCTTACGTGTGCTGGTTCGTATCCCAGCTGCTCTACTTCCCATCCAGCTCCCTGCTTGTGGCCTATGAAAGCAGTTGAGGACAGGCCAAAGCCTTGGACCCTGCACCCATGTGGGAAACTTGGAAGAGGCTATTAGCTCCTGACTGACCTAGCTCCAGCCACTATGGTCACTTGGAGAGTGAAGCAGCAGACAGAAGATCTTTCTGTCTTTCCTCCTCTCTGATATCTCACTTTCCAGTAAAAATACATAAATAATAAAAAAGAAAAAAGAAAACCTTCTTCATAGAGTAAGGAAATTAATCCATGAATATCAATTGAAAATATACTGCCAGTTTTGCCTTTTGATCACATAAGCTGTTCACTAGTGGAAATTTCCAAACTTCTAGAAATCATATCGTCTATGAAGACTATGAAGTGTCTTAAATAGAAAAGTTCTTAAAACTCAAAACTTCTTCAAATAGAAAACTTACCACACCAAAAGCACTGCTAATCATGAACTTAACTGCGCATTTAATATAACTCCTGAACTTGAGCTTTGCTGTGCAGGAGATACTCAAGGAAAACAGAATAAATGGAGCCTACCCAAGTGATGAGTCTTTGTGAAGAATGTCAAGAAGTCTCCCTTTTGTATCACTCTCCAGTGTTTCTAAGTTGTATTGTTGTATGATGCCTCTGTCAACTTGAGGAGCTGTATAAATAATATCAAATGTAGGAGAAGGAAAATCAACCTAAAAAAAAAAGAGATTATTGTCTACACATCTGCTGTGATTTAATGATTTTTCTTAGCAATCATAGATTTGATTAAATGTCAAATTGTTGATTTGTGGTTTTTTGCTGAAAATTACTGTCACTGTTGGTAATTCTCAATGCACATATAATTTATGGCCTGGGTAGAATGAATGCTTGCTTGTTTTTCTGAAATAGGAAATAGTATATTGATATTTAAGTTGAAGAGCTGAGATTAAAAAAAGCTAGGTTTCTTTAATAACAACCCAAATCATAACAAATACTATTCAGACAGAAATCTAAATTGAAGCCTAAGATGTCAAGTAACACCATTACCTGTAGCACTATTCTTTCCATGACACATCCTTTTCTGGGGGCTGTTCCAGGAAGAGTATTTATATGTGACGAAGTCCAAAGATACAGAAGTTTAGTTCCACATGTTAGAAATCTTCATGAATATAAGAAAGAACACTGTGATTTTCGTTTTATAAATTATAATCTTCTCGATTCACATGGTAATGAATTTAAAATGTTAGTATTCCATCCATTGAATATATAAAGTATATGTTAAAGCAACATTAACAACAGGTAATGATATCAAATAAGTCTGAGTAACATGGAATAATAGTTAAGAACGGACCTGGAGCCAGGTTGCCTGTTCAAATCCAACTCCACCTATACAAGCTAACTCCACTGTGGCAAAATATTAACCTCTGTACTTTATAATGAGGTACCTATTTCCTGGATAAAGAGGGGTTTATAACAACAACTCTTCTCAGAATTGCTGTAAGAAGGATAAGTGTATGTGTATGGCAAGAGGACTAATGCCCTGCACAGTGAGTGCTATGTGTTGGTTATCACAGTAAATCTAGTGTTATAAAAGTTAAACAAGCTTCTTGTTCTTTTTAAAGACTTATTTAGTTATTTGAAAGTTGGAATTACAGAGACAGAGAAAGAGAGCTTCATAAGTTGGTTCATTTCCCAGTACCAGCAACAACCAGTTGCTGAAGCCAGGAGCGAGGAGTTTCTTTCAGGTCTCCTATGAGTGTAGCAGGGGCCCCAGCACTTGGGCCATGTGCTCTGCTGCTTTTCTGTCCATTAGCAAAAGCCGCATTGCAAGTGGGGCAGTCAGGACATGAACTGACACCCATATGGAATTCCATCTCTACAAGAGGTGGCTTTATCCAGTATACTACAGCAGTATCCTCTAAGTAGGCTTACTAACTCCAGCACATTACTGATGACTAAATATGCTAATGGGCATCATCAAATTCCAGAATGCTTTGCATATTTCTCTTACTTAACTAGCTTTATTTTTTTTTTTAGGAAATTGTCTTATAGCACATATTATAACTAAAAATATAGCAAAAGTGTTCAGCCAAACAGATTACACTATCCCAGTAGCTACCAACAGACAAAACATTTAAAAGGATTTCTTTTCCCACAAAGCAAAAAAATCCTAGAGCTAGCACTGTGGTACAGCACAAGCAACTACTTGAAGTGCTGGGATCCCCTATGAGTGCTGGTTGTAGTCCCAGCTTCTCTAACTTCCAATACAGTTCCCACTAAGGTCCTTGAGAAAGCAGCAGAACACGGCCTAAGTACTTGTGCGCCTGCATCCATGTGGAGACTCAGAAGTTCCTACTCTTGACTTTGATCTGGCACTCCCCTCAATGATGAGGTCATTTGGGGGAGTGAACCAGCAGTTGGAAGATCTATCTCTCTTTTTCTCTCTGTAATTCTCTTTTTCAAACAAAATCTTCAATAAAAAAAGGGTTTTTACATACATGGGCATTTTGGAGATTAATGAGCAGTGTTCCATGACATTAAAGAATATAGTAGTCAAGAAAGAAAAAAAGGCAGGAAATAATGTGTAGTGCAGGCTCATGGAAACTGGAAGGCAAAGAGAAAATTGGGAGTTTTCTGTGCACGTTTGTGTGAATATCAAGGAAATTTATAAGACCATGTGTTAGGTCAACACAGTACTTTTACTTGAATAAACAGTCATTGCCTGTTGCTTTTAATCTGAATAGTGACAATCTTCCATTCAACCCTACAGAATATTACTTTGGCTTCCTTTGTTGTGTGTTTCTGAACTCACCTCCTCTTATCAGACTGGAAAAATAGACAAAGATTTTTAACTCTTATATGTTACCATTTAGTTCTGATGTGAATATATGGCCATAGTACTCCAACATAACAACCAGTTTACTTACTTCTTAAAGTCAAAAAGAGGTAAAGAAACTCTGCCCAAAACTTCTGGACCCTTTCTTTGCTTATTAGAATCAGGAGAACTTCCACTGTTCTGATTTAAAATTCCAAAAAGGGTAAGATGAAGAAGTGATTCTAATGGCAATTGTGATAGCTGGATGGGAAAAATGATTCTATAGGAAGAGAAAATGCATTGAAAGAAAAGCCAAATTAGAAAATGAAGCTTAAACCTTTAAAGTAAAAGCAATGTTAAGTACTTTATTTGACTTAATAATCTTTAATCATGGGTAACCTAAAACTAGGTATCAAGTCTGATTAACCTGTATTACTAAGAAAGATTTTGTTAACAATATAGAATTACAAAACATAATGTTTTGTAAGCACCTTTACCTAAGACATGTAGTGTCAATTACCAGGCAAAATAACAGTGATCACTTTTATTTCTTTAAAAAATCAACTAGTTGAATGATAATGAGTATTCTGTTTAGGGGTATAAGCATACACATATACACACAAATATTTATGTATTGCAGTGATTTGAAAGAACATATGAACTCGTGGGGTGATTCCCAGTTCCAACGAAACTGTATCACATAATACAATGTAATCAATGAATAAAAAAAAAAAATATGAACTCAATAGTGCCTACTCTAATAAATATTAAACTGTTAAAAATTTTAAATTATTTAACTGATTTCAGACACGTATTTTTGTCATTTTAAATAATAAAGGAAAACAGAGTAGTAATTAATAAAAGTGGAACAGTGAAAATTTGTACAACTGTCTATCTGCATAAGTAATGACACTGTTCCCTTAGTTGAAAAAAAGGATACAATAATTCAGAGTATATAATATATCATGTTTTACACGAATTTAAGATCATTAGGTTTTAATTTTTTTTGGTTATATGTTAATCAAGAATAAACATTCTTATACAGTGTTACTGAAAAAAATACTAAGCAATGTTATATCAGCATGCTAGAATTTTTTTACAAATAAATTTACATCTTTCACTTGACAAAACCTAGAAAGAATTAATGGCATATTTTTGAAAGGTACCAATATATAGTTAAAAGCATTATCTGACATTTTAATGAGAATTTCTGTTTTACAGAATCATATCCAGAAGACATCAGTTAGACAACAGAATGAATTTCAATGTAAGCAGTGCTAAAATCCACGGAAAAAGAATAGGGTGCACCCAAAGAATTAAAAGGCCAAAAAGTTCACTTACAGTTCATCCCATTTAATAAGATAGAAGAAATTTTTATAAGTGCCAACCTTCTTTGATTGAATAGGTTTAAAAAGATCCTTTCCATTGTGAGACAGAGAGCACATCAAATAGTATTTTTCATAACTGAGAAAAAAAAAAGATTCTAATTTTATTTCTGTCTTGATAATATAAGCAAGCTAACGAATACAAGTATACAATGTTAATTATTCTAAAATGGTTAAAATCTGACAAAATTCGATCACTATTCACTGTCCATTTTACTTGGACAGTCAGAGTTACAGAGAAAGAGAGGTTTTCATACCTGGTTCACTCGCCAAATGGCTACAATCACCAGAGCCTGAGTGGAACCGAAGCTGGGAGTCAGGAGCTTCCTCCAAGTGTCCTATGCGACTGCAGGGGCCAAAGCAATTGGGTCTCCTTTGCTGCTTTTCCAGGCCATAAGCAAAGAGTTGAATTGGAAGTGGAGCAGTCAAGACTGAAACAGGCGCCCCACTGGATGTCAGTACTTCTAGGCTGAAGATTACCCTATTGTACCAGCATGCCAGGCCTCTAATTCAATTCAATCTTTAGAAATTCATCTAGGACCTGGCACCATGGCCTAGCAGCTAAAGTCCTCGCACTGAATGCACTGGGATCCCATATGGGCACCGGTTCGTGTCCTGGCAGCTCCACTTCCCATCCAGCTCCCTGCTTGTGGCCTGGGAAAGCAGTCGAGGATGGCCCAAAGCTTGGGACCCTGCACCTGTGTGGGAGACCTAGAAGAGCCTCAGGGCTCCTGGCTTCAGATTGGCTCAGTTCCAGCCATTGCAGCTTCTTGGGGAGTGAATCACTGGACGGAAGATATTCCTGTCTCTCCTCCTCTCTGTACATCTGACTTTGTAATAAAAGTAAATAAATCTTAAACAAAAAAGAAATTCATGTAAATTTTGATCATTTCAAATTCTATGAGAACAGAGAACAGATACATTAAAAGGAATAACAGGAGGGACATTTGCAGCAGATTCTAGTCTACAGGGACACTACTTTCAAGTTCAAGTGGCTGCAAATGTAGACCCTGGTAGAAAGCAGGTGGTCACTCAAATCAATGGATCCCTGCCACCTACATGGGAGACCTGAATGGAGTTTCTGGCTCATGGCTTCAGCTTGGCCTCCTCGCTCTAACTGTTGTAGGCAGTTGGGGAGTTAAACAGTGAAACAGTAAATGGAACCTCTCTCTCTCAAAAAAAAAAAGTTAAAAATAACTATACCCTACTAATAATTTTACTATGGGGATTACATATTACTTTGTTCATATATGTTAAATAAACTTTTTAAATGATTTTTTATTGTAAAGGCTGTTATACAGAGAAAAGGAGAAACAAAGACAAAGATCTTCAATCTGCTGGTTCACTCCAAAAGTAGCTAAAACAGTTGGGGATGAGCCTATCCAAAGTCAGGAGCCAGGAGCTCTTCCAGGTCTCCCACATCGGTGTATCCTTGACTGCTTTCCCAGGCCACAAGCGGGAGCTGGATGGGAAGTGGAGCAGCTAGGATATTAACCAGGTCCTATATGGGATCCTAGCAGATGCAGGGGAGATTTAGCCACTAGGTTACCATGCCAGGCCCTATGTTAATATTTAAAATCTTAATATTTTAAATCTTTTGGGATCACAAAATAACTATCCTTAGCAATTTCCTCAATTTTATTATATTTGCCCTTATTTATTTCATTTTACTAGTTTTATTTCCATATTCATTATGACTGTTTTTTGGATATCTGTTCTTTAATAATAGTGTCACCATTTTTATTTTTTTGTGGGCCAGTGCTGTGGCATAATAGTAAACCTCCTCCTGTGGTGCCAGTTGGAATCCCAGCAGCTAGACTTCTGACCAGGTTCCTGCTAATGGCCTGGGAAACTAATGCAGGAGGACCCAAGCCCTTGAGCCTCTGCATCCACACGGGATGCCTAGGAGATCCTGACTCCAGGCTTCATACCAGCCCAGCTTTACCCACTGCACCATGATACAAATCCCCACAATTGCCATGCTTTTATACCACTGATTAAAGAAAAAATAATTTATAATGGAAAGATCATATTAAAAACTCAACATAAGGGACATTTTTGTACAACAGATGAAGTCATTACTTGTGATTTCTACATCTCATATCAGAGTGTGGGATCAAATCCTGCCTCTACTTCCAATCCAGCTTCTTGCTAACATCTGGGAGGCAGTGTACAATGGCACAAGCACTTGGGAAACCTGGACAGAATTCCAGGCTCCTGACCTCAGCCTGGCTCAGCCACTGTTACTGCAGGCATTTGGGAGGGATTTAGCAAACTAAAGAATTCTCTTTTATCCCTTCCTCTGTCTTTCAAATAAATAAAACTAAAAGCTTAGTAATAAATAAATTATAAAGTGCTAAACTAAAAATGAATGGGGAAAACATCCAGAAGTCTAGTGCCATTCAGCTCTGTTTTCAAATTTCCCCAGTTACACAGGAAAAGTAGAAAAAATTCATTTATTAATTAGCATAATTTCTGCTTTTAAGTTTCCTACCTTTTGTGTATATTCAGATAGCTTTTATTTGAACAGCTTAAAATATCTGCAATTTTTGTAAAAATCACAAAGAAAACTTCTTTTTTAAAGATTTATTTATTTTTCTTGGAAAGGCAGATATACAGAGAAGCAGATACAGAGAGAAAGATCTCCCATCTGCTGATTCATTCCCCAAGTGGCCAAAGTGTCCCGAGCTGAGCTGATCTGAACCCAGGAGCAAAAAATCTTATTCTGGGTCTCCCATGCAGGTGCTGGGTCCCAAGGCTTTGGGCCGTCCTCAACTGCTTTCCCAGGCCACAAGCAGGGAGCTGGATGGGAAGCAGAGCAATTGGGACATGAGTTAGTGTCCATGTGGGATCCCAGTACATGTAAGGTGAGGATTCCAGCCACTAGGCTATTGCTCTAGGCCCACAAAGGAAAATCTTAAAAAAAAAAAAAAAAAAAAATTAGAGATATAAAAAACTTCCATCCTCAAATACCCACAAAAGCCAGTCTGAGTCTTCTGAGCCAAGCCAAAGAAATAAGTACAGAACTTAACCTGAGTCTCCCTGTGAGTGTCAGGGGCTGAAGCACTTGTGCCATCAGCTGCTCATCCGGTATGCTCATCAGCAGAAAACTAGATCAGAACCAGGAAGACAGGGTTCAACCAGGCACTGCAACATGACTGTCTGCGCCACAAAAGTGATTCTTGGGTTGTTTCCGTACTGTAGTAGGCTAAGCCTCATCCTGCAGTGCTGGCATCCCATGTGGGCATGGGTTCAAGTCCTGGTTGCTGCACTTCTGATCCAGCTTGTTGCTTGTGGCCTGGGAAAGCAGTGGAGGAAGACTTAAGTTCTTGAGCCCCTGCATGCATGAGGGAGACCTGGAAGAAATTCCTGGCTGATGGCTTTAGAGTAGCTCAGCTCCAGCCATTGCGACCAGTTGGGAAGTGAACCAGTAGATAGAAAATTTCCCTGGGCCTGGCCTAGCAGCTAAAGTCCTTGCCTTGAAAGCACCAGGATCCCATATGGGAACTGGTTCTGATCCCAGCAGCTCCAATTCCCATCCAGCTCCCTGGCTGTGGCCTGGGAAACCAGTGGAGGATGGCCCAAAACCTTGGGACCCTGCACCCGTGTGGGAGACCTGGAGGAAGCTCCTGGTTCCCGGCTTTGGATCAGCATAGCACTGGCCGTTGCGCACACTTGGGGAGTCAATCATCGGACGGAAGATCTTCCTTTCTGTCTCTCCTCCTCTCTGTATATCTGACTTTGCAATAAAAATAAATAAATATTAAAAAAAAAAAAAAGAAAAAAGAAAATCTGTCACCCATCCTCTTTCTGTAATTTTGCCTTTCATATAAAAATGGATGTCTTAAAAAAAAAAGGGATTCTTGTATATCCATCTAAGCACCAAGATAACAGTGCTTGCTGACACTTACACTTTCATATTTTCTTCCGAACAGTTACTTACTTTGATACCCAGTTACTTGATATTCCGTGTGCAGCAAAAACAGTAAATTGGAGCTGTTCTGTTGTTGTCCATGCTTCCTTGGTGCTCCTGGAATTTTGGGGAAGGTCTGCAGGTCTCCTGCCAGAACTGGTATGGAGTCTGAGAAGATCATACACTGCTGTAGTTAACTGGTCCATGTTCACTTGAATGGGATTTTCAGGATTTAATGAGCCTACAAATAAAGAAAAAGTTAATTATGTTATATTATGCAGAAGCAATAATAATGCAAACATTTAAAAAATTTAAAGACATACCTCCAGCTGAACTCTTGTTACTGTCCCCGCCAGACAATGAAGTCACCTGCACAAATGGAAACATCAGTCAAATAAGTCATACAATATAAAACGTTTATCTTCATCTTCAATACAGTTAATTAAATGCTGTCTCACAGAAACCCTTCTCAGTGCAAACTGCACTGTTGTACTGGAAGAATGAATATAACAGTGAAGAATGCAAAGAAAAAGAAATTCCAAAGCCAGGTAAGCATGATTTTTAGCATCAAGAAAATTAGAACTGAAAACTGCTACAACATATCTGCCTTGTTAACTTGAAACACAGAAGTGATAAAAACGCTAATATTTTATTTCTCATTAGTTGCTCTACAGTTGCAAAAGGATATCCTTAAAAAATTCAGAACTCGAGCCCGGCGGCGTGGCCTAGCAGCTAAAGTCCTCACCTTGAAAGCCTCGGGATCCCATATGGGCGCCGGTTCTAATCCCGGTGGCTCCACTTCCCACCCAGCTCCCTGCTTGTGGCCTGGGAAAAGTAGTGGAGGATGGCCCAAAGCTTTGGGACCCTGCACCCGCGTGGGAGACCCAGAAGAGGTTCCTGGATCCCAGCATCAGATCGGCACACACTGGCCATTGCGGCTCACTTGGGGAGTGAGACATCGGATGAAAGATCTTCCTCTCTGTCTCTCCTCCTCTCTGTATATCTGACTTTGTAATAACAAAATAAATAAATCTTTGAAAAAAAATTTTTAAAAAAGATTCAGAACTCTTATTAGTGACTCAAAAAGGCTCTTACCAATTATTTAAGTTGAACTCCACTCCCACCTACTCTGCTACTTTTATCTAGTGAGTAGAATGAATAAATGCCTCACATAACATTACGAAAAGAATAGCAGAAAAATTTCAAATATATTTAATTTCTAAAATGAGGCATACAAGAAGAGCAACAAAAATTGCTATATAATATACAGATAGGATCTCTGTAAAAATGAATATAGTCTAAGCAACATAACTTTTCCTTCCTTTAAATATGACTTATGAGATCTACCTTTTCTTTCATCCTTCTGCTACAGATGTAAACATCCATAAAATCTCCATGGAAACACCAGAAGGTAGGGCTTTCATCAGAAGCAACAGCTTCTAATAAGCAGAGGGGCTATGTGGCCGCTTGCAAGGGGAAAAGCCCCTGCTGCACAGGCTTCTTGGTGCTTTCACAGGAAAGCGGGATGGCCTGAAGAACCTCCCCACTGCCTCCTCTCAGTATGTCTGACTTTGTAATAAAAATAGAATAAATCTTAAAAAAAAAAAAAAAAAAGAAAGAAAAAAAAGAACCTCCCCACTGGCAATCGATGTTTCCATCCAGAGGGATAAGTGGCAGCTATGACTCTCCAGCTCTTCCAAGTTCAGTTTCTATCTCTGAACCTCAAACCAACTTAGCTAGAAGCTCACAAAGCTCTTCCAACATGGTCCATCTCCAAACTAAGAAATCATCGACCTAACTAAACAAGTGATCAACTCAAAAGTAAAAGTCACCAAGCTGGTGTCTGGCCTAATACGATGTCAGTTAAGAGACCACTGTCCCATATGACAGCATCTGGCTGTGACACTCAATTTGGACTCCTGACTATTGCTTCATGCTAATATAGATCTGGGAGGTAGTGGTAACTGGGTTCCTCTCACTTATGAAGGCGACCTGATTGAGTTTACCAATGTAGCTATTATTGGGAGTGAATCAGCAAACATGAGCTCATTCTGTTTCTCAAATAAATAACTGACTAAAAATTGTTAAAGTCAAAATTTCCCAGTGTAAATGACAGATGTTCACTTAAGCATATACTTGCACGTAATAGAATGGTAATTACTAAAAACACTTACTTCGGAACCTCTGCTCCTTGGAAGATTAACTGCTCTTTTTAGTTTCTTCACTGACTCTGTAATGGCAGGAGTCTCCACACCATCTAAAGCACTACAGATTTTTCTCACAGCTTTAATTACTTGATCCACTCCTCGGTGTTGGTTCTTTAAAAATAAAAAGTGAATTAAGGAAAGAGGAGAAAAAGAAAACTAAGCATGTAGAATTTAAAAGATTAATTTCACCAATGAAGTTGGAAATCAGACATTTTACTTCTGCCTAAGAACAGATAACTTTTGCTCTTTTGTAATAAAGTATCACAGCTTTTCATCAAATAAAGTAGGAAAAAACAAGGCTAATTTTCATTGACACAATTATTCATATGTCATTTCATATTAGAATATAAAATAAAACAAATTATAAGCAAATTACTAAATCATTAAAAAGACTTTTACTCTCATTTTGGAATAATTTCCACAATGAAAGAAATCCTTCTATCCCTCCTACAAAAATCTGATATTGACTAAGCTCTTCAGAGGCGGGCTGTATATTGGCACTGAGGACCAGGATGGGAAATGAGTCAACTTCATCACTTGCTTCTATATATAAAGATCAACTGCTTTTATCATATCCACATGTAATATAACTGTAATATATAAATACACTGTAAAGCCACACAGCTGGTAAGAGTTTTAAATTTAAGAATTTTTTCATTAAGTATCACCCTTATACATAAAAACATATATCATAAAACTTTTTTATTTAAAGATTTATTTTATTTTTATTATAAAGTCAGATATACAGAGAGGAAGAGAGACAGAGAGGAAGATCTTCCATCCGATGATTCACTCCCCAAGTGACTGCAACGACCACCGCTGCGTCGATCCAAAGCCAGGAACCAGGAACCTCTTCCAGGTCTCCCACATGGGTTCAGGGTATCAAAGCTTTGGGCCATCCTCCACTACTTTTCCCAGGCCACAAGCAGGGAGCTGCATGGGAAGTGGAGCTGCTGGGATCAGAATCAGTGCCCGTATGGGATCCCGGCGCGTTCAAGGCGAGAACTTTAGCCGCTAGGCCACCCCACCAGGCCATCAAACTTTTTTTTAATATTTATTTATTTTTGTTACAAAGTCAGATATACAGAGAGGAGGAGAGACAGAGAGGAAGATCTTCTGTCCGACGATTCACTCCCCAAGTGTGCGCAATGGCCAGTGCTATGCTGATCCAAAGCCGGGAACCAGGAGCTTCCTCCAGGTCTCCCACACGGGTACAGGGTCCCAATGCGTTGGGCCATCCTCAACTGCTTTCCCAGGCCACAAGCAGGGAGCTGGATGGGAATTGGAGCTGCCGGGATCAGAACCGGCGCCCATATGGGATCCTGGTGCTTTCAAGGCAAGGACTTTAGCTGCTAGGCCACTGTGCCAGGCCCAACTCATAAAACTTTTATGACAAGTACTATTAAACTGGACTGAAACTCAGCACTATACTAACCCTTAAAAATTTATATTTTTCCACCCTTGAGGCTTAGCTACAACAAACTGAATGTTCCTTTCACCTTCAAGATTAAGTGAATCAACCTCATTTTCTCCAAGACCCAGCCACCCCGCAGTTCTCAGGACCTTAGGTCTGCCTTCTAGTTCTCTAGTTTGCTTACACTTCTGCTTTCTTTCACTCCATATTCTGCTTTACTTCCAGTTGTTAGGGCTAGACCCTTCATTTCTTTGCCAGTTGACACAATCTTAAGTCTCTCAATAGAGGGCACCACAGGACCACTGAAAACAAGCAGAAAGCAGTGTTCCAATCCTCCTTTTTAAAAAAAAAAAAAAAAATTCAGTGTAAGAACCCTGAGGTTATCAAAGACTAACTCTAGCTGTGCCCTCAATCCAAATTCTCCTTTTTTTCTGACAGTTCTTCCAATAGTTCTCTCTCAAGTATTTTTTGCCAACTGTAAGCCATGTGTTCCTGTGATAGCCATACCTTCTCTCCAAAGAATCTGAATTTCAGTCTGGGATTGGGGGAAAGTCTTATCAAGTCCATAGAGTTGCTTCACTGTTCATTTTTTCCCAGCCTAGAGCTGATGGTAGCCTTCATACACCTGCTAATTCTGGACTCATAGAAGGATCGGTCATCTTTTTTCTTAAAAGGCCAACTAATAAAAATTTTAGGTTTATGGACCAAATATCCATTTCAGCTCTACAAATGACGCATGAAGACAGAGATCACACATACATAAATAACCATGACTATGTACAATAAATCTTTACTTGCAAAAACAGGCAGCAGGACAGAGTTGGTGTGCAAACCACAATAAGCCAACTCCTGCTGTAAAGTGCTCCTATTAGCTCACTATTACTAATTAACATGTGGTCATTTTTTCCCACTGCATGTCAAATTTTGCTTTAGATATATCTCATTCTCTACTTCCTGTAAAAAAGCTTCATTCCTAAATGTCTATGTAGAAAATCTGCAATATCTTCAACCTCAAACCATACCCTATTAGAATCTTATCATAACCATACCCTAACCACAACCTCGTTTGCTTCCAGCCTCAAACACCCTCATTGTGAAGTAATTGTCCTTTGAGCTCAAGACTTTTACCAAACTGCTCAAAATATCTAAGAAATTCTCAGAACTCCAAAGATAAAACTTTCTCAATTCCAGTGGTAATCTCTACACCATTTAAATTTCCTTCAGTTGTCCTTGACCAGCAATCTTCACTATTCCCCTTGGAAACGTAAACCAAATCATTAATCCTTACCTCAAAAAACCCTATTGCCATCCTAAATTTTAGCAAATGAATTATATCGTATCCCTAGAAAACTAACGGTCAGGAGCAATAAAAACTTCCTGACCTCTCCCTAGAATCTATTTGTGAGAAATTCAAACATAATCTACAAAAATGTATACATAAATATTTACACCGGCATGATTTGTGATAATCAAAATATAATCAACTTATGTCTATGTTGATCCTTGTATAGCCATACAATGAAAAATTGAGCAATAAAGCAGGAAAAAAGAACAGATATGTTTTAAAATTGGATTGTGACAATCACACAACTCTGCATTTACTAAAAAGTAAAAATCAATGAATTATATGCATACACTGAACAAATGATGCCAAGTCACTATTCTAGACAAGATGGTTAGTGAGGAGCTCTCTGATGACACATGGGCACTAAACTTAATGCAATAAAAATTTCTGGGGAAAGAGCAGTGGTGAGAACAGTAAGCTCAAGGTCTCCCATCGACAATATTTGAAAGAAAACCATCCAGAAAAAGAAAGCAGGCAATCAGGAGTCAGGTAAGGAGGTGGCGGTCAGTCTGCGCAAAGCCTTGAAGCCATAATCAGGGCAGGGCTTTGAATTCTACGTAGTAAGACAGTAAGCAGGATTTGGAGAAAAAGACTCGAGCCTTTTAGTGGGAGCAAATACTTGGTTTACTTTCCAAACGTGGGCATTTGCTGGCACGGGGCCCAGCCAAAGCATGAAGCTAGGAATGCTTCCAGGGCTCCCACTCTAGGGTAGCCAGAATCCAGTTGTTTGAGTCCTGACTGCTAACTCCAGAAACCAGCATTAGGAGGAAACTGGAGCCAGGAACTAGAGACAGGCACTACACAGGTACTTTGGTTTAGAATGTGAGAATCTTGATTTGGGTTACATGGGACTGCTATGCTGATTAAACACCCTGGAAAGGACTGGGCATTGTGGCAGAGCCAGACACTTCAGACACCGACATCACATGCTGAAGTGCCTCGGACTAAGTCTCACCTTACTTGCAACTCATTTTCCTGTGAACTGGTAGGCAGCAGATGATGGTCAGAGCACTCAGTCCCCTCCTACCCACACAGGAGACAGACTGATTTACTGGACCCTGGCTTTCGCCTGCTTCAGCCTTGGCTGTAGCAAACATTTTGGGGAGTGAATCCAGTGGAAGTGAAGAGATCCCTCACCTTCTGTCTGTCATTTAGCCTTTGAAATAAATACAAATCATGTAAAACAAAACAAAACAAAAAAGAATGTGAGAATCTTAACTGCGAGGCTAAATGCCCACCCAAAGAACTTATAAATTTTTATTTTCTTTCTTTCAAAAAGACCCTCTTTGGCTCTGGGCTTATCTCATTGTGCGTGTGTTTTCTGCTCTTATTTCCTTAAAAATAAACTTTAGTTGGAAAAATCTTAGATTTATATTTTTAAAAATAGTACACAGAATTCCAATATAACATTAAAAGAAACTGGGTTAAGCAACATCTTACGTGTCAAAACATATGTAAGATTTAATACTAACACATTACTAGTAAGTTGTACTCGTACTGGCTAACACACGAAAGAGTCAAGTCTGAGTCAAGTTTCTTTGGGGACCCCACAAACTGAACCACTGGACTCAGAACTCCAGCCACGGGAAGAACTACAGGATCCGTGGTCTGACTGTGGAGTACATGTGTCAGAACTGGCCTCCTCAGTGGCTAAGATGGTGCAGTGGACAGTATGCCCAGATGCAAATGGAGGATATGGCAGCTCCTTGGGACCTGCAGAGGACATCTAGTGCCACAACAGAGGAAGGAGAGCAGAACAAATTGGTCAACTACCCTACCCGAGCATTGACATCTAGTTTCTGGGCAAGTGGAGACTCTAAGGTGCACTAAGTCAGCTAATGGACCTTGCAACGATTTTCTTATCCTTGGATCGATGAGATCGACAGCATTTCAGAACAATCAATACCACCTGAGCAGAACCCGTTAGCGCGTGCTCCACCATCCTGGGATGGTATCAGGTAGCTGCTCCCCATCCCCAGGTACTGAGACAGATGGGAGGCTGGGTGTGGCTTCTCCCCTAACCTCACCCTTTCCCCAGATACAGAAGAAGAAAGAAAATTTGCAAGCAATGATCCCATCCACTTTCCCCTGATTCTCGACTCTTCCCACCCTGGTCAACTGTGTAAACATCAAAAGTGAAAAAAAAAAAAGGGAGAGAGAGAGAGAGAACGAACCTGGGTAAAGCAACATCTTGCATAAGTATGTTACATTTGTCAATACAAATGTAATACCAATACATTAAGTTGACTCCAGACTATACTCAGATTTTACCAGTTTTTCCACTTGCACTTTTTTCTTTTCCAGGATACAATCTAGAACACTGCATTTAGCATCCTTAAAAAAAAAAAAAAAGGCAAAAAGCTTGGTTCACTCCCCAAATGGCTGCAACAGCCAGAGTTGAGCCCGTTTGAAGCCAGTAGCTTCTTCTGGGTCTTCCACATGGATGCAGGGGCCCAAAGGCTTAGGTCATTTCTATTTGCTGGTTCACTCCTTAAATAGCCCCAGTAGTTAGCACTTGGCTGCCAAATTGAGGAGTCAAGAACTTCGTTGAAGTCTTCTGTATGGGTGGCCAGAACTCGAACACCTGGCCCATTTTGTGCTGCCTTTCCCAGGCCATCAGCAGAGCTGCATTGGAAGTGAAATAGTCAGGACATGAACCAGCACCCACATGGGATGCCACAACAGTTGCTCTATGTGCCATGCCACAATACTGACCCTCAGATGTGGGCATATTAATCAGCATCTTAACTGAAAGCTACTGCCTGATCTAGTACTTTATTTCTAAAATGAGGTTACTTTGGTTGCCTGTGAACTAGATATTATAGAAGAACAGGATAGGCAATGAGAGATTAGTAAGGAACTACTGTGAATGACTAGGACTAGAGTTCTGGTGCTGAAGAAAAATAGTCACACAATGAATTATTTTCAAGGTAAAGCTGACATGAATTAGACTGAATATGGAATGTCAAAGATCTTTTACTTAAGAAGTCAAAGATGATGTTGAGGTTTTGACCCGAGTAAATGGAAGGACAGAGTTGCCAATTATTACAGGGAAGTAACAGAGGTATTTTGGGAGCGGAAGTTACATAGGATATCTCTGTACCTTCCTCTCAGTTTTGTTCTGATTCTAAAACTGCTCTTGCATTAAACAAAAACAAACAAAAACTTTTAAAAAAGAAAAGAAGACTAAAGGATAAATAGATACAAAGGACAATAGAAAAAAATAAGTCTTATACATCTTAAATTTGAGATGTCAGTTAATTAGACATTCATATAAAGATATTAATTAATGGCTATTCTTATTTGGAGTTGGGGGGAAAATATCAAGGCCACATATACACATTTTAGTCAATAGCATAAAGATATGTTAAGATGTCCTAGCATGTGAACTTAGAGAAAGAGACCACAGAACTGAGCCTTGATGACATTTTGGGTTGGAGGTGGTCAGAGAGATAGAGATCTTACAGGGAAAAAAAAAGCCTACAAGTTAGAGTGAGACAGAGGACCCAAAGCAAATGGGAACACAAAGATGATATCCCAGAGGTCGATTACATGGTTTAAGAAGGAAGAATCTATTGTAATAAATAATAGATAGAGGAGGAATAAGTTTTAGTATAAAACTACACAGTAGGGTGATTAAGCTAGAAATTGTGTACTATATATTTCAAAATAGCCAGCAGAAAGGATTTTGCAGTGTTGTAGATGTCTGTGATTCTAGCATCTCATAAGGGTGCCAGCTATGTCCAAGTTGCTCCACTTCAGATCCAGCTTCCCGTTAATGGCCTGTGAAGAGCAGTGGAGGATGACCCCAATGTTTGGGCACCTGCTGGCCTCCCAGGTGAGATGCCCAGTTGAAGTTGTGACTCCTGGCTTTGTCCAGGATCAACCCTGGACATTGTGGCCTCCTTGGTTGAACCAGAAGATGGACGATTATCTCTCTGTGACTCTCATTTTCAAACAAATAAATGAATCCTATTTTTAATATATATATATATATATAAATATATTTTTTTTTACAGGCCCGGCGCAGTGGCCTAGTGGCTGAAGTCCTCGCCTTGAGCCCCGGGATCCCATGTGGGCGCCAGTTCTGATCCCAGCAGCTCCACTTCCCATCCAACTCCCTGCTTGTGGCCTGGGAAAGCAGGAGAGGACGGCCCAAAGCTTTGGGACCCTGCACCCGTGTGGGAGACCTGGAAGACGTTTCTGGCTCCTGCCTTAGGATCAGCACAGCACCGGCCTTTGCGCTTGCTTAAGGAGTGAATCATCAGATGGAGGATCTTTCTCTCTGTCTCTCCTCCTCTCTGAGTATTTGACTTTCCAATAAAAATAAATAAAGATTTAAAAATATATATTTTTTATTGGAAAGGGAGATTACAGAAAGAAGGAGATACAAAGATTTTCCGTCCACTGGCTCACTCCCCAAGTGGCCACAATGGCCAGAGCTGAGGCAATCCAAACTAGGAGACAGGAGTTTCTTCCTGGTCTTCCACATGGGAACAGAGTCTCAAGGCCTTGGACAGTCCTCTACTGCTTTCCTAGGCCACAAGCAGGGACCTGGATGGGAAGCAGAGTAGCCAGGACACGAACTGGTGCCCATATGGGATCCTGGTGTGTGCAAGATGAGGGTTTAACCACTAGGCTAACACACCGGTTCCAATAAATCATTTAAAAAAAACTTATTTTAGGGCCCTGCACAGTGGCCTAGCAGCTAAAGTCCTCGCCTTGAAAGCCCTGGGATCCCATATGGGCGCCGGTTCTCATCCCTGCAGCTCCACTTCCCATCCAGCTCCCTGCTTGTGGCCTGGGAAAGCAGTGGAGGATGGCCCAAAGCTTTGGGACCCTGCACCCGCGTGGGAGACCTGGAAGAGGTTCCTGGTTCCTGGCATCGGATCTGCGCGCACCGGCCAGTTGCGGCTCACTTGGGGAGTGAAACATCGGATGGAAGATTTTCCTCTCTGTCTATCGGCTTTCCAATAACAATAAAATCTTTAAAAAAAAAAAAAAAGTTATTTTAAATGTTCTCACCATAAAGAAGTGAAAAGTGTTCCAGGAAATAGACATGCTAAACTTTTATTTGATACTGAAAAATACATGCACATATCAAAACTTAACACAGCACACTGAAAACAAACACTATTTTTTGTCAATTAAAAGTAAAAATTAAAAAAAAGCACAGACATACAAAACTACATAAAGGTTGAGAAAAATAAAGACTAAGTTGACTACTGGAATTGGGATCACAGATGTCTTTGCTGATCTAAACATGTACAGTTCAGGCAAGTGCAAAGACTGAAAGCCTGATTAGCATGGGAAAAAGGGAAAGGAGGAAATGAATATTACAAAACCAATTAACTTTAAGTAGTTGTGTCACAAGGAAAACAGAAATGCTATGGCCACTGCAGGGGAAAGTGCATTATTTTGCTTTATTTAAGTAACGTTTCCACTTGCACTGATCAACCTGTTGATCTCATGTAATCTCACAGCTACAAAATATGGTTTATATTCTGATTTCCTAAGTTATTCCCTCTAACTTGGAACACCGACAGAGAATGCAAAATCCCTAAAAATTGCCTATTCTGCATCTTTTTCTGGATGCATAACATTCATTTCAAATATAATGTCCAAAACTGAATTCTTGATCTTCCTCCTCAAATCTCTACTTCTCAGTTTCCATACTGAAAATTCCAGCTGCTCAGATAGAACATTTTGAAAGTTACCATAAATTCCTCTTTTCACGTTCCACATCCAATCTATAGATAAGTTCTCTGAACATTACCTTCAAATTCCCCCACAGAATTTAGTCCTACATCGTCACCACTTGTACGAGCAATCTCCTCTCCAGTGCCTGAAAAACATATGCCTTGTTGGTTTGTGACGCAAGCAGACACTGTTTTGAGAACAAACTCTGCTAGAACACTGCACACACACGCGAGCAGTGGCCAAAAGCTGATGAAGCTCTCAGAGGCAGTTGGCGTTCTTAGCTAGTAAATTCAGATGCTGGAGGTCATGAAGGAGACAGCAGCAGCCAGAGGAGGACAGAGAACAGTGCCAATGTCTGAGAATGAAAGCTGCATCGACAGGGGCCAAGCTTGGCAAGGCCGGAGCCCAGGCAGCACACATTCCTAAGATGACTGGACCCATGTTCTGTTCTGTTCCACCCTCACAGCATGCGATGATCCGCCTGAGGACCTCCTGGTTGGGATGGAGCTAATTCAGTAGATCCACAAATAAATGAAATTAACATAAAGTAGGGTTCCACAAACCAATAATAGTCATGTGAACAGGCACTGTAATGACTCCATTCTCTCAGAGACAGGATTCCTTTGTTTCCTCTCCTTTCAAAAAACTTCTTTCTCGGGCCCGGCGGCGTGGCCAAGCAGCTAAAGTCCTCGCCTTGAATGCCCCGGGATCCCATACGGGCGCCGGTTCTAATCCCGGCAACCCCACTTCCCGTCCAGCTCCCTGCTTGTGGCCTGGGAAAGCAGTCGAGGACGGCCCAAAGCCTTAGGGCTCTGCACCCATGTGGGAGACCTGGAAGAGGTTGTGGCTCCTGGCTTCAGATCAGCGCAGCACCGGCCACTGCAGTCACTTGGGGAGTGAATCATCGGACGGAAGATCTTCCTCTCTGTCTCTCCTCCTCTCTGTATATCTGACTTTGTAATAAAATAAATATATATATAAATAAATCAAAAAAGAAAAACAGCACCATAACAAAAAACCTCAAAAACTTCTGTCTTTCCTTTTCTCCTTAAGTGTCATCCCTTCTTCAAACCCCGTGCATTCTGCCCTGGCAGCAGCAGATTGGTTTACTCTTGCCTGTCTCCCTCACTCTACTGAAGTTACAAAGGCCTAAACAGATCGCATAAACTTCTTCCTGGTATGATACTTCTCCCTCTCCTTCCTTTAGTTCTTCACTACCATTCATGTTTTCAACAAGGCCTTCTCTGAACACCGTATTCAAAATTTCAATATTATCTTCCTCCTCCCCCACCACTTAGCACTTACTATTTACCTCTCTTTCTCACCCACATATCCATACCACACCCAACACTTACACAATGACACTTCAAAGCATTCACAGAAAATGGAATTAAAAGACAAATTTAGCAATG